>NC_051190.1:32637404-32976202 GCF_015220075.1 Falco rusticolus | reverse complement strand
ACAAAACACATCAGTTACGACACAGATCTAAATATTTATGTTTGGTCTCGGCTTTGCATGCAGTAAATCACAGCTCCGGAAGATTTCATACAAGATCCCATTCACAAAAACGCGTTTAGGCAGGGAGCAGCGATTACACGCTTATCTCATTACAAAACAAACATTTTCAGCAGCGATTGTAAAATAATACACACAGGGAAAAAAAAAAAAAAAAAAAAAAAGCTAGGTGGAAATAAGGAGTAATAAGAAACTACTATGGCATATATATGAAGACCAGGACGTTTACGCCTCTGGATTACAAACTACACTGCCACACGGCAACACTACTGCAAGGAAAATGATAAAAAGATGGAGAAAACCCCAAGCGCAGCCCCGCCGCGCCAGTTTGACTTTCATTACAAAATAACCCAGCCACTAAGGCAGGAACGGCGGCATTAATCCTCACTTTACCTTTAACTGGGAGCCAGTTGGAGAGGGAAAGGCAGGGAACCTCCTGGCCGCACTCGGCTCGCCCCCCGCTGCCTGGTTCCCAACGTCCCCGCCTGCCCTGGGTCACCACGGTTACCCCCCTTTGTAACGGAACAACCCAGCTCCAACGGCCGCCCGGTCCCGGCGCTACAGCACCACCCGGACACCCCCCGCCCGGCCTTTCCGCAGGGTCCCGGCAACGCTGCGGCACCCGAGGCCGGGGGCTGCGCCCCAAGGCTGGGCACAGCGCTCCTGCACCCAACATGTCCGCGCTGGTGAGCGGCAGGAGCCCAACGACACAAACCCAAACCGACAGGCAGGCGAGGGGGGCCGGGAAGCGGCGCCGGGGGAGCCGCCGCTCCGCTTCGCCCGGCCTCGTCCTCCTCCCTCCGCCTCACCAGGCAGCCCCTCGGCCGCCGGCCCGGCTGGGGGAGGCCCGCGCCGCCTCAGCGCCCGCCCTGCTCGCCCTCCCCGCCCCGCGTTACCTTTCGGAGCCCTGACCCGCGTTATCTTTCGGAGCCCCGACCCGCGCACCGCTGCCGGCCCGGAGGCAGGACCGCTACTGGCATCGCCGAACGGCGACTCCGTACCCATGGCAACGCGCCGGGGGGGGGCGGAGCGGGGGGGCGGGGGGCAGGAAGGGGAGACGAATCGAACCCCGACCCTCCGAGCGCGAGGCGGCAGGCCCCGCGGGGAGCCGCCGCCTCGCCGAGCGGGGAACGACGCCGCGGGACCCAGGGCAAGGGCATCCCGGCCGCCCCCTCCCCCCGCCGGCACCGGGACGTGGGAAAGCAACGCCGAGCCCCCGCGCCGGCAGGAGGAGGAGGGAAGAGGCAGGCGGCGGGCGGGCGCCGGCGGGACCCCGGCGCCTAACGGAGGAGGCGGGCGCGGAGCCGAGGCATCGCGCCGGGCACCGCCGCCCCGCGCCGCGCCGGGAGGGGGCCGGTCCCGCCGGCCCAGGGGGTGGCGGTGGCGCCGGGGCTGGGTCCCTCCGCCGCGTGCTGGGGACGGCGCCCCGCCCCGCCCGGGGGTCCCACCCCCTCCGGCTGCCCGCCAGCCAGGAGGGCAGCGGCCGAGTGCCCGGCCGGCGCCCCGGCGGGGTGGGCTGGGCTGAGCCGGCTGCTCCCGCCGGTCGCTTTCCCTTCCCTTTCCCGGGCCGGCCCCTCCCCCCGGCCCATTGATTTCCAGGCAGGGAAGCGCACGCCGCGCTGCCGGGGTCTGCCAGGCCGCCGCCAGGCCCGGCTCTCCCCCCCCGGCTCCATTACCTGGCTCGGCCCCGCTTGACTCGGCGCTGCCGGGTCCCCCTCGCCGCAGCCCCCGCCTCAGCCCGGCCCGCTCCGCCTACTGTTACAGCCCGTCGGGGAACAATGACGTCCCTCCGCCGGCCTCTTGCATCCGGGGCCCGGCGCCGGCCGGGCAGGCGGGCGGGGGGAGGAAAGGAGGCGGCGGCGGCGGCGGCGGGGGGGAGAAGCGAGCTCCTCCGGGTCACACGGGGACCAGCACCGCCCCTGTGCCGCTGCCGGGAGCCGCTAGAGGGGGCTCGGCGACCCCCGGTCAGGGCGAGGGGCCGGGGGCGCGGCGGCGAGGGGGTCCCCCGCGGGGCTGAGGGAGCCCCGCTGGGCGGGCGGTGCGGGGAGCCAGGTCTCCACGCGGGGCTGAGGGCGCTCCGCCAGCCCCGCTGTCCAGGGGGGCACCTCAGCTGCCCGCCGCGACGCCCGGGGACGAGCCCCTGCCTCGGCCGTAGCGTTCCCGCCCGCCTCTGCCCTCCGGGCCGCGTTCACCCCTCGCCGATTTCACTCCCTCCCCTTAATGTTTTATCGCCCTGCGCTCAAAGAGCGCCCGTAAGCTCTGGCCCGGCCCCCCCGGAGCCGCCCACAGGGAGGCGGGCAGGCCCGGCCGGCGGCGCCCGAGGCCGGGACCCCAGCGCCCGGCATGTGGCGGGGCGGGCTCCCGCTGAGGGCCGCGGGCCCCGGCGCGCCGCCGCCCGCCATCGAGTTTCCAGAGGAGAGCCCGGAGCCGCGCTTTGACGGTAAGTGGGGCCCGGGGGCATTCCTGTCCTCGGCGGGAGGGGCGGGGGCGCAGGGAGGTCCCGTCCCCCCTTCCCGGGCTGTCGGCGGGGCCCCGGCTCCCCCCGGCCGGCGGGCGGGAAGCAGGAAGGCGGCGGTTCCCTTCATCCCTCCCTCCCTTCCCCGCCGCCCTGAGGAGGCGGCAGCCGCGAGGGATGATGCAAGAGCGGGCAGGCCCCGGGGCCGCAGCGGCAGCTCCGCCTGCCCCGGGCAGCGCCTCGGCCTCTCTGCTCAGCTCCTTTCCCTATGCACTTACAAAAATTAATTTGGTTCCTAATTAGCGTCTTAAGCTTCTCGCTCAGTGGCAGCTCCGCGTGGTGCCTTTTTGTGAGCCAGGGTGGTGTGGGAGCTGTGTGGCTTGGTAACGTGGTTGGTATTTTTGGTCAACGGGCATATACCGAGACCTAAATCCATTCGTTTTTTTCCAGAATCCGATGTGCCGGCAGAGCTCCGAGTTGCAAACGGGTCGCAAAAGTTTGTGAATTTTACTTCCACCATCCAAAACCAGCTGCTGCTTGTGTCACTGCTGGAGCATCTCTGCCACATGTACACACACAACCCCGTTCATTCGAAGTGTTTGTTCCGAAGTTAGTAAGAATAGTTCTTTCCTGTCTCTTAAACTGCCTTTCTGCAATGTATACAAGAGTCTTCCACGCAGATTTACAGTGTAATATCAATACAAAGCTATAGGTCCCATCCCACTGGGACAAGAGTAGTTCTGAGAAGAAAATTAACACCCTGAATTAACTTAACTGGGAATGAGGACCTGCCTTATTTTTCAGAACAGCAGCAAAATTTTGTTGTCGATGCAAAGAGCAGTTCTGTTCCAGCTAAATCTCATGCATCATGAGAAGGGTAGCAGGGTATGTTAGCTAACTGTTAAGCCTGATCTAAAAACACAGAAGAGGAATTTAATAAAAATATTTATCAAGAAATTGCTGTAGCATAGTCTTCACTAAAACTTTCAAAATTATAGTTTGTGAAAATCAGAGTGAATACCTTGATAAGTCTATATTTTCCCGTAAAGTCTTTTGATATAATTCAGGGAGGTTGCGTTTTTAGGTGTGAGGTGTTTCTTTTGAAATCCTTTTGGTATGTGACTTACCTTAGGAGTTTTGTTCATTTAGGCACATTCTTAATGCATTTGAGAAACAATCTCCAAGGTTTTTGTCTCTTGCTATGCATGATTGCAGGGAATAAAACATAGTATGTTGCTTCTACTTAAAATTGAAGGCATTTATAGCATCCAGTAACAATAGCGCAGACAACTGTCATTTTTTTGTTCTTGATGTCTGATGTAGATATTTGGCCCTGGGTCTTACTATTAGCTCTATCAAACCCGAAAATAGCAGGGAAAAAAACCCAACCAAATTTCCCCCTTTTGGGAGAGGAAGAAAAAAACCTCCAACTTGGGCATCTTCCAAAGCATGTGGCTGCTCAGCTTCCCAGTGTGGTTCTGTGGAAAAAGACGTTCTTCCACCGATACAGTTTAGATCAGTTTCCCAAGGGGAATAAAACTAATGAGTAAAAGAAAACCATACGGCAGTAATCATATCTTCTTGCAGTTTTGGCTGCTACATTCATGTTGGCAGGGGTGGGGTTTTCCCACTTTTCTGATATGAATCACTGTCCATAAGGCTCATATAGCAAAATTCCTGGTTTCTTACATGTTCACTTGGAATAAATTTGTACCTCCTTTAAAAGACAAAAGTAATAGGTTGATTTTTTAAATACTGCTACCAAAGAAACATATTTTAAAAAAAACTCTTACAAGGGGGTTTGTTTTAAGATCTTGGAATTCCTAAAACTTTTAAGTACGTTTTTCTAGCATCTTCAGTTTTTGTTAGGTTTTTGGCTGCCACAGCCTTGTTTTACTTCAGCTGAGAAAGATGCGGTGCTTGGGGGGGGGTGGGTGGGTGGGAGTGACTTCATTCTTTACTATGAGTACATGCACTAATGGGTGAGTTTATATGTGAGTTAGAAAAATCTTGACATTACCACTTCTTATTATTAATGCCTGCTCATAATTATGAACATGCCTTGAATTTCTCTTTTTGCTGATCAAAATTAGTCCAAGGGTAACAAGTAAGTGAATGGGTGGCTGTATAATTCATCCGCTGGGATAAGGAAGAGAAGGAGATGCAGTTGTGACCATGAAGGGCACAGCAAATAACTGTATTATGCAAAGGGATTTCCGCAGAGCAGCTCTAGTTAGGATTTAATTAGGGTTTTTTGCTAAGTCTATGGGAAATGGCATTAGAGTAAGAGTGACTGTTCAGTTTTTTAGATGCACTATCTTTCCATTAAAGTTTCTCATTTAAAAAACAGCTGTTAACATAGTCTTATTGGCAGGGTTTATTTAACGTGACCTGTCTCTGTTCCTTTGTACAGTACTTCGTCAGGCTTTCACAAGAACAGGGTTGCTCTCCCCTTTTGCCTTCTGTGATGAATTTAGTACTGTAAGACTGCAGCATAATAGCGCCATTACTGAACTAATGAAAGCAGCTAGTCGACAAATACTTAATGGGGTAAGCTTTGTTAAATTTCTTTGGCAGCCTCTGCATTAAGGAGTTAACACGTCATTGCATCCAAAAAAGCTTTTGTTTGGGGGTTCTTTTAATACTGGATTGGGTCTTTTTAATAATTATATGAAATGGTACTCCCATTCTGCCTTAGCTGTTTGGGATGGCATGTTCTGGTTCTGTAGGTGCAAACCGAAGCTTCTGAAGCCGGCAATATTTTGTTCCTTATTAATATAGTAAAAGAAAGATTTAAGAAAATCTTCGTAAACACAGGCAAGGTGTTTTAAGTATTGCTGCGGCTTTTTTCGACAATGGACAGACATTCATTTTCAGCTTTTAACTTTTCAGCTGATTATGTTAACACGCTCATGTTTATATTAGTGGAGGGCATAATTTGTATACTGTGTAATGTGCTTCAGGCTTCAGAGCAGTTTGCTTATCTTGCTGCTTGAAGTAAGCTAGTTAATTTTGTCTTTAAGCACATTTTAGAGCCCTCATTTTATCCTGTTTGCCAGCAGAACTCTAAAAGGGCAGTAATCTTTCTGGCAGAGGGATGTTAGCAGATTACTGGTGAGCTAGTAATACTTCAGTGTGGTGAAGCTCTTTGCAGAACGTGAATGACTATCAGTAACCTCATTTTCTTCTAAGAATGTAGTTGTAGTTTGTGTTGTGATTAAGCTGTCTGTGCTGATGGTGTGGTAGACCTGTTATTCTGTTTGGCATGTTTTGGCCTGTTTTTATGTTGGATTTTGTTGTTTTGTAGGAACTTGATAATGGAGATTCTCATGCAATTGGGTATGTATTCAAAGCATTTAGAAATACTAAACTTGACTCCCTCCCTAAAAGTTCTGTGTTCCACTCTGAATTTAATTAATACTGCATTTCTTATTTTGGGTCTGAAATGTAGAAAAAAAGTAGAAATTTCTCCAAACTGTCGAAACGATCTAGTGAAAATTCCTTCTTCAGTACAACTGTTATGGTTAGTGCCACCATTCAGGAAAAAAAGATTTATCAGACGTAAATTTAGAGAAATCATCTTAGTAGTTCTGTTAACACACAAAGTGTGGATTTTAAGCATGTGTGCATGCTGTTGCAGTCTGCTGGTTTTCAGTATTCACTGAAACAGTGAATGGTACCGCATGGTAATGTCAAAGTATTTTCTTCAGATTTTCATAACATAAATACTATTTCTAGATTGTGTACACCTGTAGCCTATATAATACCTTACTTATAAGTTGTAATTTAGTTTAATGCAGCCTAACCTTTTTTTTTAATCAGGGAAAAAGAAGTTCTCTTTGAAACACAGACTTCACGATACTTGCATGAATTTGATGAGGTTGCAAGGCTAGGAAAAGGAGGATATGGTAAAGTATACAAGGTATTCTTCACCTTCTGTTTATAACGAATTGTTTTATATCTGGTTTGTCTTTGAAATTTAGAGCTACTGTTTTGGCTGCTTTGTTTATTTTTCTAACAGAAAACCAAAAATCCTCATTTCCCAATAGAACAGGTGCAAACCAGCACATGTGAAGGCAAGATATATCAGATGCTTTACTTTGCGTCTTTTGACCCTTTTAAAGCAAAGGAAAACTCCTTATTTCTCATGTGAAACACCATGATATATTGACTTAAAACGGCCACAGGAACTGATTAGTCTGCACACCCCAATGTTCCAGTTGTGATTGCTTGAAAAAAAGCAGCCTTAATAGGAATGGAAACTGTCCAACCTAGTGTTGATTTGTATTAAATATTTGTAGCGTATGGCCAGCCTAAGCTTCCCCACGTGGTATGTGCTGCGTGCAGATGAGAGTTGTGGTCTCACAAATTTGAGAACCTGGTCCTTTATGAGGACCTAGCAGCATTTTTTTTATTGATGAAAAGATGGCTGTAAAGGTAAGTATTTCACAGAGACTGGATTAGATGTTTGTAGTCCTGAAAGAAGGCAGAAGTAGCATATCCTTATCCTAGGCAGTTGCGGCCTAATCCCGGTTTCATTCTGTGATACTGGGAGAGTTATGTGAATGGAGTGCCAAAATTCATTTTTAGAAAATAGTTAGTTCTAAAGGATTTAATAATTCATTAATCTGAACACATTAACATCTAATTTCATCCTATTATAATTATTTTCAGGTCAGAAACAAGTTAGATGGTCAGTTCTACGCTATTAAAAAAATTGGCATTAAGAAGGCTACAAGAAGAGATTGCATGAAGGTATTTTTTCCTGTGTTTCATCTCTGTTTTAACTCCCTGTCTCTGCTAGCTGATTCTGATTTGATTTAGTAATGCAGTTAATGTTTCCCAAAACATCAAAAATGTTAATAATGCTTTTTATGCATTCCAAGTTTCTAAAGATTTGACCCTATCAATACCTAGTAGAAAAAAGTGAATGAGAAATATTTAAGCCCATTGAAAGAAACATATTTTTAACTTGAATTTGATCTTCTCTGCAACTATGAAAATATTAATTTGTTTTAAAGCTTCCAATTTTTCTCTATTACTGTAATAATTTTATCTGTTCTTTCTCTGTCAGAAACTGTTATTTTCAGTATCTTTTGGGTTTTCTAAGCACTCAGTATAAAGGACAGTCATCCTGTTTTGGTCTTTCTAGGTGCTACGAGAAGTTAAAGTGCTGGCTGGGCTGCAGCATCCTAATATTGTAGGCTACCACACTGCTTGGATGGAGCAAGTTCAAAGCATACGCCCAAAAGGAAAGTACAGCATATTTGGAATTCCTGCATGCATCCTGCATATAACCTCTGTACTGTTATTTGCAGAAGAGTATTACTTCTCTGATAAAGTAACTATTTTTCCCCTCCCTAAAACAACCAAAAAAAACCAAGCTACAGGTGACCACCAGGTCTTCGTGTCCCTCTGTGCTCTTCAGTCTCTTGCCTAGTAACTTACCTCTTAACTTAATGATGAATTTGGAACTATGGAAGTATTAGCTTCACTTCTGGTAATATGTAAGGTTTTAAAGTTGTGTGAAGTTCAGTGGAATGCAATGAAGATCTTTTAATGCAAAAAGGAGTGAGTTGAAAAGGAGAAGAAGAATGATTACTGGGGAATGAGCCACTTTAGATATTAGGGGGAAAGTGATGAATAGGGGAAAAAACCCCACAAATTTGCTACTGTGTTTTGAAATCCCAGAGTTGTAGCAAAACTAGAAATGTCACCCACTATGCTTCTCTTCCTATTTGGAAAAGAGTTTAGAAGAACTGAAAGAACCTGGAAATAAAGACTTTAATGGGGAACCCCCCCCCCCAAACCTTATTATTTTATTTGGCATAGGAGAGTGTTTAAAATTGATGAATTGCCTGTTACAGTTCTCCAGTGACAAAGCAATCTGGTTTTTTGTGTATCAGCTACTGTCTGTCACTGTTGAGAATTTATCTACTTCTATGTTCATTTTACACCTTACCGTGCCCCCTGTTTTTTTCTCTTTAGTTTCTCTGTTCTCGGCTCTTCCCACAGTTTGTCCTTTGGTCCCTTTGTAACCCTAATTTGTTGGTCCCTTTCCTTTCTTGTCCTTTTCCGGAATGACTTTAGCAATTAAATCTTTTGATCCTCTCTTAGTGGGAGGTTTGCTTATGCTCTATATGACTTTATTGCTTTCCAAGTCAGTGACTTGATGCCCCGTCAGCTATAAGCACAAAAGAAAATGCATAGGAAGTTGACAGTCTAGCAAAACAAACAAGACTTTTTAACCAATGATACTGAGAATCTTGAAGGATGCAACTTTTTAGTGCTAGGCGTACCTCACATGTATTTAATGGTGATAATGTAACTAGAACTTTAGGTAGGTCCTGTGGTACTTAACAATTTTCTTTGGCTTACAAGATTGGTGTTTTGTATTTGCTTCTGTGTGCAAAAACAAAACTGCTTTTTTCACATAAATACACAATTTTAATGAAAATTATTTCCAAATTTATAAAGTACCTTCAAAACAGCAGCAGGGTGACACAAAGGCTTGTGCCTTGTGGAATAGTTTCTTTAACTGTGCATTATCATATACGTTATAAGCCCTAATTCTGAACAGGCTAACTTCTTAAAGGTGAAATCTAGAGGAACATCTAAGACAGCCCTGTACAACCCTTTCCATGATCTCGTACAGCATGTGATTTCTTTTCATTTAGAGAAAAATGAGAAGCATGATAGGGTTGCTTCTTAGTAGGCTAACAAGCACCTTTTGCAGCAGCAGAAATAGAGAAAAAGCTATCTACAGGTAATGAAGTTAAATGCAGTAAGATGCTGTAGCTTAAATGTTAATTTAAGGTAAATATTTGCATGCTTGGATTTGTAAAATACCATATTTATCTTCTCTTCCAATAGATAAAACAATAATGGAGTTGCAGCCATTATCTTTGGAGCAAGAGAGTAGCAAGTAAGTATTATAAATCTCAATGATAACATTTATTTGGCTTTAACAAAAGGGTTTTTTTTAAAGTTGAATGAGTACAGAATTTGGCATATATTGAACAAGTGCTTTGTGCTTTTTGCTCCCAAATTATAACCCAAAAAAGTTAATTATCCGTGTCATTGATTCCCTTCTTGTTGTGTAAGCTGGAAAATACTACTGGATACATCTACCTTCTTTGGATCTCTCAGTTTCTGAGTGCCTGAATGTAGTACTGGGCTTCAGGTTTACTTCAAATGTTCTGTGCCAGTCAGCAACACTGATTAGCACTGTGGGGTCTTACTAGAGTGATGGGGCCTTCTGTTTCTCAGAAGTGTTGATTAGCCCTTTCAATAAAGAGATGGAGTGTCCTGTGAGAAGGACAGCGTAACTTCCTAAGTTTAAAGGAATGGAGATACATCATAGTTCTGTCCAGTAACGCTGTGTCCTAGGACCGTCTGTATCTATGGGCTGTCTGGGTCAGCTGTCAGAAATCCCTCCTGGGGGAAGGTATTAAAAAGGCTGGAGCCTGCACTGCCTGTTACATAAATTTTTACGTGGGGAAGCAGCTGAACTCTTACTCTGCAATGCAGATTGCAATTGCAAAAAAAAAAAGGAAAAAGTCTTCAGAACAGTGTGTCACAAATAGACGGTATAAAACTGTACATATTTTGATTTCTCTCCCTTACTTGATTATTTTCAGTGATCACTGTCACATCCGGAGTGTGGGAAGTGATAGTTCAATTATCTTTGCTGACCTTACTTCACAAGAAAAGAAGTCCTGTGACATTACTGGTCTCAGAAGTCTGGGTAGTGAATCAGTGCAGAATATGGATGTAAGGAATGATACTACAAACAGCAATAGTAAACAGTGTATGAAACCAAATAAATGTGAATTATCCATAGGATTACAAGACGACTCTGTAAATAGTGTTAGCAGTAGGTCAAGCGATGTAAAAAATCATTCATCACGGGGATCTCATTCTAGTCTGGATCAAGATGCTAGCACTGGCAGTAAGTCCTACACTGAAGAATGCTCCAGGAATGATGTAGCACTCTGTGGAGACTTTGAGGTAAATACAATTGTCTTTAAGTATACTTAACTGCTGTCTAATTTAATGATGTTTGTAAAGTAGCATTTGGTAGACAGAGGAATGATTTATAATGATAAATTAAAAAATATGAAATGACTGCTATTACAGCCAAAAATACAGACAATTTTTTCTTCAGTGGGTAACACCATTACAAGGAAGCTGACCAGAGGAGCTGGCAAAACTCAGCATACAAGAAAGTTTCCACGTGTTAGTCATCTTGGGTCCTTTCAAAGTACCTACATGAATAAAAACTGCTACTCTTGCATAAAAAAAAAAAAAAATCAAACTGGAAAATCTTCAGCATTCAGTAATGGTGGCTAATTCAGATATTATTGATGAAAGTGTCTAGGTATGTAATGTGGTGCCTATACAGTGTAGGATTACATGTGAAAAAGAGAGAATCAGATTTGGGCAGGGAATCACCACTCTACCTATGCTTCTAAAACTTTGCTTGTATTCATACCACTGAAATGTTTTGTATAACACAGCCAGCTCTGGAATGCTTCAAGCTTTTGCTATCATTTGGAGTTCCTTCTTGCAAGAAATCCAAGATTTTAAAGGTGTTAGCTTGAGTTGTCCAGGTTATCAAATGGACTAGTACATTATCAGAAACCGAGGATGAAATTACATGTTACTGTTAATAAATCATAAAATTCCATATCAAGAGGTGGATTTTTTTTGCTATTTTATATTAGTTTACACTATTTTCTTAAGCCAGAATGAACTTCTGTTCAGTACGTCTAGAAGCTTTTAAATGCTAATTTGAATATTAAGTAGCTGGCTGTTCTGTTAGCTTTTATCATATAGCAATGGTTAAAATTTGAAGAACAAGCAAAAAAACCCCCAACAAAACTAGATAGCATTGTGGTATCTGCTTTTTGAATGCAGTAGGTTAATAATAGTGTATTCAATGTCATTTTGGTATCTAACTCTTTTTAATTTAATAAAAAAATTTTTGGTTTACTCACTAAAAATAACTAGAGGAAATACTGTTTATAATATAGTGGCGCAATCATGGACCATTATTTTTCTGTTAGGTGGAGTATCGTTTGATGCTTCATATACAAATGCAACTGTGTGAAATATCCTTGTGGGATTGGATTGTTGACCGTAATAAAAGATGCGATGAGAGAACAGAGGAGAATTCCAGTAAGATTCATCACTATCTTAAAAATTTACTTATTCATTATTAAGCAAATACTTATGTGTTCCTAATTGGAAGTCCACTTGCCTGATTTTATGTTTTACTTGAGCAGCTTATAATATGGATCATCTTCATTAGATTTTTTTATTCACTTAATCAGATGGCAGCTAGTATTGAATATTTGTGTGATGAATGTTGGGAAAAGGTATTTTAAGTTCGTGAGTTTCAGACAGCTCTTCAAAAAAGAGGGAATGTACGCCTGAGGCATAGTTGTTACTTGAAGAGATCTGAGCCTGGACAGTACTACTTATTTGGAGCAGAGTTTTTTTTATTGAGAGAATCTGCTTTTTCTCAGTAAGCTGTTTAAATAATTGAACTTTTGCTTTGGTAATAGTCTTGCTGCTACAAAATAGAGCTTTTCACAGGCTAATTTATCAGTTGTGCAAAATATAAATACATCTTTTGCTTCAGACAGGTTACAACATACTTGAAAGCTTTTAAGTTTGTTTATAAGAATCAAAACTTCTATGCAGCCTAATTTGTCATTGTTCTAAAGAATCTTAACATTTATTTTACTTCAGTGGCCAGAGGAGTTCTCATGCCCTGATACCAAACTGTCTTCAATAATTGTTGACATTGGGAAGAACAAGTCTAATGCTCTTAAAGCATTACAGACACGGTCCTTTCTCTGGGGTATAAAAAAAGCATATGCTTAACAGATTGTAAGACATAAACTGTATGATTAATGTTTAATCTTAGTTTTAATCACTATGAAGATAAATCTGTTGTTCTCTTTAGTCATGGAGTCAGGTTTACCAGCTAACTATCAGCTGACTTCCACTAATCTCTCCTGTAAGCATTGGCTTTTACCTTTCATAAGCTAATTTCATAATGACATTCCTCATCAGGAAGTGAGAGAATCACTAGAGCATTTGACCTTGCAAAACACCGTTTACAGACATTTTCACAGGCGACAGGAGAGGAAAGGTGAATTCAATCATAGGTTAGACATTAAGAAACATAAATCCAAGTCAGAGTAAATGGTGAGTGTTTGAAGTGGCAACAGACATGTTAGACCTGGGTCATTAGAGGAGAAAGACAATGCAGTTCAATAAAATAATAATGTGGGAAATGGTAAAAACAGAGAGATGGTAAATTTACTTAGGACAGCTACAGCCAGAGGAGAATGGGGTAATTTCAGAGGGTAGCACAACAGCAGGATTAGGATCCAAAAAGGAAGGGTGCAAATCAATACAGAAAACATGTAATTACATAAGTTAGTAAGCTTTTATCTGGAACTGTATTTTTCATTCGAATCCAGCACTTATATGGAAGTAAGGAGTTTGCTAAATTCATAATCAAATAGCTGTCTGATAGGGATTGGAGGAATCTTTTCAGGCAAACATGTTCATGTCCCCTGAACTTTCCTTTTTGGGATTTTGAGATTAGTAACTTTGCTATTTCAAAAATACTACCTTAGGAGAAGCATGGGAAATTCCATTTTTAAACTGCTCATTCTGTTAAAAATTTCTTCCACATCATAAACAAACAGAATTCAACAAGATATACCACCATAAACTTAAATAACTCAGTAAAATTAGCTGAAATAATTTAGATTTAAAATTTTATTAAGGTCCATATCATCTTGTGGATGTCAGCTGGACAATGAAAATTTTTCAAGAGTTATTAGAAGGAGTATGCTATATTCACAGCGTGGGAGTGATGCATCGAGACATTAAAGTAAGTTCATGGAATTATTACTTGAGGTTGGAGAAAACAGATAATTTCCATTATGGGAGAATGGAAGCAACTTCGTAGTTAAATTTGAGATGACCTAGGCTCTTAAGAATTTAGCTATGTTACATACAAAAAAATACATTGTCTCCTCTATACCAGTATCATGCTTTCTTTACTATAAGCATAGTACTCAATTACATTGACTTACAAGTGAATTACGATTAAGCTCTGGAAATGTTTTCTCCTTTGTGAAGCCATTTTCTTGTCCTAAATGGGGATGGTAAGATTGGTTTTGTTTTGTCTTGGTCTTTCCTTAACAAGGGTAGGACCTAAATTACCTAATTACCTTAAAAAAATTTCTTCTAGATAATTATATCAATAAGCAAAGCTTCTTCACTGCATCTCAGTTTGCTAACTGCATACCAGTTAGCTTTTCAAATTATGTTCAAGTTATAGTTACTTGATATAAAAAAAAATATAAATCCTTCAGTTGCACATAATTGCTGTCTTTCAAAATGGTTGCTATCTCCTCAAAGGGACTGAAATTAATTACAGGTGATGTTACTGGGTGAATGCAAATTTTTTGTTTAATTTCTGTTAAAAGTAATGAAGACAAGACTTACAAAAATAACACTTTGAATGATTAGAATAGGATGCCCTTTATATGTTCCTATGGGTTTTTTTTTTATTCTAATCATAAGAATAGTTTTGACTTAGTGGCTGGCTTGGATGTGAGTCATAGGTAGGTATCTCTTTGCTTCCTGCCTGCACCCCACCCTTAAACTGATAAGACTTGAATAGCAGGGAATTGGATGTGTATTTTCCTACTCTACTTTCTACAGAGGTTCTCTACATCTAATATGGTAGCTATATGAGGAAATCAGTGTAAAAATCATCTTAATTATTAAAACTCCACATGTGGAAACTTGGAACTAGTTGAAAGCACACAAATCTTTGTTCTTGATTAATTTAAAAAAAATGCCAACTGTTTCAGGGTCAGCAGTTTTTCAGTTTGCTGTAAATACTAGACAAATTTCGTAGGAGAATTTGAAGTGCTGTGTAGCCTCTTGTTTTTCCTGTAGCATAAAACATTGTTTTAAGTTAATCTCTTTTTGTAGATAAAGTCACTTTTTAAGATAAAATTACTTAGACTAAAAGTTCTGGACTGGTAGGGTATAACAGAGTAACAGGTCCTAAAACTTTAGTTGTCAGAACAAACTTTGAGTTGCCATGATGTAACAGAAGCTTGATCATTAAATATTTGTTAACCACAGCTTTTTTGTGCCTGTCAGGAGTGCATAGGATGGTGTTAATGCCTTCAGTTCCTCTATTTCCTAGTTTTAGAGCATGAGAAATGAGCCATAGTTCAGCTTCAGGCTGGTGAAGCTCACAGAGTGTAAGCAAGCAGAAGTTCCATCTCATCTGTACATACAGAGTCTGGCAGTGCTTGGCCCTCTAGATTGTAAAATCATAGCATGGGTTGGGTTGGAAGGAACCTTTAAAGACAATCATTACAACCCTCCTTGCCACGGGCAGGGACACCTCCCACCAGCCCAGGGTGCTCCCAGCCCCATCCAGCCTGGCCTTGAGCACTGCCAGGGATGGGGCACACACAGCTGCTCTGGGCAGCCTGGGCCAGCGCCTCACCACCCTCACAGTAAAAAATGTTCTATCCAGTCTAAATGTACCTTCTTTTGGTTTAAAACTCTTGCCACTTGTTCTGTCACTACTGGCCCTAGTAAAAAGTGTCTGTCTTAGGGTTTTTTTGTTTTTGTTGTTTCTTTTTTTTTATAAGCCCCTACTATATATTGAAAGACACAGTATGGTTTCCCTGGAGCCTTCTTTTTTCCAGGCTGAACAACCCCAACTCTTTCAGCCTTGCTTCACAGGAGAGGTGTTCCAGCCCTCAGACTATTTTTGTGACCGTCCTCTGGACCTGCTCTAACAGGTCCATGTGTGTCTTGTGCTGAGGACCCCAAGGCTGGATGCAGAGCTCCAGGTGGGGTCTCCACAAGAGCAGGGTAGAGGGGGAGCATCACCTCTCTCAACCTGCTGGCCACGCTGCTTTTGATGCAGCCCAAAACATGATTTGCTTTCTGGGCTGCAAGCACACGTTGCCAGCTCATACCCGATTTTTCATCCATCAGGACCCCCAAGTCCTCCTCTGCAGGGCTGTTTGCAGCTTAGGAAGTACGTTCAACAATGATTGGTGTTGTGTGTCCAAGTCAAGGGATAGTACTTCTGGTTATGGTTTCTCTTTGTATTGAGTAAAACAAAATTCACATTCAAAATTATCAATAGATGTGATTCTGCCATATGTTGTATTAGGTCAGGTGTACAGTGATTTGGGGAAATGAATTTATATGATTGCTTGAACTATATGTAGCACCTAACTTAAAATAGCTATTTATGGATATTTCTAGAATTTTTCTTTTTAAAACTCGTGTGAGTGTTAATTAGCCATGCTACAGCAGTGTCTCTACAGAGTTCAACTGTGCTGTGAGTGTGAATGAATAGCCCTAGTTTTGAGTTACCACCAATGATTTAATTTGATATTGCCTATTTCATTTATTGGAAGAAATGCTGAATAGCGTTTCACACTCTTCTCCCATTCTCTGTGTGATTTAATTTCTGTTTTAAACTTGACAGTTTGTCTTGTGTTTTGTATTTAGTGATTCCTTGAACAGAAGCCATTCCAAGTTTTCGCACTCGTTTCACCTGTTTATACAAAATTTTTCAGTTCTCTTATGTGCTTTTTGAGATGGGAGACTCAGAACTGCAGGTGGTAGTGAAGATGGCAGTGTATGAATTCACCTGGTGTCACAATGTTTTCTTCTTTACCTTCCTCTCCCCACCAATAATGTACAGTTTGGTTTATGGACTGCTATTGAGCATTTTCAGAGCAGCCTGTTGCCATGCTTAAAGCTGTAGTAGTCAATTTACAGACAGTTGTTACATATTTAAAATTGGGATTGTTTTCTTCATTTACATTTTCATGTTTACTTTTACAGAATTCCTTTTGTCATTATACTTCCTGCAATATCCTTCCAGAGTTCTTCGCGTTCAGACCTCATTCTGATTCCTCTGAACAACACCATACTGCCAGAAAACTCTCTCATCTCTCTGTTCACCCTTCGTTTTCTAACCATTTACAAACACGTTGTTCAGCATAGTTCCCTTCATGGGGAAATGCTGACCATTTATCGCTGTCCTTTCTTTTCTGTCTTGTTAAATTAGTTATCTATGTGGGGACCTTCCTTCTTTCCCTCTTTTTTTTTTTAAAAAAGCGTAGCATTTCTTAATCTAAAAGCATTTGTAATCAGAAATTATAATCTTGATCAAATGGTTACCTGGAGGGCGAGCAGGGCTGTGAGTTATAGGGTGTGATCAGCTAGTAAAGCTTCAACAGTGCTACTGTCATCTTCCATTATTGCTTCATACAGTGTTTGTGGCCTGGATTTTATTTCCTTTACCCACAGGAAAACATTGTGGCAGGCCTGCTGGCTCCTTTGGTTATATTCCTTGTAGACCAGGGAATTTTAATTTTTGTAATGAAAATCCATAATCAGAAATGGAATTTCTGGCATTTGAATTTCAGGATTTGGAATCTGGCATTTGAACAGTGCCATTCTTTGGGACGTTACAAGACGTTTGGTTCCAGAATAGCTTTGAAGTAACGGCATTATTCAGTGTAGCATTAAGAGTACTATAAAACCAGAAAAAGCTTAAGAATGTGAAAAAAGGCTCAAGTTGCCTTTGCTTTCTTGCTAGTAGTTGTTTAGTAGAAAATAAAACCCTGTACTAAGCAATAGTGCTTTCACTTCTTACCCAAATGTAGCTAAGCTCAGAAACCTGGTGATACAGGCTAAGTAAAACCAGTAATTTCATATTCTGTTTTCTTTTATCTGGCAAGTTGTCCTGGTTTCAGCTGGGATAGAGGTGATTTTCTTCTTAGTAGCTGGTGCACTGATGTGCTTTGGATTTGCTGCGAGATCAATGTTATAACACCGATGGGTTTAGTTGTTGCTAGCTAACGTTTATACTAAGTCAAGGAATATTCAGTTTCTCAGGCCCTGCAGCAAGAGTCCTGGAGGGGCACAGGAAACTGGGAGGGGACACAGCCAGGACAGCTGACCCGAACTAGCCAAAGGGGTGTTCTATACCACAGAACTCATACCATACTCATACATACTCATACCATGCTCCGTATATAAAGCAGGGGGAGTTGGCCGAGGCCTGCCGATGGCTGCTCGAGGGCTGGCTGGGCATCGGTCAGCAGGTGGTGAAGCAGTTGTGCTGTGCGTCACTTGTTTTCTTTTCTCCATTCCCTTTGGATTTTGTTCCTCTCCCCTTCTTCCTCCTTTTCATTATAATGGTTGTTGTTAATGTTTTATTTCTAATATTAAATTGTTCTTATCTCAACCCTCAAGTTTTACATTCCTTCCTGATTCTCCTCCCCATCCCTCTGCGGGGTTGGGGGGTGAGTGAGTGGCTGTCTGGTTACCGGCTGGGATTAAACCACAACCCAAGTGTGTCTTTTTATTTTATTTTTTTTTAGAGACACAATGCTAGCATTTCTCTTCCTTAGTGGTCCTAAACCCAAAATATATGGATACAACTATTTCAGTTTTTCCAGTCAGTGCTCTCTAGTCAAGTCTCTCGTAATTTGGGGGTTTTTCATAGCAACTTCCCAGAACCAAGTAGCATGTTGCAGCTGTGCTTATCATTTAGAAAAGTGTATTTTGTTTTACATGATGTCTAGCCCAAAGATGATAATTTATTCCTCCTTCCTGCTACATCAGTTGATCTAATTTCCTGTCTGCTCTTGCCTATTCCTGTTAACATTACTGTTCTGGAAATTTCCCACTTTTGGTTGGGGGAAAAAGAAAAGAAAAAAAAAGTATCTTCCACTAAACCGTTGTCTTTCCTGTTTTGCTTTTCCTCATTTTTTTAAAGATCTTTACTATGTGGTCTTTCTGCCCAAATGCGATAGCTAACACATGATTTAGTATCAGCTATGACTTTTTTTTCTCTTACTAATGAAAGTTTTAAGTAATTATTATACCTGTGAAGCACTGGATTTTATAGATTTTGAAACAGCTGAAATTTCAGTTTTGTATTTACGTTTTATACGGTCTTGTTTTGTAGCCCAGAAATATCTTTCTACATGGATCAGATCATCATGTAAAAATAGGAGACTTTGGATTAGCCTGCAAAGACCTTCTTTGGGATGATGCAGACCAGTGGTTTAAGACAGAAAGGATAAAAGGTAAGAGAAAAAAGCCTAATAGGTTTCAGTGTCTTTAAGTTTCTATGCTATAAAACCTTAAATTCTTAAGTGAAATGGTAACAATGTAACATAAGGTTGAGTACCTCCAAATTGCCTTTTTAAAGGACTGACACATACTTCAGGAGTGGGAACTTGCCTCTACGCCTCACCAGAACAATTGCAGGGCTCTCACTATGATGTCAAGGTAGGGAGTTTTGTTTTTTTTTCTATTAACACATGATGATAGATAATAGGGATAAAACAAGCCTTTCAGTAGGTAAATACATAATATTTGGTAAATACACAAACATTCCTCCTGCTGTTACTCTTTATGGATTTCAACTTTGTCTTTTAGTTTGCTACTAATGTGAAAATTACTTGTTTCTAAGATCATCTTGAGGAATGTATATAGATTAATTTGTGTTTCTTTAGTGGTGTCATATACTTCTCATATCATCATGCACCTTCAGTGTTGTGAAACTCTTTCATACCATGATTTTTGCAAGGAAAAGGAATCTATTAAGTAATTAAAAATAGCAGTTATCCCAGAACTTTTTCTTCACCCTGTTACCAGTCAGACATGTACAGCATGGGTGTTATCCTGCTAGAACTCTTCCAACCATTTGGAACAGAAATGGAAAGAACAGAAGTTCTTACACAGTTAAGGAATGGCCAAATTCCTCACGCTTTCTACAAAAAATGGCCTATTCAAGCCAAGTACGTTAAACTCCTCACCAGTCAGAGATCTACAGAAAGACCGACTGCCGCTCAGCTTCGTGAAAGCGAACTGTTTCATACCACAGAACATGTAAGTTATGCCAGTAACTTCAACCTTTACAGGATAAAGAAATATAAAAGGAAAATTCCATTTGTTTCCCTGCCTGTATTATGGGATTTTTTTATTTTTAACTTTAGAGGATTGTGTGATTGAGACTTTTTTTTGTAATCCCGATTACAGTATTCAACATGCTCTATTAATGTTCCTGGTGTCTTTGCAATGAGATAAATGGTCATTAAGTATAGGTAACTTTAAGAAGACTGGACAGTTGATTTACGTACAGCTGGAGGTATTTTTACAGGTCAGAAAAGCTTCTGAAGCTTTCAGTCAGCTCTGCAGAATCTTTTTATCATTTTCCCTCTCCTCGCCACAATTCTTTGTTGATGGATTAAGTTCTGGCATCAAATACCCAGAATTGCTGTGGCGCTGCAGAATGTGTGTGGATTGAAAACCACTCAAATAGGTTAATAAGGCTTTATCTTTGCTTGTCTATAAATGAAGTAAACTGACTGTCATTATCAGGTTATTTCTAACCTACAACAGAAGGTGAGAGAACAAGAGGAAGAAATAGAGAAACTGAGAGAGACAATACGACTGCTTTCTGAAGAAAGAGATGAACATACGCAACTCGGTTCTCCTGTTTAAGTACAGGAAGAACTAACCTCTATTGCATGATAAGTTATATAAAAATGTTTCTTTTTTTACATAAAAATATTGCAATGCATTTTGATTCTCCTGTCTGTTCTTTAAAGGTATTAATCTTTTTGTCTTAGTTTGGATGTCGCCGGTCAACAGAAAGGATTCACATTACGCTTAGCCTCAGCACAATTTAACTTGTGTAAATTACCATTTGGGTTACAGGGAAGAATATACAGAAAAACTGAAACTGCAGTTTGTATTTACCTAGGACTATTTTAGATGCTTTATAATCATAAAGCAAATATGCATGTTGTGCATCAGTTACAGAAGAGGAATGTCACACCCAAAAGGTAGCTGTAACATTTTTATTGACTTTAGAATTCTGTCCAACTGTAGTACTTGAATACATCTCCAAAATGACTCACACCACTACAGCAGGCAGGAGGTGGAGTAAGGTTAAAATTACACCATTATGAAGAGTACAGGCTTACTTCAGTAGCTTCATAACAGAGCCAAAAGGTGCCAAGTTCTCACATGACTTCATCCATTTTTGCACATTGGCTGGGGCAGCATTTGCACTACCTGTCTGCTGAAGCGCACACCACGCAACAATGTCTGCTACGGTGAGTTCATTTCCCACCAGCCACGCTGTCTTGCCCAGAGCAGCATTCATAGAGCGCAAGACTGCTCCTTTTTCCTTACTGCTACCTTCTTTTAGCTGGAAGATGGCGGTATCGACCCAGCTGTCAATCAAAGTTGAAGTAACTGCGTTGTACTTCTGGCCAAACAGGGAAAAGAGAAATCTAGCGATGTTCCCTTCTCCTTCAATAGGGCACATTGTTTGAACGCTAAACTTCATCTGGGGTTTTGGAACTGAAATTAAGAAAAGAAAAAACTGAATACCACATGGTAGAGAAGTTAAGTCTAATGGTAATTCTGTGATATATTTTATTTGTGATGCCAGCGACACTGTTAACATCATTAATCTGATAGACAATTTTCAGTTTTCTTAGTCTAAATACTCAGACTAAGGCAGGAACCTGGGATACTGGTTTTCATAAACTTCACTCAAATCTCCCACTTAACTTCTACCTAACTTATTTGTAGAAACTGAAAAACACTTCTATAAAAAAAATCCTGTGGGTACAACCAACTGTGTAAATGCCACATGTATTTTAATAGCAGGAACCACAAAAAAGAGTCTTCTTCATCCTCTCTCCCCATCATTGCTGACAGCTATAAAAAGAGAGCAGAAACGCTTTTTCTGCTGTATGTATCCTTTATGTGTCAGCACAAAGACAACAAAGCATCTGTTGTCAAGGTTTTATAGCCCAAGTTGCAATTTTTTCACCTACTGTAAAATATTGGTCTACAAGTTAACTTCATTCTTACCATCCTTCCAAATAAGAGTAAAGCCCAACTGATACTCATGACGTGGCTGCTTCGTAGTCTGCTCTCCAAAGCATTTCATGAGGTTTTCTGGCACACTTTTCACAGATGAATGCGTGTGAACTGCTGATAGTATTTTAAAGCGTTCACAAAGCAGACTGTGCAGTACTAGTAATGATAGTGGAGGTAGAGAAGGGTTGGCGTTGATTACAACATCTTTCAGGGCACCATAATCCTGAACAGAAAGGAAAACATTCAGCAGGTGAGACACGTTCCAGATCAGACTCTGAAGTAGCGGTGGTTTCATTTGACACCAAAACGTACCTACCCCTGCATGCGTAGGTCTGAAATTCTAATGATATTTACATAAATCAATTAAATCAAGTTTGGATGTTTAAAACTTGCTTAAACATTTAATCATCTTCCTCAACAAATAATTCAAGAACATGACTGAGGTAAAGACTAGTCCAATCTGAAGTCACAGTTAAAATTTCCAGTTTGTAACAAACAAGAGAACAACTGTCATAATTTCAAAATTAACCGTTCTAGCTTGGAATTATATCCAAATAGGAATATGTAGGATTTAGTATTTAATCAATGTCTGGATCTATAATCTGGATGCCCACAATGAAATGGTGGTTGTAGGTTATTTTACGGCTATAAGACTTGTATACTGAGTTCTGAGTATCCCAGGGTTTAATGCCACCCTTCCAATCCTGAAAATCTGAGAGCAAAGAAAGTATCTCTCAGTGTGTATGTTCAACTAAACTTACCTTCCCAAGCATCAAATCTAAGTCTGCTCCATTTGCTGTCAAAGGGGAACCTTCATCGGTTTGAATGATATTAGTTACATCAAAATCAGCATCTGGGGTTTGGATCATCTTTGAGAGACCATCGACAGCACTCTTCAGTTCATACAAGCGTTTTAGAATCTCTTCCTGGCGGGATTCAAGTGCTTGAAGTGATGGGTCAACTTCTTCCTACAGGAGAGGAAAAAACAACGTCACATAAACGTTTGCTCAGCTCAGTGTCAAAAAAGCCTATGGCTCACTTGACAGTAAGTTCTGAAAGACTTCAAACACATTCAAATCATGAGAACACCGTGGAGTAGTGTCATGGTCTTAATGTCTTACTAGTTCCCTCTCTTGTCTGTACAAATGTCATGAGAAATGGGTTATCTAATCAAGTCTCTGGAATCTTCCTGCCTAACATCTTTTTTTGAACTACTAGCTACAGAAAACTCTGCAATATAGTAAAAATCAGATCACAAACACAGAAACTTAAAAGTTGACAGTGAAATGCTAAATTAAAACCTGAAAAAACAAAGTTAGCTTGTCACGATTCTCCTTGGCCCAGAAGAACAGACTGGTAGAAGTATATGCTGAGGCTGCTGAACAAGTAAACTTTTTGACAATTCAGGAAGTTAATAAAAGTAAAAAAACCCTGCAGGTTTAGATGGATGGTGTATCATACGAAATCACTCTTGGTAGTCATTCTTGTTTCAGAGAATATATAGAAAAAAGGACCATAGACTTTGCTACATGTTAATCCCAGCGCATGTTTCTGTTATTTCAGTTACCTTACGCTATCCCTTTTAAAAGAGGAAAATCCTGTGGGAGGTTTTAAGTCTACAAACATACAATAATGTTAAAGAAAAATCTTTACAGAGATAATCCATTTCTAAGCATCCTGAATAAGGATTAACAAAACCCAAGCTATCAACCAAGCTTCCTTCTTGCAGCCTAATGGCTAAAGAGATACCAGCAAGGTACCAAGTGAAATCTTGATACCCACTTATACAACAGTTGCAAAGACAAGACAGAAAAACACCTCTGAAGTGACCATTATTTGGCTAGTACACACCTCCGAAATAAAAACCACTCTCAGAGGACACCAGTACGTAATACTTTGCTGTTGCAATGGGAGGGCATCTCAGTAAGCATTCCTGTGAAGTCCTGCCCCAAGTCTGCTCCTACCCAGTGCCTCCCCCAGCAGCCTTGGCACAGCAAGCACTCACAGGGAAGATAGGAGGCATCAAGCTAAAAATGGCCACGAGCACCCTGGAAGAATTCCAAGCATTGCTGACACTGGAGAGAGGCTGGCGTCAACTCCATGTATGTAACGTAGTATTCTGAGTTTTTCTCTTATTGAAAACACCTAAGGGAGCCGAAAAGCAGCGGCTTGTGTGGCTGGCTGGCTCCGTCCCAAGCGCCACAGGGCCGAGAGCCCGCAGCCGGCAGCGCGCTGCAGCGGGCAGGGCCGAGGCCTGCGAGCCCCGCACCGGCCCCGGGCTGGCTCGGCCCCGCTCAGCCCGCCGCGCCCAGGGCGGCAGAGCCCCTGACACCGCGCTGAGCATTACCGACGGCTTGAAATATATCCAGAGAAACTCCCGGCGCAGCTAAGCTCATTGAAGCGGGCGGCGCGCTGCGGCAGTGCCCAGGCTGGAAGTGCGGACCGCGGCCTGTACTGGCCTCCCCCCGCCCGGGCCCGGCCCTCCCGCCGCCCCACGGCTCCTACCTGCGGCGGCGGCGAGGCTGCGGGTGAGGGGCGGCGGTGCAGGCTGGGCAGGCGGTACATGCAGGTGGGCAGCTGCTCCGCCAGCACCTCCCCGCCCACCCTGTGGAAGGGCCTCAGCCGGTACATGGGCATGGCGCCTGTCGCCCGCACCGCGCACCCGCGCCCGGCCCGCCGCCGGTCCCGCCCGCCCGCGGCGCCCATTGGGCCATACGGGGAGCACTCGCCTTACTGACTCACCCGCGATCCAATGAGCGCTGGGGGATGCCGCACCGTCTCCTTGTCTTCTTGCTATTGGCCAGCGTGAGCCACGGATTCGTTAAGCGATAGGGCGAAAGGCGCAGCTGTCGGTGCTGACTAGGTAGCCTTACTGGCCAATTGATGTCAAGGGAGGTGCTAATTTGTTCAGGAGTGGCGGGCTCTTTTTTCCAGCGGCCAATGAGCGCGCGGGGGCGGAGCCTGCGGGAAGGTGATGCTGAGGGGAGCGCGGCGCGGCCCGCTGGGTCCCGATGGATGCGGCTGCGCCCTGGTGAGCCCCGGCCCCTCTAGCGGCGGTGGGTGCGGGCTGCCCCTCGCCGCGCTCCCTCCTCTCCCCTCCCCTGCCCGGGCTGCCTCTCCCCACGGGAGGCTCGGGGCCCCGCTCCCCCGCGGTGGGCCGTGCCCTGGCCACCGGCGCCGCTGCGGCCTCCTGGGCCCGGCTGGCTTTTCGCTTCCCCCTCTGCCCCCCGACTTGCTCGGGGCAGCCCGTGGGCCTTCCCGGCAGTTCCGCACTGGATGCGGCCACCCGGGGTGGGGGTCGGTGTTGGAGCCCCGCCTCGCCCCTGGGTGCCGGGGCCAAGCGAGGGGTGGCTGGGCGAGACCAGGCTCTGACACCCCGTTACGCTGCCGTGTCTCCCCCCCGCCACTTCTCTCTTTCAAGCCTGCAGCCGGCCGGAGCCATCAAGCCCATCGACCGCAAGTCCGTCCATCGGATCTGTTCGGGGCAGGTGGTGCTGAGTCTCGGCACTGCCGTGAAAGAGCTAGTGGAAAACAGCCTGGATGCTGGAGCCACCAACATCGGTAACCTCATCTCATCGTAACTTCATAAAGCTTCGTAGACTTCTGAAGTACTTGTTCTTCCTCTAAACAGAGCCCATAGTAACAAATCTGTGCAAATACCATCTGGGCCACGCATGTTTGTGGTGGTTCTACACTTCAGGCAGATAAAGCATTTTGAATCTCCAGCTGGGCACTTAGAAGCATATGATTTTGTCTTTGTTATTTTATTTGTAGCCAGTTTTGATGTTAAATAAGGTGTGTGGCCTGTACAGGAGTGGTGACTGGGCTTTACGAGCCGGTGGCCTCATGAAAGCAGTTAAGGCAGGGCTGCAGTTTCCAGAGGTTCCCAGAGGTGCCAGGGTGATAGCTGGCATAGCTGGGAAAACTGTTCAGACAGAAGTGCAATGAATCTGAGCTGTCTGCAAGCACAGGCTGGTTGCACTGGATTGTCCTGACTTGACAGCTACGGGGATTTTTTGCTGCTGTTGTTCAAACTTGACATGGAAAAACCATTATCTGGTAAAGTTATTTCTAAGTACAAAGCTATTAGTGAATACTGCGTGTGAGCATACAGAATTAAAAGAATAAAGCATACAGAATAAAATACTTGTTACTCAATTTTGTAGATATAAAACTTAAAGATCATGGAGCAGAACTGATAGAGGTTTCAGATAATGGAGGTGGAGTGGAAGAGGAGAACTTTGAAGGCTTGAGTAAGTTGAACCTTTTTCATAATTTATATTTGGACATTTTGAAAGAATATTTTCAGTGAGAAAGCTGCTTTTTTTTCTTAAACAAATGTCCTAAGTTTAATGGATACTCAGCTTTTACATAATGCACACGTGACCTGCAAGACTTGGGCAAAACGAGACTGGACTTATGCTATCATGGTTATAGTTCTTGTAGGTGAGAAGTAGACTTTGATTTGATTGCTTATTTAAGTGGAACAAATAATGCAAATAGAAGACAAAGTCCTATAAATGTTAATTTAGATTCATTCATGTTGAGTCATCAGTCATTACTGAGGGAGTAAAAGCTTTGTGAAAGTGACTGCTTTTGAGAGGTGAATTTTAACCTTGAATATTTGCTGAAAGTGAACTGCCTGGCTCTCAGATTTTCCATTTGCTTTGCAAGTTGCACAAAATGGGAGCAGAAACAATACTATATGATAAATGTAACAAGCCATTGCAACAGAAAGCTCTTTCTTTTTTTCATATAATGACTAGGGATCACTTTCACTATAAGCTATTAGTGACTTTGTGTGTTCATGGTATGTATTTGGTACATCAGAAACACACTCCGCTACTGTTCCAGGACAGGGAAAGCTCAGGGGTGCTGCTGCTAACAGTTTGTTACCTGGTGACTAGGCTGCACTGATCATGTAGGTTGAGGCCTCGTCAGCGGTGGTTGTGGCGGAAAAGGGTTATGCCTCTCCGCTATGTGCCGTGCACAGCACTGCAGCTGCCTTCTTGCAGGGCAAAATCTGTGAAAGGTGTATCGGTAGCAGGGGCAGGTACTGTGTACTGCTCCGAGGCATCTCGGAATGTAAATACCCATTGTGCTGTATGAATTTTGGGTGTAAGTATGGAGTAACAGGTGTATCTGAGGATTTTAAAGAATTCTTGCTTATAGGAAAAGGGAACATTGAATTATTTATTTGGTCTCTAATAATTATGTAAAATGCAATGAACAATACAGAAGGTTTTTTTGCTTCTTGATATGTATGCAAAATCTTCTTGCATAGACCACTGTCACTTTGAAGTGAAATATATATTCTAAATATCTTTTTCCAGCTCTGAAACATTATACATCAAAGATGCAAGATTTTTCTGATCTAATACATGTTGAAACATTTGGGTTTCGAGGTGAAGCGCTGAGTTCACTGTGTGCATTAAGGTATTAATATTAACCTTCTTATTAGTAGAAAGTTAGTATGCACAAAAATAACTGAAGTCAGCTTTTCGGTTTACCATTATTGATAAAATGAGGCTTTGGAAACTTCCAATTCCTTAATGTTAGGTTAGTTTTGAGTGGTAGATTGCAATACATCCTGAGCCCTTTCCAACCAATATTACTCTATGATTCTAAGCACCTGATTGGTCCTTTTATGTACAAAATGTAGTGTTGCTTAAGTATCCAAATCTTTACAGGATGGAACTGTATACTTGCTTTACATCTGAGGATCAGACACTTATGCACTGTAATTTCTAAGTGCTGTTTGCTAGGCTATAACTCATAAAAACTGTAATTAAATTTCTCCCAGACAAACTATACATTAGAAATAACACAGCTTTTATACTCAGCTCTGTGCATCAGGAATATCCTGCTGTTACGTGTTAGTATAAGGAACAGAGTGTCTAACAAAACCAGACTTTAACGTTGTGTTTTATGGGAGAACAATGAAAGGGGTATGAATTAAAAATGTTTGCGTCGTACCTATGAAAATGTTACAGTACTCATCAGGTATGTTTTTAGTTTGTGGTGAAGAATTAGTTTTAATTAAAGGAATAGTATTGGTGTAGTTTCTATGACTGATTAGGTCATGAGGAATGGATAAGAAAATACAGTGCTCAGTAAATAATTTTGTTGCCTCTTTCTTTCCATTAGTGATGTCACCATTTTTACCTGTCATAAGTCAGCAAAGGTTGGGACTCGTTTGGTATTTGATCACAATGGTAAAATTACTCAGAAAACTCCTTTTCCACGACAACAAGGAACAACAGTTAACATACAGCAGTTGTTTTATACTTTGCCAGTGCGGCATAAGGAATTTCAAAGAAACATTAAAAAGGTAGGTTAGATCAGAAATTATTAATTCAAGTGAGTGTCATACCCCGGGATTTATTCACGGATGGATGATATATGGTTCTATGTAGAAGACATTAATTGTGTCAAACTATTCCATGCCTGTCATATATATTAATTAAATAAGAAAACAGTCTTCCTGTGTACTTTCCTCTTCTGTTTTGTAGTGATTGGTTTTAGAAGTACGTTCTCAAATTTTCAGATTTTTGAAAAGAATCAATATCATGATCACTTTTGTGTATCTTAAAACTAGGGACTGCTGTTTTATGGCTAAATATTGATGGCGTAAACATGCTGTTTGTTTTTAAAGCACTGTTTTTCATATGTGTGTACATATTTTATTGAGTTTGTAAAGATTCTTAAAAATATTACTCTCTCTCCAATCCACTTTTTGTGTTACCTGCAAATATTGTATATTTTGTTTATACATTTTTGTTTCAAAAAGAGACATTTCACATAAATGTGAACTTTCTTTTTTCTTTAATAGGAATATGCAAAAATGGTCCAGCTATTGCAGGCATACTGTATTGTTTCAAAAGGAGTGCGGATTAACTGCACTAATCAAGTTGGCCAAGGAAAAAAAAGCCCTGTGGTATCCACTGCTGGAAGTTCTAGTTTGAAGGAAAACATTGGAGCAGTATTTGGGCAAAAACAGGTATTACTTTTATTACTGAAAAGGGAGATAATAGAGCTTTATAGAGAGATTTTTAATACCTAATAAATAGAGGGGCTGTAGGAAACCTTTAAACTGTAGGATGGAGCATGTGTTGACTTCTAGCACGCCCTACAGGTTGAAAAAGGAGGAACAGCGCAGCCTCCACAGATTTCCTTGATGTTTCTAAATCTGCTTAGAGATGTTTTGATGGAAGAGAAATTATTTAAGAGACAGGGTTATTGCGTAATATCATTTCGAAGCCAGTTTTATGAGCTGTTGTGCCAGCAAGCCTCTGAACGTTTGTGCTTTTGAAAAACAGTATGGGCACCAAGGTCTGTAAGTCACTAGAAGAAGCAATTTCAAAAATACCCTAAAAATGGTGTGATGCGAAAGCCTTAATTGGGAAACAGAAAACTGAGGTGTTTCTAGCTTTTGCAGCCTCTTCCTATGAAGCTTAAGTTTCATTAGTGTTCTGGTTAACCTTTAAATGGGATTGCGTCAGCCCCTGTAGAGGTATAGACTGTGACACTTTCTACGTAATAGTTATAAAAATAATTGTTATCCTCTAGGAGGGAAGTAAAGATGAAAAAAAGCATGAAAACATCCTTCCTACAGCTGTATTTTACAAGGAGTATTGAGTGGTTAGTAGTTGCTGGTTGTTGATAAGCACTTTCTCCCTTTGCAGTGGGAATGTAGAGATTTCAAAGCCTGTTCATGCTGTGGCTGAAAGAAGAGATGAAAGATGTAACTCTGTCTTGCCCCATAGCAACAAGCATAGCTGAAAATTCAGTGTTACCTGAATAGAATGTTTAGCTTATAGCCTGCTTAGATATTATCAAATACTTAAATGTAAAACCAGTACATAATGCTCTAATGACAGAAAAATAATAGTGGCATGACTAGAAAAATATTTGTGGTAAACAGATCTGTACTTAGGCAGCTTGTGATTCAAATAATATATCTTTTCTAATAGTTTTGTTGCTCTTTCAAAAGAAATTTCTGTTACTCTTCTTGCCTTTTGTTTTTGCATAGAACTTGATTAGGTCAATGTATGTAGCTGGAGAGTCCAAACTGTGTCAATCATGTTGTTGTTCTGTCTACATATATTTTAAATTAAGGGTCTGGAGTGATATCAGAGGATGAGCACAGCTATTCATTAAGGCGTTGTTTCTGTTTCTCAGTAAGCAGTGCTACTGTCTTCTAGTAAGTTTGGATATTTTGAGTATTTGCCTTTCAGCACACTTGAAAAAACCCACGATTTTATCAAATGGATTTTAAGGCTAATAAATAATAAAATAGAAGGAAAGAATCTATTAATTTTTAATGTTTCACTTCCTTTTTTTTTAGTTGCAGAGCCTCATTCCTTTTGTTCAGCTACCTCCTAATGACGCTGTTTGTGAAGAATATGGACTCAACACCACTGACATGCCACAACATCTTTACAGGTAATCAGAAAAGTACAAACCTGTGTTGGCAGTGCAATCTTACCATAACCAAAAATGAAAAAAAAAAAAAAGTCTGGTGGTTAACAGTATTAAAAATAACTAAGAATAGCATAGTAGATATTAGTGTACAGTTTGGGAAAGAGCATGACTTGATTCATAAAGTTAATTCAGGACCAAGATTTTGCTAGTCAGATGAGTGGGAAGATCAAAATGACTACTCCTTGTGTCCTAGTTAGTTACATATCACCGTAGTCTTCTGCTGAATGTCACTTTTGTCAGTTTCTTGAGTAACTGGATGGATAAATTGTATCAGTTGTTTTTATATGTATATACTGTATTTCTTCATTAGTGTTACTGTGAAATGGTGCAAGATGAATGTAAATCAGTTTGTGTAAGTAAATTGCCCTTTACTTAGTGTGTACTTTTTGTTCTCACTGTACATGAGATCAGCAAGTGAATGTATCAATATCTGCCCAATGACAGTTCACAACTCACTTCTGCTTTCAGAGCAGGAGAATTACAAATGCCATTTCTTTTGAAATCAGAGTGAGCAACTTTCTCAGTTGTCTGATGCCTTTTAGGAGCTGAATGTCTAGCCTTTGTCGAATAAGGAATTGGGAGAGGAAATACGTATACATATTTACTGAAACTAATAGTGTTCTAGCCCCTTATAAAATACTCTTCCATTGAATATGCTCAGAGTCAGAAACATTTACTTTGCTTTGCTCCTCCATTTTACCTTACTGTTATGTTATTATTATTCAACAGTATTACAGGCTTCATTTCTCGCTGTGATCATGGTGTTGGAAGGAGTGCAACAGACAGACAGTTTTTCTTTATCAACCAACGTCCATGTGATCCAGCAAGGGTGAGGTTTTTGCTTTTCTAACATCACCAGCACTGACTTGTTTGATGTTCTCTGAAAACCTCTGGATTAGTAGCAGATACGTGTATTTTTGGCTTGATCCTGCAAGTTCCTGTGTCTCAGGTTTTTGTCTTCATTGTGTCTATTTGTGTGAACAAAAGCTTGATCATACAAGGTATGATTTAATTCATTAATTGTTTTGGAGAGGGTTAAATAACACTCTGGTGGGAAACAGAAGATAATAGTATAGATATCTATTGTTTTTTCACCATCTCTGCAGGTTGTCAAGCTTGTGAATGAAGTTTATCACTTATACAATAAACACCAGTATCCATTTGTTGTCCTTAATATTTGTGTAGATTCTGGTAAGTTATGAATAATTTTCAGTAACTTCAGTAAAGGCCATAACTTCATTGAAGAATAAATTATATTTATTTAGAGAATATTGTAACTTTTAGCTGTATGACTTCCTGTACTGTGACAATTTTTTGACCTACAGTTGGCGAGGGAGAGAGATGGTATAGCTGTGGTTCCACCTTTTTTCCCCTCCACTTTTTGTATACTCAGAAGTAATTTCTTATCTCGGGTAATGAGAAAAAGGCAGTCTTGTGGTTAGCTTAAATACAGGAAAACTTGTATCATGTTATTGTACAGAACTGGCTTCTGTTTTGTTTGCTGGAATGCTGAGAAAGTTCAAAATTTCCTTTGGGGACATACTGTGAATGTTAACTGTGGCTTTGGTTTTAATCCTGTGAAGTAAAAATGGAGGGTAAAAGGGCAGAGAACTGATCTAAGAGTAGAAATGATTTTTTTTTTTCATTTATAATGTGATTGTTTTTCTTTGTTTTTTTAGAGTGTGTTGACATCAATGTAACTCCAGACAAAAGACAAATTTTACTTCAGGAGGAAAAGCTTTTATTAGCAATTTTAAAAACGTCTCTGATGGCGATGTTTGGTAGTGATATTAACAAACTGAATGTCAATCAGACACTTCTTAACATTGCAGGTAGGACACAAAATGTGAAAGTTTTGTGTATGACATATGGTAGAGAATTGAAAATGGAAAAATGTGCTTGCAAAAATCTAAAGAAGAAATGAAAAATATGTCTGGCTGTTAATTGATAGACCTTTCAGGGCAGATTTTTTTATGTAGTAGCTTAAATTGAAAGATTGTTGTTGACATCAAATAATAAAGAAGGACCCTAAGCTGTTAAGTGATCGTTACGGGAATTATGCATGCCAGCACATGATTTACAGTCAACTTTATGGGGAAAACATTAATACTAGATTAATTGATAATGCTTGAAAAAGATTTCTTCCAAGATATTGGAAGAAATCTGTGTTTCCTTTATTTAAATGTCCTTGAGAAAGAATGGTTAAGGTCTCATAAATAAAATCTAAGATTTGAATATGAGTTTATTGGATTTTGAAATTTGATTCTTTACGATAACTACAGAAATTGCTGCTAACTCTTGTGACTATATAATCTTTCAAAATTGGTTTTCACTGTTAACACCACCACATCTTCCTCACTTCTTTCAACAGGACCCCTTCTAATTTTCTTTTTTACTGATGTATAGAATCAGTTGAAGCCTGATTCTTACTGTTATTTTAAATTAATCTTTAGTAAAATACATGTCAGCCTGACATTTGTGAGGGTGAAGTCCTCTCATTCAAGTCCTCTACAAGTCACATACAGAACAAATGTCTATTATGCCAGCTCCTTAAGCAATGGATTTTTGTAGCGACCATTAAAGTGTAAGAGCTGTTGACTCTTCATTGTCATTCGGTTGTTAAACTCCTGATAATATAAATAAGCGTGCTGATTGGCCTTATTGCAGTTCCAGTTTAAAAAGATTACAAATTCATTCATACAAGTACTATTAAGTTTCTTAAAGATGTAACTGCCTGTCTGTTAGATATTAATGCATTTCAGCCCCATACTCAGTTATTGTCTGAAGCTTAAGGGCTCCATTGAGGAGTTTACTATTTTTATACCTCTTTTGCATTCCCTCTACTAAAGCAAATAACTTAATTCATGTTTCCAGCTAACTTTAGAATCTTGAAATGTTCTTTATTCTGGTTTTATTAGGCAACCTGATGAAGACACTTCCTGAAGAGAGAGAAAAGCCTCAGGCAGAAATGCTGCCTGATTCTAAGACTGAAAATCCAAGTGGTGAAGGAAAAAGAATAATGAGTCTTGCCAGATTAAGGGAGTCATTCTCTCTCCATCAAATGACAGAGAGTAATTTTCAGAGCCCTAAAAAGGTAAAACAGCAGCAGAGCTCCCGTAGACAAATGTCACTTGATACCACTTTGAGTACTGTAAAGACTCAAAAGTCTGCCTTGACTAAGGAGCCTGAGAGTTGTCATGAGATGGACTCAAAGATGTCAATTCCCAGCAGATGCTTGAGAAAATCAGAAGATAATGCAGATTCTGGATTCTGTAGCATTTCTGAGTCAGATGCCAGATGTAGTACACCAGAAGCTGGGAGTTGCACCAATATTGAAAGTGTAATTAATTCTTCTGAAGAATTCTGTAGCTCGGAAGAACAACCTCAAAATGAATGTCTTAAAACTGTTGGATGTAGTGAGCAGTCATTGGAATGTGATGTTCAGGTCTTGGGTGCTGAACATAAGTTAAATCAAGTGAATGACTGGACTAATCAAAATCAGTTATCTCAAGAAGCCAGTAGCTCTTTCCCAAGAGTAAGATGTTTGAAAAGCAGAAGCTTTAAAAGTGAAGCATGTGACTTCAAGGCAGGTAAATGTCCTGAAGCGAAGAATACCGTGAACGATATGCCAACTGTTGATGTACTGGTAGAAGTTAAAAAGAAAACTGTGCCACTTGAATTCTCTATGAAGGTTTTAACAGAAAAGGTAAAAAAGGTAATAAGGCAAAACCAGAAAAGTACAGAAACACAAAATTACAGAAGATTTAAAGCAAAAATTAGTCCTGGAGAAAATAAAGTAGCAGAAGATGAATTGAGAAAAGAGATCAGGTACTTTCACCTTCTTAACATATTCTGTTCATCAATTAATAAAAGTACTTAAGGAAAAGTATAAGACCTGTCTTGGGGGTGGGCAGAGGCTTACATCCACCTGTTAGTTTTGAACATATCTTTTATTTAACATACGCCATTATAATGTCCATTTAACAAGTTACTTTACCTGACAGACCAGCTGTTTGAACTAAGTGCAAACAGAATGTGGAAAAAGACACCAAAAAGGCCACAGGCACCATAATTTGGCTTAGTTCAGACTTGTAATTTGCAGTGCGGTCAGAGAAACACCAAATGTCATGATGGATGAAAACACTCTGAAAAGACTGCATAAATCATATTTCTCTCTAGTGCAAATTTGAAATTTGGTGAGACATGGCTGTGAAAATAAGTTACATTCAGGTGGTCACTGGACAGTAAAAGTCTACGATTTTGGATTTAAAAAAAAAAAGTGTTACAAAAGCCTTCTAATTGCAAAAAGAAGGCAAATACGTCAGCTGCCTTAATTCAAAACCATAATGCTGCCTCCAGTGTTACTCACTTGGACTATCATCATACTGCCCGTTTCTAATTTTATTATGACTAGTGGCTGTATTTAAAATGGAGAATCCCAAATGAATCCTGTCTTAGTGATGGATTGTGTTCTGCCAGAAATGGCTTCATTAGTCAATGGTAGATTTCAGATAACTGTACTTCACATTCATATTCTGCTTAAATGAGATTATTTTTTCTTTTTTCTTTAAAGTGTGTTCTGCAGGGGAGAAAAGGATCTTTTCGAGTTTTACAGTCTAACATGGTAACTGATGAGATGTAACTCATAATCTGTTTATATTTTCTATATGCAGTAAAGAAATGTTTGCAAAAATGGAAATCATTGGCCAGTTCAATTTAGGGTTTATAATAGCAAAGTTGAATTCTGATCTTTTCATAATTGACCAGCATGCTACTGATGAGAAATACAACTTTGAGATGTTACAGCAACACACTGTTCTTCAAGGTCAGAAGCTGATGGTGTAAGTATTTTCAGTGTTTTAACAATAATTAAGTTTAATTCAGTGTTTCAGAGGGATATCTATATGTAGTATTTCACACATTCAAAATATTTAAGACAAAAGTTGTTTTTATGCTCTGTGTTTCAAAGAGTCAATCTTTGTGTGAAAAATAAATTCCAGATAGTCTTGTAGCTATGCAGCAAGTCAGTGGTCAAACAGATCTCACAGTGGACTTACATGGCAGCCCACAGTTTGGTAAGCGTGGTCATATAGTGAGGATGCAGGACACTGTGATTGCAACAAGGAGTGCTGCCCAACCAAGTTCATTCTGCTGAGTAACACTTGGAAGTGATCTGCTCAGGAGTGAGATTTTTAACAAAGCTAAGTGAGATGTTTTAATCGGGTTCAGAAGCAATCTAGAGATACTAATATAAAGCTCTCTATCTTAAGTAGTTTGTACTATGTATCTATGCAATACTGTATTTTCCTCTTTCAGGCCTCAAAATCTCAATTTAACAGCTGTAAATGAAACTGTATTGATTGAAAACCTGGAAATATTCAGAAAAAATGGGTTTGATTTTGTCATAAATGAAAATGGTGAGTTTCGGCCAGAATTGCTGGGATTAGTTCAACTGTTTCATATCATCTATTATGCCAAAATCCCTGTTGGTAGTTACTAGAAACTTGGAAATTATGTGCATTGTAGTATATGGTTGGTTTGGTTTTTAAGACTTGGGAGTTTGTGGTCTCTGCGCTATTTAACAGAACATTGTAGAGTATTTATCTCACCAGCTTTTTACAGAAGTTTCTGAATACTCTTTGGACTCACTATTTGATTATATAACTGGATGTGTATTTTCAGGATGTGTTACGTCCTTTTGGTTTTTTATTAGTACAGTTGCTGGTCCCAGCAGGGTTACATGCAGGCAAATGATAAATCTAGTAATTTTAAATTAATAGATACATTGGTAAAGTATGTTCTTTGGTTGTCTTTGTACTTCTGAGCAAACTGCATAACCGCAAGCTCCTTATTCTTTTCCTTATACAGCAAGAGTAATGCAAGTGCCATGTATTAGCCATTTTGGTATTTGGGAAGACACTACAGGTTTTTTCCACATCCTTCCTTCCAGAATCTCCTTTTTTTTTTTGTCTAAAATGTTATTAATTATCAATCTCTTACCAACAAAAAATCTTTAATTATTTTGTAGTCACGTAACCTCAAAATAGCTTCATTAAACCATTTGTCTTTGAAATTGAAGGGTTTGTCAGAAATTGGATCCATCTGCTTTTTAAGTTTGCAAGCAAATTTTTTTTGTTAATGTTAAAAGGGCATTTGTCGTAGTTACCACTCTGGTTAGTAACATCCATTAAAAGACTAAATTTAAACCTTAGCATATATGCAGATCACATCATATTAATGTATCAAAGTAGCTTCTCAATTTTCCTCTCAAGAAGTAATTTCCTGTAGTGTTCTGTTTATTAATTATTGCAAATCTTTCAGCTCCTGTAACACAAAGAATTAAATTAATATCATTGCCAACAAGCAAAAACTGGACTTTTGGTCCACAAGACATTGACGAGCTGATCTTCATGTTGAGTGACTGCCCTGGAGTCATGTGTAGGCCCTCCAGGGTCAGACAGATGTTTGCTTCTCGAGCTTGCAGGAAGTCTGTAAGTACTGCACTTGATGTTTGTTTTCAAATAAATACTGGATTTTCTGTTGTATTTTAGGTGGCTGTATTTCTATATATGTTGCAGGGAAAGTTCATTTACTGTTGAGTGTCAACAGCTAATATCCTTCCTTTTGTTCCTTGTGTTTTTGTGTAGCGTAACTTGGGAATATTTTCTGGTAGTTTTATATTTTGTTTCAAACTAGTACACTTACGAACATACTTAGCTGTATTTTGTCTTCTGATCATCTTGTAGGTCTTTCTGCTTTTAATGCCTTGCACAGTATTTATATGCTTTAGTAGCTGAAGTACTGTTCTTATCTGTGTCAGTTGTCAATATGCAGAAAGAAAACAATTGGGTTTTTTGCTTTGACTTGCAGGTGATGATTGGAACTGCACTGAACGTGCAGGAAATGAGAAAACTGATCAACCATATGGGTGAGATTGAGCATCCCTGGAACTGCCCCCATGGAAGGCCTACTATGAGACACATAGTCAGTTTAGACTTGATTTCACCAGAATAAGTCAGTTTGTTTATTATCATTTTCGATTTTAATTCTTGGCGGTATTTTGAGCTTTTATCCTGACTCTTTTGAGTAAAGAGAATTTTAGCCAGTGTTCAAGAAGACAGTAACACTTCAAGGCGTTCAGCAGGGTTTCATCGTTACTCCTATCAAGTCAACAGTATCAACGTGCTGGATTGAATTTGTATGTAAATAACGTTTCTTTTATTGCAATTTACTGTGTGTATTACTTATTTTTGCAATCAAGTCTTTTAAAAAATAAATACAAAATGTTTATATATAAGAGTAGATGAATGTCACAGCAAATACACTGATTCTTCAAAAAAAGTGGAATGTGAATTTGTCTCTAGCGACGCCATAAAACAGACATTACCTTTCTGGTTTTATACAACCTGTATATGAAAATTTTGAAGAAAACATAAATGATGCACAAGTGAAAATACTTCTTTCTTTTACCATATATATATTTTATACTAAAGCTGGGGTTTATTATCTAATCACTTCAACCGTTAATATGGCATTGAATAGTTAACTTACTGGTATCGGTTTAAGGCTTGAATAGAATAATTTATCTGGTGTATTTACTTTTAATTAGCGTTGTTCCCATCTGTATTCCAAACAATTTTTATTTTTCAAGGACAGGGATTCCTTTTCTAAGAATGAATGGGGAAAAAAGATGTGTCATGAGGCACTGCCCACAGGTCCGTCCAAATTCTATCTCAGAATCAAAATAGTTAGAAAACTGTCTTTTTGAATCAGGAATCTATTGCACTCTTCCACTTCTGTAGGACCAAGATTTGATGTAAGAAATCTTTTTATTGATGCCATTTCCTTGGCACCTCCATGTGCTGCTGCCAGAGCGGGCGGGGGCAGAGGCTGGATACGCCTCATCCATAACTCGCACCAAGGAGCACAAGTGGGCCAAGCGCCATGGATAAACGGCGCTGTGTGGAACCTGCATGGCAGCTGCTGAGCCCTCTTCTCCATCCACCATTTCTCTGGATGAAAATGCACCCAGATAAGGCAGTAGCCGTCCGCTTCCGTGCAACGCTGAATGAATCTCCGGCCCTGGAGCAAGGCCAGGGGCTGGCCTCCCTCAAGGGCTGGGGCCTGGCTCCCCTCAGGGGCCGCGGGGAGGCCGCTCCCCCTGGCGGCAGCGTGGGGCGTGCCCGGGCGGGGTGACGGCAGCCGGCGCCGCACTGCGGCTGTGCGGCGCGGGGTCCGCGGCTGTGAGGCGAGGGGCGGTGGAGCGAGGGTGCGGGTGGCTGCTGCGGGCGGGGAGGGCTTCCAGCGCCCGGGCTGCACTCGCCGGCCCGCTCGGGCCCTTGGTTCATCTGTTAATTGCCGGAGAGGAAGGAGGCGCGGGCTGGAAGCGAGCGGTGGTGAGAACATGGCGGCTGCCCCAGCCCTTCGCTGCCGGCCCGCGCCACTGCGGCACGGGGGTTTGGTTCTGGGTGACAGAGGGTGATGATCCGGCTGAAGTGAGAGGGAATTGTGATTGCAGCGGTTCAAGCAGCCCTGTAATCTTCAAGTAGTTTTTACCTTTATAAGCTATAGTGGTTATTCTGTGTTGTAGTTCAGTCTGCAACTCATAACTTTGAAAGCAAGTTGAGTAACAGTAAAGCCCTAAGTCTGGAGAAACCTGCCAAACTCACTTGTGAAAAATGGTTTTCAGCATTTCCCCATGGTTAAATCTAGACACCTAAAAACTAGTAAAGCTGGAGACCTCCGTGTAGAAAAAACAGGTCTATGGACAGTGGTTTGGTATGTACTGGGAGGTGAGTCACAAGTGTTGCTTCCCATTAGCCGTGTGGTCCGCCTACCACAAGCTAAAACCACTGCCTTGAGGAACTATTATTACAGGAATAACTTTAAAATCCATGCAAGTGTAATAATTAAGGAAAGATTGCTAGTTTTTCATGTAGTTAGCTGGGTTTTGATCTTTCATTTCTTTAATTGATTGGATTATAGGGGAAAAATCTTCACGTGTAGACACACAGAAGGAAAATAGATGTTGCGACAATTCAGTAGTTATGGCAAAGGATAAGAAGAAAGATGGCAAGAAGGCAGAAAAACCTGTGCGTCCCCCTATTCCTGCACAAGATACTGCAGCTGAGAGTAGGGCAACAAAGCCAACAGAATTGCAAACCGTGGTGAAAGGAGTGGAAGAGACGCAGGCAATTCCAGTGATAGCAGATAAAGAGTCAGAGGGGGTAAAGGAACCTCCGATCCAAGATGTTCCTCAATACTATGAGGAGGCTGTTCTTACTCAAGTGGTTGTAAAAAGGTATGCTTGTTACAAATACATCAGTGAAGTCAAGAATTCTTATTTGTCATACAAACATGAATTTGACTCTTGATTCGAGGCAGTGAATTGGGTTATTCAGACCCAGTAGCAATGATACCTTACAATGATACATGTGGAGTTCTGCTGCCTTCTTGCATTCTAGTGGTGTTGGTTCTGCCTGCCAAAAAGCCTCATTCTTTTAGTTTGTTCACCTATGGTGAAGTTTTGTTTAAGTGTACAGACTGTTGATGAAGAAAATGTAGCTAGTCCCTTAGTGTTGGGCTGCTCATACCTTGTAAGAATATCCTAAACTGAGGAAGCAGGTGAATGGCAGTGTTAACCAAATCCTTTGGTAGTTCAAGGGAACTAAATATAATGTTTCCCATACTGACCAGATTCCCTGGTTGTAAGCTAGTAAATGGCACCAATGTGATTTGTTTTTGTAATTGAAAGAAATACGGGTCTGAAGCAACACACAATTACATAAAATGTTACAAGGAAGGAGCAAAGAATTGGAAATTTTGTCATAGCTCCTTTCCGTACACAAGATGCAACCAGTGTGTATGTAGACTGTGGTAAATCAAAAGTAATTTATTGTATGTCTGTTGTGATTTAGGTCTACTGGCAGTGGCTTGAAATCTTCATCTTTAGTTTGTTTTCTTTGTAGCTATGAAGGTGAAAAAGTCCATGGATTGTATGAGGGTGAAGGATTTGCATATTTTGAGGGGGGAAATACATACAAGGTGAGTGTATAAATTAGAAAAAAAAAGTAGTGGATCAAGTTCTTTCTTTAGAACAGGCAGGCTATTTCTTTCAATGTAGGTGGAGGTTAAGCACTCCGAATATGTAAGAGCTGAAAGCTCTGTTGGTTTCTGGCATTAAAACTCTTCTTTTGAAACTAGTATTCGGAGGGGAATTAATATGTTGTTCTTTTGAAATCTTACAGTCATCATAGACTTCAGTTGTGGTAAGAATAAATTTAAAAACAATGCTGTTCTCTTCATTTGAAGGGCATGTTTTCTGAAGGGCTTATGCATGGACAAGGGACTTACACGTGGGCTGATGGTGTGAAGTACGAGGTAAAGTGCAATTTAATTTACAACTGAACACAATTTTAGCCAATTAGGTGTGCAAATTCAAGGAAAGTTGATAAGTTGCAGTAATTGGTACAGTACAGGTAGCAGCTGCAGAACTATGGCAGTGATGTCAGTCACAAGCCTGACTTGTCCCAGATAGCTGCAGAACAGTAAACCTGAATTGTTGCAATTTACTTTTTTTAGGGAACATTTGTTAAGAATGTGCAGATGTTTAGTGGCTGTTATACATGGAATGATGGCAGCATTTATGAAGGATCTATCAAGAATGGAGTTAGACATGGATTTGGATTTTTCAGGAGTGGTACTCATCCCGTTTCTTACATTGGCTATTGGTGTAAAGGCAAAAGACATGGAAAGGTAAGAACACCAAATGAGACCCTGGTCTTGGGTGACTGCCTTCTAAAACAGCAAGCGTTTTTGTAGTTTTGCAAAATGTTAAGTGCTGTTGCATGGTCTTATACTATGTAGAGATTTGTTTTTCCTAAAGATCTTCCCCGAAGTTCTGAATGCTAATTAAAACAATTAGGGTAGGATTTGTTTGTGGTAGAAAGGATGAACAGTATCCTAGAAAAGTAATTTTGGTTGGTTCTTTATGCTGCTCCAAGTAGATGATGACAAAGTCAAAACTGACAACAGCATCAGTAACCACATAATAATGAGAGAACAATTAGGTTCCAGTAGTGATAAAGCAATCCTACCTCCCAAATGTTTTTAGCTGACCAAATATGATAATTACAATTAAGACTGACTTACCTCGTGTAAGTGAAATGTAGTTCCAACTTTTTAAAGGCAAGTAGTGGGTTTTTTTGTCTGGTTTTATGCATCCAGATTGAGATGCTCTTTTTGGGCCTGACATTTGAAGATTGATGCTCCGCATGTGAGGAAAATCCATTCAAATCATATGGGTTATTTTTTCCTGTGTCACTAATGAGATACTAAAATCACACAGGTTGCTGTGGATGGTCACCCATGCAGTGGTCTGTCCAGTTTGTTCTGAGAGGAAGCCATCAGATAAAGACAGAACAATTAACTGTAGACCTACTGTTGGAAGTTGAATTCTGAATGAGTTAGAAAATTGATGTACCTCAGAGTGACTACTGTGATTAACTCTGAAAGCATTTCAGAGTGGTTTGAAAAACGTGGTAGACTTCAATGTAAGATGTATTTTTTTAAAAACTTGGCCTTTTTTAAGGTCTTCACTAATACTCATCAAAGAGGTTATTATTTAACTTTATCATGTCAGTTGCTTTCAGTACAGTGGTTCAAAGTGACTATAAGTAAGAGTGTGATTATGTTTGTCATAATTTATGTGATGTTTTATTAATGTAGATTAATACTGAGGTATTTAAATTGACTCTACTGTTTGTTTCAGGGTATTGTTTATTATGATCAGGAACATACTTCTTGGTATTCAGGCAACTGGGTAAATAACATCAAAGAAGGATGGGGAATGAGATGGTAAACATGTTAACACTTCTCCGTATCTTCTTTTTCATGTTTTATCATTCAGTTTCTCCTGTTGTGTAAAATGGATACAAATGCTGCTATTTCATGGTCACATGCACTTTCTGCAGTAGAATAAATAATTGTACAAAGTGCTTTGTAATAATGAAATAGACCTTCTCTATAACTTTCATTTTTAATATTGGTATATTTCTACCAATCATTCCACAAAAGAATGTCTAAAGACAAAATCCAAAATCAGCTTTGGTAAATCACACATTGACATTTAAAACAAATAAACTCAATTTAATTTGAACAGATGGAGCTGCTTTCATGAATAAATGATTTATTTGTGGAACTTTATATGAAAGAATATTTTGGTTAGCTGTGGTGAAGACTCTTCAGAAAAAAAGAACTGGTTAATTTCTTCTCAGTGACCTTTTAAGTTAAAAATAGGTAAACAGTGGGTACAATCAAACCTCTGTATCCATGTCAGTGCGAGCCACCTTTCAAATTAATGCATATATTCAGCATTAATAAATGCTAAATTTATTAGCAATGAGGCAATGAGGTTGCTAGTAAAATATAAATATATAAAATAAAATGCTTTTGTAGGATCCACTTAGAATTCAGTATGAATGAGTCATTAACTTTTATTGTTTTCTTGTAGCTATAAGTCTGGAAATATCTATGAAGGTCAGTGGGAGAAAAATGTACGTCATGGAAAAGGAAGAATGAGATGGTTGACAGCTAATCAAGAGTATATGGGACAGTGGGTGTATGGCGTACAGGTATTAAATTCTTCCCCAGCGACCTCTTTAATTCAGCGTTTTGTCTGTTACTCTAGTAAAACTAGGTAGGCAGTTTTGTGCAATATCAAAGGAGCTTTGTATGATTTTTGCCGGTTGAGATAGTGGAAATATGCTGTTTATTTTAAGTTGATTCTCATGTTAGCAACATCCGAATTGTTAAAAGGCTTTTGACTTAGTCTTAAAAAGTCATAATATAATTCTCTAATGAAAAATATAAACCTTTTTCATAAAAAAAAAGTTTAAAAAGTTACATGTTTGTGACTAAGCTTGAGGTAGGACTTCAGCAGTGAGTATACATTGCAATTTACTTCTCTGTCACCTGTGAAATATTAGACCACACTGTTCCCTCTTGTACAAATTTTATGAAGGAAGGAGAAGATTTCTGGCATTTTCTGTTCCTTCCATTTATTATTCTGTTGGGAAAAGAATGTGAGTGACTGTCTTTTCACTCTGTATAAAATTGTGGAGAAATCCAGCTTCTGGAACATCATGATTTTCTGTTTGGCCTGGTGTTCCTTGCCTCGCTCTTCAGCATTACAGTCAAAAGGCTTCAGGCAGGCAGGATGTCTTTAGGAGTCCTGCTGGTAGAGCTTGCTCAAGTTGGTATTGATTTGGTGTATTCTTTTGAGTGCTTCTCCCTCAGACCTTTGTAGAATATAGTTCTGTGGGTGGTTTGAAGTACTGCAGCTATCAGCTAGGTGCTTTTATTTGAGACATTTGCCAACAGTGACTCTTAAAGATGCCTAGGTGGTGCTCCTTTTTGAAAGTCTCGACCTATAGCAATCACAGCTCTTCTGGAGATGTTTTTTTCTAATCACACATCTTTTTCAGCATGGATGTGGCACCCACATATGGTTTTTGAAGAGAATGCCAGCGTCTCAGTATCCTTTAAGGAATGAATACATAGGTGATTTTGTAAATGGGGAACGACATGGACGTGGGAAGTTCATATATGCCAGTGGAGCAGTGTACGATGGTGAATGGGTTTGTAATAAGAAGCAAGGCAAGGTGAGTATTGATAAGTAGGAAGACAAAACTACAGACAACACCAGAGGAGACTGCTCTGCTCTGTATGGTGGATCTCTAGTTTTCTGTATAGAAAACTACATTTGATTTGCATTGTGGATGGAGTCCCAGCATGAAGGGCAGAGTCCACTGCAAGAAGCAGGAGTCCTTCCAAGGACCTTGCCGAGGCACAGATTTGACTTTGTGATTAGATGTGTGTTGTGCATATAAAGAAAGAAGTTGAACTGTAGAGATTTTAAGTGCAATAGATTTATCTTGGTTTTTGCAGTGGTTGGTCAGTATTTCACTCTTACACTGTGAGCTAATGGGTATCAAGCTATCCTTGCACAGAGATGTTCTCATATTAACAGACTTAAAAAAACCTGTGAGTGGAGTGCCACATGTGCAAACAATGGATTGTAAACAAGTCTTTCTATATGGGGCGAAATGTTATTTCCTGAAAATACTTTTCAAAATCAAACAGCCACATGGGCAGTTTTTAAGCCAAGCAGTGTACTTTAATTAACAGATGACAAAGTATTTTATGAAAGCGGGTAGGAAAAATTTATTTTGTTTTATTTTATCTCATATATTCAGTTTTAGGCAAGATTCTTAAAAGGAAATTTGATTAAGAGCATTACTGGGTTTTTATTATCTTTGATTTTTATTTATATTGAAATTAATCACGTTAATCTGTTTATAGGGCAAGTTTGTCTTCAAGAATGGTCATGTTTATGAAGGAGAGTTCATAGATGATCGTATAGCACAATATCCTAATTTTCGAGTGGATGCAATGAATACAAAAGAGCTGAATGCCATTTGCACGGGAGGTAATTTTGGCACTGGTAAGCAGCTTAAGAAAGGAAATTCTGCTCAGTTCACATTTTGTTGTTCCTTTTTACTATAGTGTGAAGCTGTTCATACTTACTCAAGAGCCAGAGCTATTTCTCCAAAGAACTTTGATAAATATGGGAGTTATCTTAATAATTAATGAGTTTTGCTCCCATGCTTCTTGTTTCCTGTGCCTGACACTTTGACTCATCCACACTATGTCTTGTAATGCTTTTGGAACACTGTTTACTGAAAGTTTCATAACTTGTGTAATTTCTGCATTTCCTTTTGGCTAGGGGTTGAATTTGACAAAAGTACTCTTCAGATGTTACGCTGTTACTATGAAATCTCTACTCCTCACTGTAAAGGAGTCTGTTATTCTCAGTTTGAAGTCGGGAAGATAAGAAGGAATAATAAATGTTTTATTTTCCATGTGTGTGTATATATGTGTCTTTTTAACTTCATTTAATTTGTTCTGATTTATTTTCTTTGCATGGTAAAAAATACCACAGTCATCAATGGCTCAGAAAATACTTCTATTCTGGGATCAGATATTGAGTTGGACATATCTTCAGTGCTTGACTTGTTGCCAAGGGAAGAGAGACATGAAGAGCTGAAACAAGTAAGAGTCTAGTGTTTGGTATTTTCAGCTTTCCCTTGTGGTGTGTTTCATGTTATTTTATTTCTGGTTTATTTGCCATGAAGTGACTCTTTCTATTAAAGAATGATTTGAAAACCTGAAGGCCATGAAAACAGAAAAGCTATAAGAATGAATAGACAGTATTGCCTCTTCCTGAGCTTCCACTAGAAATGTTAACATACCTGGAAGCGCGTTCAGCAACTACCTTTAGCTGTTGTGAGGTTTGTCTTCTGACAGAGACTAATTCACTTTTATCAGTCGCCAAAAAACACATATTTATTATAACTACATTTGAGTAATGCTGTCATGAACACAACCAGGGATGTGCTTTTCAAAGTTACAAGATGAAAAGCATTATATGCCCCATTACAGGATCAATACAAGATGATCCCTGCTCTCTGTGAGATGATGCTGAAAACATACCCTGCTTTATTTAGGTAGAATTTGCAGTGTTGAGGCAGATTACAGAACTGAGAAGAGTTTACACCTTCTACAGTGGCTTAGGCTGCGATCATTCTCTTGACAACGCCTTCCTCATGACTAAGCTTCAGTTTTGGAGATTTCTGAAGGACTGCCAGTTTCATCACTCCACCCTAACTCTTGCTGAAATGGATCGGCTATTGAGTGGTTTGTATTTCTGTCAATCGGTGTCTAGAACCTAGGAATAGTAAGCTGCAGAGAGTTCGAGTGGCAAGTTTACTCATAGCTCAACCGTGGTAGATAGGTGGCCCCTATCTACATAGTACCTCTGTGCCTGTGAGTTAACAATGGATGCATTAACACTGCTCCAGGCATTTCAGTTGCTTAGGCGAGAAAACGCAAAATTAAAATACCACTTAAAAAACCGTTCTAAAGAGCCATCTGTTCAAAAATTGTATTCATCCCTGGTCTTGCCATTACTGTTACATGTAGTTCTAAAGAGGTCTGAGAAAGAGAAGTAGAAGAAACAAATACTTTTCTTTTTTTTTTTTTTTTTTTCTTCCCAGTGCTCTTAGCTTTGGTTTGCATGTAGTATGTTTTGGTGGGTTTTTTTTCTTCCATAGAGCCAGCTAATCAATCAGTTCCATTTAGACCAGCAGTATCCCTGGTATGCAAAGGGTTTAACTCCATTTTTACTTCCCCCTTCATTCTTATATGCTATGTATCTAAGTGGATGTATATCTAGTAGGAGAGAATTTGATAAGATACAATAAGATAGGTGGATGGTTCTCCCTTGACCTGCTTGTTTGAAAGTGATGCTGTGTCTAGGTGGATTCTTCCAGGACTTGTTAAACTGTGATAGGTAGAGATGGAGAGGATAAAAAAGGCTGACGACTCAGTATGCCTATAAGCATTATGTATGTGATAGAATACAGGTTTATTTTTTCAAAATTTTTAGGTGATAAAACACCACTTGAGGAGATACATTGCCCACATGGGAGTTTACTGTTCAGAACATTTTTATCTTACGTTATTCGCCTAGCATTTCATATCTATCATGAAGAACACAGGTAAGTTTCATCTTTTAGCAAAATATATTTCAGTATACTCAGTTTGAGTCTTCCTAGACAAGAGTTATTTTTGTTTCAACTGTAGAGAGAAAGGTTCTTGTCTGCATAAGTGTTTCTTAGAAATGATGTCCAGGAATGTTATTCCCGCTGCCTGTCATATCCAGGGTAAGTAATGGTATTTCTTCTCTGCTGTACAGAATTCATTAACTAGTACCACATACATCACAGTTTTATTGTAATGGTTATTTTTTCCCAATCAATTTTTAAAGGTACCTTATTTTCTGAAGAGCGATGTACAGTTTTTGCCTTGAGCTACATTGACAAATGCTGGGAAATATACAGAGCTTTTTGTAGACCGAGTACCAAACCTCCATTTGAACCCACAATGAAAATGAGGCACTTCCTTTGGATGTTGAATGTAATGATATTTTATTTTTTTAATTTTGTGTGATTGGATATGCTTTTTGTTCAGTTTATATGAGCATATTAAAATACTCTGCACACTTGAAAAAGTAGGAGCAATGTTATTTGTACAAACTGTCCAACAAACATTAAAGGGACAGTTGTTCTACAGACATTATTAGTGCACTTTTGCAGGATTGAATTCTGATTCTGTAGTTGGTCATTCCAAATAACCAAATTTTAGACAGATGTGTTCTAAGGGAATATAAATATTTTTGCTGGCTTCCAAAATGTCTTATTGGTAGAAGTAAAAGACTGGCAGCTTTTGAAATAATACGGTAATACATTGAAATAAAATTTAAATAATCAATAACATGTATTTTAATAGATGTTTATGTAATTAAATAACAAATATTATAAAATATTTATTATTTTAATAATGTATTAATATAATGCAAGATGAACATCAGGTTCTTTACTAGAATTCAGTAATTCAGGGACAGATCTGAAGGCAGGGAACAGTTCCTTTGATATGCCTGTGTTTTGGGTCACTGTTTAAATTCAAGCCTTTTTAAATGAAAAAAAATATCAGATGGAAAAATTGTAATTTAAAAATATTTTTATTTCTGTGCTTTCACAAGTTCTTAGTGTTTTTGCAGTCTAGGAAAAATTGCCATTGACTTTAGTCTGGCCAGAATTTCACTCTGTTGTTAATTATGTGTGTGGAAGTATTGTTTGAAACCACTAGAAATTCTGACACAGACTTCAAAGGGAGTTAGATTAGGTCCATGTGGGAATGCCTTAAGTGCTGTTAACATGTAACATATACTCTTTACCCAGGATTTTAAACTTCTCAGCAAACAATTAACTGCTTCAAAACTTGTGGAAATACTTGTCAAAGACAGTCCCTCTCTACACGATAGCAACAGTACCAATCTGGAGCCAGAGGTGTGTATGGGCAAAAAACCAGAGTTCGTTGCTATAGGAACAATTACAATTACTTTCCAAAAGTGCTGCAAATGCTGCCTATCTCCTAGAACAGCAGGAAAATTAAGTAATTTATTTAAAAAAAAAAGAGGGTACAAACAAAACCCCTATTTTTGTCTTCCTTTCTTCTGCCTGTATCTTCTAATTTAGCTCATGTACTTCTATGTTATTATCTTATTCTTCTTAGTACAGTGTCAGCATACCTGACCATACAGATAACTGCCGAAGAGAGCCATAACCCAGAGGGTCAAATACCATTTTAGGAGCCTGCTGCTAGTAATAGTTATGTCTGTGGGGCAGTTTATATATATATATATATATATATATATATAGTGATTATGCAGGGATGAATCTCAGCACATTCAGCTACCAAGGCATGCACTGGAAATGTTAAGATGGGTCAATAATTAAGAAGTGAACCCACTGATCCTGAAAATCTGGTGATCCAAGAAGCCTGATTAGTGATGTGTGAAGGAGGCATTGCCTCCTCAGTGAGATAGAGCAGTGACTGTAGAAGACTCTTGTGCTACCTGATGGCTGGCCTGCTATTGAGGGTCCTTCACCTTTAAAGAATTAGCTCTTACTCAGCAATGGTCTTATTTTAAATGACATAATTGAGTTTACTGTTTTAAACAGTATCTGATAAACTGAACACACAGCACAAGTCTTACTGAGATTAATTATATGCCCATTCTTTCGGTTTCTGGAAGCGCTGTGTGCAATTAAGTGTTTTAGGTAATGGCAATAGTTATGTTATTTAATAGAGAAATTTCCTGTAGCTCCAGATACAGCAAAAATCTATGTAGTGTTTTATTTCAATATGACTTGTATAATGCATAACACAGTATTTCACTGGCTGAATTTTTTGAGCTTTGGCTGTTTTCAGTTTTTCTTCAGAAGAAGGGATGTTTGACTAGGTAAATGAGGCCAGCAAGGCTTCACAATCACTTCCGAGTTCTTCGCTTGCTTGGGTACATATGCCTGTTAATGAAGGGAGTTTGCAAATACTAATTAATCACTGTGTTTGTTTTACTCTAGTTGGTTTTTCTTGAATTTGTTGAAGCTCTTCTTGATTGTGCATCAGTGTATGTTACCAGCAACATGATTAAGGAGCAAGTAGCTCGTGATAATGAGAAAAGAAGTAGCTTTAGAATTGAGAGTCTGTCAGAGGGAACCACAAATGTGTCTCCATACCCAGAATATTCTCTGTCCCAGGTAAAGTTGATGCAGACCTGTTAAATATTATTATATGAGGGTGAAGTCAGGCCCTGCAAATGTACTGTGCTTCCTGAACACAGAAAAACTAATTTCCTCTTTTTGCATAAACAGTCATTTGATTGGCTCCTCCTGCTTTTTCTGTTTGTTGCTACCTTAGATTGTAACACCAATATAGACAGTTTTAACACATTTGCACGTTATCCTAAATAACTATAAATACCCATAAAGTACTTTTAAATCCTTCTGGTGTTTGAAAGAGAATTGACAGATTGGTTGACTGGTAGAAGATACGCCTCTCCTGCTTTAAGTCAAATGTCTATTGCCCTGTAAAAATGGCATTGCAGTTGTTGTATGTAGTAAGACTTGCTGTTCCCCAGCAGATAAGTTAGGCTCTTTTCTTTTTGCTGTACTTTTGAATAAGGATTTTATAGGTTGTAAGACGCTGCCTGTGACACTGCAGTGCAATACACCGCGTGGATAGTTGAAGGCATGAATTGGAAATTATTTGGAATTATGCACAAGATGAAAGTATTCTATTTATTCAAAGAGTATTCACAAACACCTAATTTCACAGCCTTTGTAAGCTGGTAGTGCCACTGAACACCACCACTTTCCATTCTCTGGCCAGTTATTACATCATATGAAACCCATTCCCTTGCATTACTGCAAAGATTAATGCAGTTGCACAGTGAAACGGTCCAGTTAAAACAGATTTTCCAAGAGCAAAAGAAAATCTTATTTTAAAATGTACCGTATGTAAAATTCTTCTTGTGCTTTTTATTAATGCATGTACAGCAGAAGTATAATTGTTACAAAAAATGATGACATTTCTGAGGCATCTGAGCTTTATGCTTGCTCATGGTTGTGTTCAAGCGAAAGTGTCATATCACAAGACAAAATAAAGAAGCATGAGATATGTAAAAAGCTCACTCTAAAAGATGGAGCAAAGGGTTTGCAATTCATGAGTGACGGAGTAGCCAATTAGGCTTTGAAAGAGACAAGAATTTCATCTAATATTAAATATAGTGTGTTCCCATGTCTGGATGTGTGTATGAGCCTAGAAGTGGTGCGTTTCCATTGCTAATAAAAGCATTTTCTCCCACACATACAATCAGCTATTGTTATATAGAATATTGGGTGGTGTCTTCCAATGAACTGAAGCGGTGAAGAAAGCTACAGTTTTATCTTTATTTGCAAGGGGGAGAGTGAGAGTCTGAGAAGTGTGTTGAGATTTAGAAGCACTGGGGAAGGTAACTCCTAAAACACTTTTCAGAATTATTCCAGCAAACTTTTCACCTTCACTGCCTTTACAGTTTTGTACCCAGTGTATGACTATAATGAGATTTTTGATATTCCAAGAACAAATATATTTTGTTTGATCTCTATGATTTTAGGGTAAGGTAGTAAGGATTACTGTTTTGTACTGGAATTGTGGAAATCAGACAGAGAATTTGGAAACTCCCTGACTTCTAGAAAATACACCAGCTTAAAAACAGAATTGTATTTGAGCTGAGTTTTTGTGAGATTTACTGTCACTTGTCTGGAAGGAGTGACATCATCATGCTGCAGAAGGAGCTTGGGATGACAGTTGGAAAGATTTTAAAGCATCATTCTCAGATGCACTCTTGAGTGGTGTTCTCTCCTTTTCACTCAGTGTAATTCTGGAGTATATTCCTATAGTGAGGAATAGAAATTAATTATTGTTTCCTCAGGAGCAGATGAATAATAGTAGTAGAGAAGCACGTAAGAACAGAGGACATGTCTAAGAACAGGAGCTTTTGTTCTCTGTGCTGATGTCTTTCCCTAGCTCTGAAATAGGATAATGCCAGTTCCCTGGCTGCTATCAAAGGTAAAGTGTTATGACCGATTTGCATACTTGAAAGCGTGAAACACTGTTGCAATTTAAATGTTTTGAAATAAGCATAACGGCAGAATGCATTCGGTTGTCAGGATGCTTTGGAGATAGGAATTTGCATGACTCAGACACGTGATTTCACTTGTTAATTTGAACACAAGTCCTGGCATTTAATAACTGAATTTAAAACTTCTTGCCAGCCACTGAGACCTTGTGAAGACAGAGGGCATCCTCTTCAAGGATTTCTACTGGGTGAGTACTGTAGTTACCATAAGCATCTTTAAGCAGTCGTGCTAGAAGAGTTTCGCTCTTTTCACAGCTTTAAAAATTACTAAAATGGTAGCTGATTAGTGATTGAAACAGCTGGATGTAATGCAATTACAGAGGGTGGCTGCATTCGCTTTGGCAGTTATGACAAGGTTTACATTTAGCATTCTACACCTGCTATGGACAGGCAGCTGGGCATGTTCGAATCTCTGAACTCTTGTGCTTTTTAGTTACAAGCTATCACATTTTCCTTAAAAATAACATAAAGCCTTTTAAAAACTGAATTCTTCCTGTTCTGTCCCACTCATTTGAGCATGGAAACGGGAGACTAAACTCTGCACTGTGCCTTCATTATAAATGAACTTTTCATCAGTACAGAAGTATTTCAACCACAGGTCTAACTGTAAGGTCAGATGACAGTTTATATTTGTTTGTGCTGAAGGATCGAACCTGATATTTAATGCACAGAATTATACTGTCCTCTTATTTCACACAACTCCAGGAGATACCAAAGATGTTCCATCATTGTTCAACTGGGATGCAGAAAGAGGACAAGATTTCTGTCCAGCAACAGAATTGACAGGTAAAGCAGTCCTTTTGTTTTAAGACTAACAAACAAAATCCCTCCTAGCTCTCGAACTGCAAGATTTTTTAATTGTATATGCAGATTTCAGCTTGTCACAAGAGGGCAGTAAGTGAACATTAATTCTGGAGGAAGATTTGTAAAGAAATTTTCTAAAAGAAATGTTTTAAAGAAAATGAAATTTGAGACATATAAGTACCAATTTAATAGGTTCCCCAATTTTAAAATGCCACATTTTATTTGTAGGGCACTACAAGCTGTAATTTGTATTTACTCTTGAGAAGTTCAATTTGCAAGCTTGCCTATTTTTTTTTTTTAACATCTTGGATAAATAAAAGATACTACTATGTCTTGCTTTTTTTACGTAATAAAAGAATTACTATTAATGGTGTGGCACCATTAGCTGGGATAAGGTGTTTATGTTATGACAGGCCAACATTCATGCAGAAGAGAAATTGGTAAAAGCATTTTCATACGTTGAGGCTAGTAACATTTTTTTTATACTATCTCCCTTCTGGCTGATTAGGACATCTTACCAGGGTTGTCTTTTGTGCTTGTTAAATGTTTTCTCCAGATAGAGAACCCAAATCCAAGAATGCAGCTAGGCAAGGATCTTCGTGTAGTCATCAGCTCTTTCACTGAAATCTGATGACTGCTGACTTACAGATCTGAAAAAAATGTCGTTTGTCAAAGAACCAGCAGATAGATGGGATCTAGACTATTTTTTTGACAGTCATGATAATTGGATACTTGCATGTGATTCTTTCAGGTAGTCACGTTTGTTCCTCTGCTTATCTGTGCACAGGAGTCATGGATACTGAACTGTCATTAGATTACTGCAGGAGAAATTTATTGTGTGATTTAAGGGGAAGTTCATATTCTTTTGATGCCATTCCCAGCGATATGTCACTCTGAAGACCCACAAAAGGGTCACCCCTTTCCCATGCATCGGTTACAAGTTTTACACAGTCGTCATCTTCCATACCATGCAGAAGCCAGACCTTCCCCTTGCAGTATCATATCTGAAATATTGTAGTCCAAACCATGTTTGAAATAGAAGTGCCCTGCTAAACAGATGTTTAATTTACCTGTTGCAGATGAACCAAAAAAAGCCAAACCTGAACAAGATGAGGAATTTAGCCTGTGGATGTGTCAGGTGCAGATCTTTTTTACAACTAAGTTCTTTCCTGCTTACCAGCATGAAAAAGTGCTAAGGGAAAAAATAAAAGAAAATCAAACACAGGATGCTGAATTAGCTGAGCTGAGAAAGATCAAGGATGAGGAACTGGCGAAGTAAGTGTTGTGTCTTACCTTTAGTACTGTTACCTCTTATCTCCTACTAACAAAATTATTGAAAATGAGAAGTCTGCTTTAATAAAGTTGTATAGCATACTGTAACTGGAAAACAAACTCATCCAGGTATAATAAGTAATATACAGAATGTAACTCCTGACTTCTGTTACTGTTGGGAATAACAAATACAGGCTGCTTTCAGGTTACAGAATTCTTTGCGCTCTATTATTTCCTGGCACTTGAGTCCTGCTCTCTGTAAAGGCAATTAAGACTTTTTTTAAAAAAAATAAATCATGCTGTAAATTAGACTTGAAGTAGTAACTAGACAGGTTTTCTGCTTCTCTACAATATGACAGTTTATATTGTATATACTGTGAATATAGCTGTAGTTGCGTAGCCATTGTGTCTCCTTTCTTGCTGTACATTACATTTAAACTTTGTTCACTCAGACTTATTGCTGGAAGAGAAGCAGAAAAGGCAATAAGACAAGAAGCAGCTGCAGCAGAAAAAACATTTGACTCCAAGAGTGTGGATTTTAAGGAGTTAGAGGAGCCTGTCACACAGTTAGTACCCCCTCTGAAGGAAGAGGCACCCATTGTAGCACGCCCAGGTGTTACGAAGGTGCCTGCTGGCAAAAAGAAAAAGAAGAAAGAAATCTTCTGATAAGAACTACTGAAGCTCTAGGTAAGTACTCTTTGAATAAGAAAAAAATCCAAGTCTTGCTGGTTCCAGAAGGAAACTCTGCTCTTACACCAAAGGTCTTGGGAAAAAGCATCTAGTCATGAGTGTAAACCCTTTAAACAAAACTATTCCAGAAGTCAGTATTTGACTTGTATCAATACCAAGGGAATTTTTAGGTACAACTGATATCTTGTCATCATTGTATGTCCTAATTAAATGTTTCTGCTTAAAACCTAGTTTATTTGACTGAAATACTGCATAAGCAAGTACGTAACAATTTGACGAAGAATGTAAATCAGGCTGAAGCACGAGCTGCAAAGAACAGGTCACCTAGAAAGTGCTTTGTCCAGGTGTCTCTTGTAACCAATCTAGTTTGATATTGTAAAAAATTAGCAGAAAGTGACACAGAAATGGAAATGAACACAGGAAAACAAAAAGATGCCCTTAAAAGTGTAACAATTAGTTTTATTTTCCAGTAAAATATTCACATAACAATATCGGAATGGAATGGTACAGGTGAATTCAGACTGGTTTTTAATTAGTTTGCACATAAACCTTTTTAAAATCTAAAAATTTTATGATCAGTTTACAGATTTTAGTAGAAATTTTGATTCTTACAAAGCAAGTATTGCTTTACTAATTGTCATTATTCCAGTCAATAATATGACTAATAACTCTTCATGTTGAACAAGTGTCTGACATTGACATCTTCAATAAATCAGCCCTTTCAGATCAATCCAAGAAGAAAATATTATTAAACTGTGTTGCACAAAGTTTCTTTACTTCTTCTGTAAATAAATAAATAAATAAATGAAATTCAGTATGATGCCTTACAGGAACCTCTGCAAGAAAAATCCCGCATAGTGGAGAATATAACAGAATTCAAACAGAAAACTCCCTAGGAGTTTCTAATGTAGACTACTGGACAGCATAACATTAAGAGAAAGTTGAGTCAAGTCTGATGTTTCACACTGAAAGATGAGTTGTATTTTAAGTGGTTAAAGTGTAAATGATGGTTCGAGTCTGTCGCTGGGCCATTCATCTTGTCAAATTTCTACACTGCCAACAGCAGAAGCTTTAGCTTCAACACAAGGAAGTATACTGAAACCCCTTTTTGGGGCAAGGAGCGATTAGTTTGTTACAGTAAATCAAGTCAGCAAGGCTTTTGCTTTGTGCTGCCTGAGGTACACCACTTCCTACACTTATCAGGCACAGAAACACTCATTTACTATTTCTGTATGGCAGGTTTGATCCTGAAAGACAATTAGAAATCATGAGAAGTCATGTAACTCATTTGTCTTTTCAAAAGTTAGGTTGCTAGGCTTTGGTCTTGGAAAAGTATTAATTTTTCCCCCTTGTCCAAGTGAGCACGCTTCCTCCTATTAAAAGAGGGTGCCCTAAAATCGCTGTAAATAAGACTCTTGACAGACTTTTAAGAGAAACTCATTTAAAAGCTTTTTGCATCTTATTGCTAATTTGCACTCTTAGTCAAGGTAAATAATTCTCAAACAGCATTAAAAACAAATTAACAATGGAATGAGGATCACTGACAGGACAGACAATGTCTAAGTAATCTACCCATGGATCATTGACAAATAAAACCTAATTCAGATGTAAGTATGTTCATCTCTCAACTGTATATAATATAACTTCATTAATTACTCCTAAACTAAGCTCACAGAGCTCTCCTGTATTATTTGAAGGAAGAAGAATGACTGATTAATAATTAAGAAAGTCTGCTGAATATTTATGCTGTTCTTTCACAGCTGGTGGAAGGCAGACTTAAAGCCTTATGCAAACTTACCTGGTCTATCATAGATCAATCCCTCTGTAGACTTCTTGCGAGATGGGTTTTATTACTTCTTCAGGGACATACATTTTAGTAGTAACTGTATTTAAAGGTAATAAAAACTAATCCTTACTTACCATTAACTTCAATCAGATTTGCATTTTTTTGATTCAAAATAACATACAGTTCTCGCTGGTCAGACTTTTTCCCAACTACCCAGTAATCACTCATTGCCTTCACAATAATTTCCTCATCTTCATCAACTCTGAAAGAAATTTTAGAATGTAAAAAATGTGGCAAAAAGTTTAATCTTCAACAACTTTATTGTAATGAGTGGGACAGTTTACTGTCATAAATTTTTGTGGTTGTGCAGTTTCTAAGAGACTACCAATACTAACTTCGACATAATCCAGGGTGAAGGCTTCATAAATGGCTGCTTACGACAATGATTTACTTATCTGGGCATGTAATTAACTTGTCCATCAGCCAAACACTCCAGTGCTCCAAAGAAAACACGTATGCTCCATACTGTTAAGGACACACTGCATAGAATTTGCTACACAGTGACCAAAAAAATGGAAGCTGGAGAGGGTACGGTGATAAGCTTTCACGTATCTCATTGTTAAACCTAGAACTGAACTATGCTCAACGACTAGAGAAATTATATAAAGCTGCCACTCACCCAGTACTTCCAAAATATACTGAAACATTCTTTTTTGCATTTACAGAAAAATGAATGCCTCATCCTTAAGCAGAGTGGGAAAATTGCTAGTTGCCGATTAGTTATAGACATGACAATAATTCAGCATTTTCATGTTCTTTATTAATTTGAATTAATAAGGGTCTCTCCCAACTTGTAGCACAATACCCTTTGACAAGAAGTCAGTCATCTTTATCAGCAGTAATGTAGTAACTGCAGGGTTGGCATTTCATCTGTTGTCTAATCCCTAAAAGCAGCCAGCTCTTTCAGAGGAGGTATAATATAGGCAGAAGCAGGTTTCCCTGTCCTTTACACTACTTATCCAGAGATTAGACAGACTTAAGTGGAAAAGCGCTAGGCTTTACATCCCCTTCAAATTTGTTACGACTACTCTGAAGCTTCAAATAGATTACAGATATTTTCTTGGATAGACCCCCTCACTCTTCTATAAATTATTTTGTTATTAAAGGACAACAGAAGTTTTGTTTAAGACAGACTACTTCTAAACCAACACAAAATACCAAATATGATCCATGTTGCACCATTTATGCTATGAATAGCCATCCATGAACAAAAAGACATGAAATCTTCTCTCATTTGAAAAAATCTTGATACAAGGAATTACAGACTATTTAATAGTTAAGCATTACCTGGAGAAGTCGCTGTTGATGTCACCGAGAATCTTCATGAGGTCAGGGTGAACAGATGCAAGTGATACACTGGGTGTTTTCCTCATGTGAATGGTACTTTTCTCTGCCAAGTTCATGTGATTGAAATAGATAAACTTGAACTGAGGCTCCTTCTCAGCCCTAGGAAGTTTTTTTGGGAAAAAAAAAAAAAAAAAAAGTACTTGTGAATACTGTCATGTTCTATAAGCACAGGCTTCACACAGAACAGGTAACTAGCCAGTGAAAGACTTACTCAGACATCCTGAAGTTATCTTCACATTGAAAAGACCCAAGTAGGTTAAGACTCGTGTTAAAATGAAGTGTGATCACGCCACACTTTAAAAAAACAAAACCACCCAAAATGCCAGCCTGCAACACCAACCAGTTTTTCCCCTTCTGCTGCTTTGGCTGCTAGTAAATAGACACAGGGGAGTGTAAAGGCCTTGTCCCACTTCGCAGTGCTAGTTTGTTTGCATTTTTCTGAGTTGTTTTTTCTCTGTCCCCATTTTACTTCCTTGCTGCTCTTCCCTGTGCCAGTCCAGCCTGGTTTGAATGGATGCTAGGTTTTTAATTTGATCAATAAGTAATCTTCCACTCACATCTTTGTTACACTCAGAGAACTCTTCCTTGATCCAGGTGATTAGATCTCCCTCCATCATTTGTGTGGGCCAAGCAAGAGACTATTTTCAAATTCTTGCCTTGGCAGTCTTCCTCCATTTCCTCTTTTATTGAGTTAACAAAATCTGTCACTTAGAGTTGCAGTTTTGGTAGCAGTCACCAGCAAATTCAGACTAGCTATAGCGGTTGCTACTTCGGGCTATGTATTATTTAGAATCAAGGAGATACTGTGATGACACCACTCACCTTAGCAAACAACTAGATACCCTTGCTCTCTTGTCACCTAGATGCATTAGCGTCAAGAAACCATATCATGTTTTCAGGACACCATAGCATTAAACTTTTAAAGAGTTAAAGCTGCCAAAGCCAGACCCAGATGGCATTAAAAAACCCCAAGTTTAATGATTTAGTAGATTGGCTCAGTTTCAAGCACATCCTATTCTATACCCTGCGATTTTGCTGATTTGGCATGCTACCACTAAACAAGTTCAGTCACACACCTATCTTTGGTTTAATTCCTTTTTTTTTTCCACCATACGCGACGCTATTCGTGCTTCCCTAAGAAATCTATCTAAATAAATAAATACAATTTTATGGAAAGTCAGCTATAATTTTAAGCAAAGTAGATTTTCCAAAGCATTAACATCCCTTTTTATTTGACTTTTTTTTAACCCCTCAAGCAGTTACTTTGTCCTGCAAAACCAAAAAGAAGAGACTTTTTTCTTTACCTAGCATACACAGCAACACTTCCAAGGAGCAGTAATTCTGGCAAGAAGTACTCGGCTGTAAAACTTGCATCATAACCAAATAATCCACTCACTAAAGTCCCCATTTCAAACTCTTAAACAGAAGTTGTTCTGGTACGTAGACCTTCATTTTCCTTTTCCAATTGTAACAGAATTAAGAGTTACATACACTCTGTCCAGCCTGTAAGTCCTTGTGTCTAAGGTAATACTCAGAGCTTAGTGGTGTCAGTGTCCACTTGATATGAAAAATACAGTTCTTTTAGCATTACACAAACCAGCAGCCTAGGAAAGCAGAAGTCAAAGGAAATCAGCACAAAAGACATGGCCAAAGATAGTGACAATTTTTTAAAAAACTCAAATGTTCTACTAGCCCAAGGGCTGTCTGTGAACATTATGAGATTGTTTTCCTCGAGCAAACGTAGAAAGTATAAACTAAAGTTAAGATTAACTGCTGCTTCTCTGCTTCAGCATGGGGGACAGTGAGAGAAGACTGCCACTTACGCTGGCATTTCTGCCATCTTGTATATACTTCTGCCAGCACAGTGATCTTAGAACTCATCATCCCCACGGGTCAGCTAGTTTCATACATGAAGCAGCAAAACTTAGGAGTTTCACTTCTTGTGTCTGAATAATCTGCTAGGGGATGAGGAGGCAGAATCTCGATTGATACACTGAGATTCATCTTCTATATTTACGTGATTTTTCCTGCAACAATTATGCAGAGAGGAAAAAGGTTTCAGCCACTAATAAACATTCATGCCTAAATTAACAACATATATGTTGTTACTTCAGGGAAATCTCAATATGCAACAACAGGCACTATATAAGCTTAAGATGCAGAAATGTAGACAAACATCATTTAAAGTACACTGTTAATGCTTTCAACATTTGGGCTCATGTTACCATTATTTAAGCAGTTCATTAAACCTAATTTTTAGCCAACTAATGAGGGACTGCAACAGGAACAGAAACATGGTACAAACCCTGATATTCTCTTGTTGATGTTGTATTGTTCACATATGTCTGATGCTAACACAGTGAGTTGAGGCCCAACAATGCTGTCCAGTTTACGGCAAAACTCCAGCGTAGGTGGAATTGAAGCTAGGTGGTGGGTAAAGAAAAGGGAGAGATGAGGTTCTCTTCCCACAGTTGAAGGTACAGTTTTTGTAGTAGTTTTCTTTAAACATCAGTGAGAGTCCTGGGGAAATTTTCACTCTTAATTATAATCTTATGGATGATTTTGAAAGTGCATAGCTAATGGAAGTGATATTTAGTAATTTTATTGTGTAATTTGAGTTACTTACACCACTGGAACAAAAGCCAAGACTGATAGAAGCACTCACAAAGATGACGCTCAAGTAACAAATTAACTGAGTATTGTTCAAGAGTAAAGCAAGTTGCACATAATAGCTTTCTGTACTGTCTTGCCAAGTGAGTGATGTACTTACCATCAATCATAAAGCAGACAGCTGCACTCATGGCCTAGAACAAAAAAGTTAGAGCAAAAAAAACCATTTACAACAGGTTACCTCAACTACCTCAAATAAATGACAGATACTTCACTGAAGCCACACACAGGTAAACCAGTTAAATTAAAAAAAACCAAACCAAAAAAAAACAAACCAAAAAAACCCAAGTTACTGTAAAGGTAACACTTCAATAGGATAACCTCTTTGCAGACCTGACAACACAGGACAGTTAATGATTTTAAAATTCAGCCCAGTTAACATTTTTTACATTCTAGGGGAAAGGTAAAATTTGCTAAAAATGCATTTTATGCAAGGATATATGTCTACAAGAAACATCCATTTAATTAGAAAAACATTAGTTTTTATGTTTTACTGATTAATGCTACATAAATCCAGGTATGAAACTACTTAAAGTATCTGAAGGCTAGTATTTTGTTTTACTAAAACAACTGTCTGTTTTGGGGAAGGTACAGAAAGAGGATTCAGGCTTTCAAGCTTGTTGCCAGAACCATGAAAAGGAGTTTTCTGTCTCTTTGCTTTAACCTGGTCATATCAATGCATCCTTCTATACAATGCATAAGTACTTCACATCATTGTCGTCTTCATTGCATAGAGATTCCTACCTCTGTGGAGTAATTGCAGAGGAAATCTTAATACCTTATAAACAATTAAATGAAGCTCTTCATAAGTGTCATCAGTATTAACAAATATTTTGGGGAAACGGCATTTTGCTTCCGGATCGTTAAGATTTAAAGGTCCAGTAAGAAACCTAGAAAATAATTCAAGAGGTCAGTTGCGATGAATTCTTGTATTTTAGTTTCTCCTATTTAAACTAGCAATTACTTGAATGTATGAATATATTTAAATAAATGAGTTTTCAGCTATTCAGATAGGCGTAGAGCCCTTTACATTTTATCTCAACACTTATTACAGTTTACAAAGTATTATTTGCATATATGCTCCAAAGAGTTACAGAAACAGGATCAGAAAACCATAATAATGCTAAGGAAATAAATTGTGCAGATTATCAAAGGAACACCAAAACGCTTTCCACATTCAAGTTGTGACTTATCTTTATAAACCCTTTTTTTGTTGCTGTTGGGAAAACACTCTTCCTTTGCTTTCCGTCAGGACATTAAAATTAGTTTTATGTAGAACAGTGGTGTATTAGAAGCACCTAAACTTGGGGGGGTGCAGAACAGGGACTGAGTGTCGGTGCCTTGATCCCAAAAGAATACAATAAATCAGGCAAGAGGAATTACTGTGATAAAGATGTCCAGTCCCACAATTATTCAAAATAATGTTGCCCAGTCTTAAGTACAGAATTCCCCACTCTGACATGGTGAGTACAGAGGAAAAATAAATAGATATATCCCTAGATTAAATCTAAACCTTTGTCTGAAGTGCCCAACCAAAAAGAAATAACGAGCAGCTCCAAAATTTTCCATGCAGTGCATTAAGAACAGTGGGAAAGAAAAATATGCAGTAATGTTAATGAAGCCTTTTCTGTTTTTTTCCAGAGGTCAAGTTTAACATTGCACTAACTACTGTGCAACCCTCTGGAATGAACTGTGTGTGGAATGTGTATCTTCCCAAACATTCTGCCCTTGAGGGAATAAGGTGACAGTAAACAAGAGCTACCTTCCATAGTGTTGTAGATTTCCTGGCATTTCAGCACGTATTGGAGAATCTCTTCCTGCTAACTGAAGCAAAAAACACACAAAAGAAAAAAACAGCTTAGAGGTATTTTCTGTTACATTTTGTGGACTGTCAAAACAAAGCAAACCATTTGCAGAAATTACCACTCATGAAGATATATACTATTTGTATAACATGAAGGAGATAAAGTGCAAGAGATGCTTATAGAACAGGGCGTTCTGATTTTGCATTTATTAATTTTAAAACTATTGAGGTTTTTGATGGGGGAAGAATAATTAACTCCATGCAGTCTTCTGGCACTCCATGCAGCATTTAGCCATTAAGCTGAAGTGATTCATATGCAGTACTGAGCAGTCATCAGGTATCAACATTCAGTAAACTAGCTCCCTATCACCTTCTCATATTCAAATTATCAGCACAATTCATATTATAAGTGTTAGGTGCAAATACTACTGAGTTTACTAAAGTGCCCCAAAAGCAATACATCTCAGAATTCCTAAATTAACATTTAAGGGGTGGAGGGTGGAAGTGAGAGAGACTCTTCTTTGGTATTTCACCCATTAGCAGTACCAGACAAACAGAAAGAAAAGAAGAAAAACACCCCGCAAACACAAAACCAAGTAACACCCACCACCACCATACCTCAGGCTCCATGTGCCTTGGAAACAGAGATGTCGTGAGATATTTGTACAAAATTCTCATGTCATCTTGTTCCAGTCCACTCCTAGAACATCAGGGAGAAAACAAACCTAAGTGGTTTGTGCTGCAGTTCAGATCACGTTTTCCAAAACTCAGGCAAAGCACATACTGAACTAGGGTAGCAACATTTCAGGGTCTCAGTAGAATCAATCCCAGAACATTAATTTTTAATAAAATGTTAGTTTATTTGCTAAATACAAAAGACATCTAAATTAGCTGTAAACTAGAAATATTAACAATATTGAAACAAAAAAAGATCAAGTTTGCTATTCTCAAGTCAATTTTTAAGTAGAACTCTTCACAAGCATTGCAACTTCCTGGTTCAGAACCATATAAAACCCAATCCTTTGATTAGCCTTCTTTGCTGAAGTCCTACAGAGGAACCTGCATACAAGCGCAGAGGCTCTTGCAATAGAAATGACAAAGACACTTGCACTAGCTGCTCCCCAGGCCAACTTGGAAGTAATCATTTGGTACAGGTTAGAGATTTTAAAGCCAAAGACCAATGCATTTCTCAGTTCTCTCATTTTCATGCAACTGTTTCACTGATTCAGAAGCTTTGCTATTATGGCATTAATTTATAGGATGAGAAACCGAAGACACGCAAAAGAATTATTGAAGTACCTACCAGATAAGCTGATCATTGTAGAGAAATGCAGTATATTTGACTATGTTGAGGCTTTCTTCCATCCTGTTAATAAACGACTGAATTTTCAAGTAAGTCATTTTATCCAGTGGAAAGAAGCTGATTCCACAAAACACATCCAGCAGATCACAAGACTGTAAATGCAGTGTCTGCAAGTACTAAGAGAATAATGACAGTTGTTTTTTTAGAATTCAAAAAACTTCCAGTGTGTAGATTGAAATGACAAATTTGAGTCTAATCCCCAGCAATCTAGACTAACGATGAAAAAAACCAAACCCAAACCAAACCCCTTCCAGTTCTGCTTTTATGTCATATTCCTTCATGTGGGAACAGACTTTTTAGTAGGGCCTGCAGCAGTAGGACAGGGGCTAATGGTTTTACACAAAAAGAAAGTAGATTCAGAGTAGATGTAAGGAAGAGATTTTGTTACTGTGAGGGTGGTGAAACAGTGGAACAGGTTGTCCAAAGAGGTGGTAGATGCCCCATCCCTGGAAACATTCAAGATCAGGTGGGATGGGGCTTTGAACAACCTGATGTAGTTGAAGATGTCTGTGCTTATTGCAGGGTGGTTGGACTAGATGGCTTTTAAAGGTCCCTTCCAACCCAAACTGTTCTATGATTCTATGTAGGAGTGTGTAAATGTGATTCCAGGTGTCAGCCTGCTATTCTTTAATCGTAGTGACAACAGCTCTTAAGGCTAGCTCAAGACCTTCTGAATGTATAAGAACGAACAGCCTATCTTACTAGTATTCTAATTTCAAAACTAGAAATATTAGCAGATAAATCCATTAGCTTTCAATGTGTAAAGTAAAAGATAATTTATATTATTCTCTTTCTTGATAGACTGTAACCTTTACCAAGAGATATCAAATGCACTATTAAATGCTCTGCTTGGTGAAAGACGAGTTATCCAATGGCTCCCTCTACAGTCATTTCATATTACCAAAAAACCCTCAAGAAGTAAAATACATACAAATACTATGACAGATCTCTGTTACGTTTTATAATCAAAGTCTCATTTCCTTTCAGAGTTTCAGTGCAGTTCAAGCCTGCCAGCAACACATAGCAAATTTGTTCAATAGGGTTATAACAGAACAACTTGCATGACCAAACTTTTTAAGCATTTCCAGTTCCCCAGCAAAACAGGGAAACAACTTTTCCTTGGATTTCTCAATTATACAGATCTATAGCGAATACTGTTTTATCTTCAATAGGAACTTCAAAGAAAAACAATGTTTTAAAGATAAAAATCTATTACTTTGTTTTTTGCCATGCTCTATTTTTCAGTCTAGATAGAAGTATACAGCAGCTAATCAAACATAGTGCTTATGCCAGTGTTTATTCTAGACTCTACAAGTCTTACAAAAGACCAGCAAAAAACCCCCCAAACCCACAAGCAAAGCCTGTATTTCTGTTTACACTGTCACAGTATTGTGTTATTTTAAAGAACTGTTGAGAACAAAATTTTAAACACCAGTATAGTGTCTACACTCCATCATTATCAGAGATGTCAGTGTTCACATCTCTACCCCAAGTGAATTAACCGTTGACAGCAGTCTTCTGTTTGCTTCCACGCAAATGAGAAAAATGGGGGCAGACAGACACTTGGTTGCCATCTTTTAAAACTACCTTGATTAAACTTTTCTGTAGGAACTCAAAATTCTGCCAGACATAACTACAAAGTCAGTTAATTTATGCAAGAAATACCTGAATAATATTTGAGTGATTTCTTGCTCAGAAATAGGTTTTGCTTTCCATACTTTCACTAAAACATTAGCTTTTGAAGACTGAAATCAAATTATTAATACTACTTATATAACAAAGACGTTACTTCCTGAAACCTTATCAGGCATGATTAATTCCACATGGGCAGTGGAGATGGGTGGGGGGGAAGTTAAAAGTTACAACTCTCCATTACTTCACAGTACTATGGGGCTTGAAGCTGATGCATGCAGGTTGTGGAATCTCCATCCCTGGGTATTTTCAAGACTCAACCAGCCAAAGCCCTATGCAGTCTAGTTTGAATTCAGTGTTACCCTACTTTGAGTAGGAGGCTGAACTGGATGACGTCTCCACATTCCTCCCAACCTATATGATTCTTGCAACAGTTACTCAAATAGGCCTGCATGGATTGTTAGCGCACTAACCAATTCAAACGTTAACACAGGATTTCCAGAGAAGAAATGTGATTCCATCAGAAAAAATCTCCAACAGCTAAGCTGGTCCATCAAGCCATAACCCTGCTTGTGGTTCAACTCCACCTAAAGAACCTACCACCTTAGTAAGAAGTATTTGAAGAAATGAGTAACCCGATTTTTTGTGTTGCCACTACACCTTTCCACTGCCTATATTTTAGTCACATGGCAGCCACTTAAGATTTTTGCATTTTATTTCCAATGCAGAATCACACTTTATGTGCCTGAAAAATAAGGTCTTACCCGATGGAAGAACTTCTCTAGTCTCTCCTTTAGAACTTTTACACCTCCATCTTCCATGGCTTTCAGGAATGTGCCATTGAAAAGCTAACAGTTAAAAAAATAAAAATCAGTCAGTTGAGTAATCATTTACAGTACTTTCTTACAACTCTGCCATGGATATAGCTAGTATACAATCAAGCTTCTGTTTCTCAGTATTTGGACTCCAAGTAGATCCAAATGTACCCCTTCTTTATTGAAAAAACATCTCTCAGATTTGCAGGGTCCAGGTATATATGGCAGCAGAAGCAGAATTAGAAAAGGAAGCTAAATTCTTTAATGGTAGAGAAATTATTAATCTGTGTCATTTAAGTATCTTATACTCTTGTTTTTCAAAAGCCAGATTGATGGCCTTTATCCAGTATTGTTTCTCCAACAGGTAATATATGACACCATCAAAATCAAATGCTTCATGGTGTAACTGCACTTGAAAGAAGAAATTTGAACTTCATAGAAATTAGAAGGCTTTTATTTGTGTAATAAGCTAATGAACCAGCACAGATAACTGCAAAAGCTTTATTTTTCTCTTCCATCAACATTATTAGAGCTTCAGGAAGAGAGCAGACAATAGTAATGAGGCAATATCAAAGCAATGATGAGCTTGCACATCCAAATGGTACCACGAGCATCTCTTCCTCTGCCCAGAAGAGGAGCCTCTAGTATTAACTCTACCTTGTACATGCTGTAGCACTGCTGTAGGACCGAACTATAAACCTTATCCTGCAGAAAAGAGAGGAGGACATTAATATAAGCAGAGGCAGAATTTCAAATATTTTGGCTGAGCTACACATAACATCTTACCAGAGAGCCAGCAAACACAAATTAGAGAAATCAATCTCTGAAAAGTTAAAAGAACATTTCCAGTCAGCATCTAGACATTTCTTTGTACTTACAAAGTACTGTTTCAGTAAAGGGAGTCCCTTTGTCCCTTACATTTAATATTAAAAGCACCTTAACAACTCACGCACAAGAGAGCAGTTACAAATAGTGCCCTACCCTAAGGCCAGTGGTCAGTGAAAATGAACTTATTTCTGACAAGTTTTCTTTTCATCCAGGTCAAAGGCTAAAGGAGGTGGGACATCATAGCAGGTTTTTATTGGGCTAGGACCTTAACCCAGATTAAAAAAAAAAAAGAAAAAAAAAAAAAAGAAAAAGACTTTTATTGTTTGTCTGGCAAAACGGAGTGCCTATGACACCAGCCCTTTTCTTAGAACACAGCAAGGAAAAGAAGTAGTACACACTGTAATGAAAGGAGGCAGCATAAGCAACCAGCTTTTAAAATATCCTACCCAGCCAAATACCCTTTCTGCATACAATTAAATTGACCTAATGATGCTGCAGTTTGGACAAGAAATCCCATGACAGTTATGAGCTGTTTGTTTTTCCAGATTATTAGTAAGGATTACTAGCAGTCTTAAGAAAGTAGTAACACATACACTTAAACCTAATAAAAATACATGGATTTAAAATCTTGTAAGAACTTTATTAAACAGACAGATCCTAAGAACTATTCACCTATTCCAAGCTAAAAGTCTCACAGCTGTATAGTTCATTGATGTTTATTGGGTGATCTTGAACTGCTTCTTGCTTTCTTCTTTAAACTTTGGAAAAAGGGCAAAGTACTTTTCAATATCTATGGAGATATATATATATATTAAAAAATCAGTTTGGCAGCAGTTCAAGAAACAAACCAAGACATTTCTGGAGGTACTCTTGAAATGCAATAAAACCCCATTAAAAAAAAAGGAAAAGAAAAGAAAAAAGTTCAGCATTACCAGTAATTCTTCTTCCTGATATTCATAGACTGGCTTTCCATCTTTGTGTTTTTCTATTATGGGATTCCGTACAACCTAGGAAGTGGAACAGGCTGGTATTAGACAATGCAGAATGCATTGAGAACATTGCGATATGATGTTTTAGAAATATGCATATCACATGCATAAGTACCATGACCATCCAGAAGTTTTCTTCAGGTTCATGGAAAAATTGTCTATTCTTCTGCGTATGTAGGGATTTTGCAGGTTTTGTTGGACTAAAGGTCCTGGAAAGAAAACACAGATATTTATACACGTGCACAAAAAGACAACATATGATTGGGAAATTTAAAATACATTGCTTGTGCTAATACAATGAACCTTGCAATCAGACTTCGTACCTTGTGAATTGTACTATAGCTTCACACAGTCCCACGTTTCTAATTTTTTCATTCTTTTCCACTTCATTTGGGTGATAGAAGAGAATCTTCTTTTCTTCCTAAAATTTGAAAAAAGAATCAAAGCGAATGTATTTAACAGAATTAACGTTAAAGAATACCAAGTTCATGGCTTGCTTGGTTTTTAACTTTAATCCCTTAATTTCCTAGGCAGAATTTTAACTTGTACCTAAATGGGCTTCTGTAATAATGGATAAAAGGCATATTTAAGCACACTTAAGCAGTCAGTCATCCCAAGATATGTTGAAATGCTTTATAAATTGAAGGCTATTGAAATCATAGGCCCTAGTCTCTTCACAGCTAGTTCAAAGCAAGCGTAGCTTCAAAGCCAGATCAAAGCATGGCTAGCTTTAAAGGTAGGTCAGATTGCTCACAGCCTTGTCCACTCAAGTTTTGAGTATCTCCAAAGACAGAGATTCCATAACCTTTCCAGGCCCTGCTCTGCTGTTTGACCATTTCACTACGAAGAATTTTTTCTTCTATCTCATCAGAATTTCCCTTGCTGGAACTTCTTCCATTACCTCATCCTTTCATTTCAAGAGCCTGACTCCATCCTCTATAACCACCCTTCAGGCAGGTGAAGATAGCCATCAGACCCTCTTCTGCACCGTCTCTTCTTCAGGCTGCACAACTCCAGATTTCTAAGGCTGTCTAGTACATCACTGACCATGGCCCCCTGACCGACTCGGGGCCCTCCACTGTGTTTGCTTCAGTTTGTCGGTATTTTTCCTACTCCAGGCAGCCCCAGAAGAACACAGTGCCCACCAGCAGCCTCCCAAACCCAGAGCACAGGGGAAGCAATCACTTGACTTGACTAGTGACCACACTCACTAACCCAGCCTGTACGCTGTTTTCACTGCCACAAGGGCACACTGCTGATTCATGTAGGACCTGTTGTTCACTAGGACTCCCTGGCCCTGTTTTGCAAATCTGCTTTCTAACCAGTCAGCCCCTGGCCTAACATGGTGCACGAGATCATTTCATCCCACACACAGGACTTTGCATTTGCCTTCATCGAGCTCCATGAGGTTTCTGCTAGCCTCTGCTCGCTGAGGGTCCCTCTGAACAGCAGCCCTGCCTTCCAGTATATCAGCAGCTTCCCCAGTTTGGAGTTGCCCACAGACTTGAGGACACGTGCAGTCTCATCACCCTGGTCATTAACACGTACATAAGTACACTGCCCTGTTCAAAACCGATTAAAACTGAAGATTATCACATGAACCATACAAGGTGCTTCTCTCTAAAAACAGACTATAGCTTCTTAAGTTTACTTATTAAAGATCACAACGGCAAGAAAATACTAGCAATAAGTTGAATTTAACTAAGTTAAACACTAAGCTTTCTGCTGCGTTCTATCTACCTGGAGAAAATTATTTTTAGAAATATTTACTGCATCAGTAAAACATAGTTACTAACAGACCAGCTCCCCACGTACAGTATTTTACATGCAAGTGTTAAACCGCCCTCGGTTACTGTTCCTTTTTCGTCCGAAGTAGAGCCGGCTGCGGATGCAGGTGGCCCTGTCCCCGGCCCCACCGAGGCTGCCAGCACACAGGCCCTCGGTGGCTCTGTGCCCGGAGGCCGCCTTTGTCCGGGGATGCTCCGCAAGGGGAAGCGCTAATCCCGCGGGGGCCCGGCCACGGAGAGGGTCAGCACAGCACAGCCAGCCGCCCCGCAGCCCCCTGCAGCAACCAAGGCCGGGCCGGGGGTGCCCTCCGCTCCCCGCAGCCCCGGGACGCAACGCCCCCCTCGGTACCTCTCCCTCTTTGGGCCCCAGCTTGGGGTTGTAGATGAAGAAACTGAGCAGGGTGGGAGCGAGCTGCTTCTCCTGGCCGGCTCCCGCCGCCGCCGCCGCCATACCGAGCCTGCAGCGAGCGCGCCTGGGGCCGGCAGCCGCCACACACCATCGGGGAGCAGCCCGGGGCCCTGCGCCGGCACCAGCCCCGCACCACTTCCGCCTTCCCCCCGCCCCGGAAGAGCACGGCGCGGGGCAGGAAGCGCGCCCGGCGCGGGGCAGCGTTCCTGCGGGCGGGGCGAAGAGCGCCAGGTGGCGGGCCGAGCGCGGCGCGGCCCGGGCTGGCGCCGGCACCGCCTGAGGGCAGGAGCTCGCCGGAGGCGGGGGACCGAGGCGGGCCTGGCCTTTCCTCTGCAAGAGGGAGTGCGGCGGCAGGGGACTGCTGGCCGTACCGCCGGGTGCTGCAGGGCCCGATCGTTCCATGGCCAAAACGCCCCTTTTCTGCAGGGCAAACACAGCGCAGTTCATTTCATTTCCGATTCGTTCAGAGCTGCCTGGCATCTGAACAGCGTAGTGACTTGAAGAATCAGTTACCAATATTCGAGTGAGCGGAGGTTATCTTTATTGGGCAGCGCTGGGTGCATGGGGGATCGCTCCACCAAAATCATGCACACCGAGAGAACCTTTCAGCCCACTCTTTATACAAGTCACTCATGCCTATTCATTAACTTTCCGGGAACTAATTAACATATCTCACACCTGGACAATTAGCACATTCCATTCAAGGACCTAGTATATCTTCAAGTTAACAACATTAACATATCTTGTGCCTGGACAATGTCCTTGAGGAGTTGTCTCTATGCAGACTCTGTTCCTTAGTGGTCATGTTTAAAGTCTCCATCTTCGCCATGTTGCATGTACAACAGGAATCTAAGACCAAACGTCCCTTCTAAAGATAACCAACCCAAGGACTTAGCAGTCTGTGCATCCGTCATGTGGCAATAAGGGTCCTTGGACATCTCCCGACTTTTAACTAAACATCGGTGCGTCATCCTTTAGATAAGTGGTACAGCATTCACTATTCAGTAGAAACGCTTTATTTTTAGAGGTAAACCCCGAGATTTGAAAGAGGAGATGTACGAGTTGAAGGAAGAGTCAGCCAGCATCACATAGTGCAGGTAATCCTTTCTGCATAAACAGATACATTACGTTTATTCTGATTATTTTTTGGCTTTTTTGTCTGCCACATCTGACAGTTTCGTTTAACTAAAAAAATATATAAGAAGCTTCTCTGTTACTTTCCAGTTCTCATTTTAGTCAAAACACAGTGTGAACTAAATGGTAAGTAAAAACAGCTACGTGGCAAAAAAAATGTATCACTTTGCTTCTCTATAGGAGTATGAACTTTAGGAATCTGACTCAACTACATTACAGAATTGCTTAAATAAACACCGAGGTAAGGTATAAAAAATACAGTTGAACATCTCATTCCAGCAGGTCATTTAGAAAAATGTACCAGTAAGCTGAAAGAGTATTTCTTGAGGATTTTTTCACTTTTGTTATTGCTTTGGTTCCTATAATCACTCAGTGTATATTTACTTTCAGTGCTAGTAGTGTCATTCTGGATAGTCCTCACCAGCCTCAGCAGTTGATGGCTTACTTCAGGAGCCAATTCAGTACTGCAGGAGGACTGTGTGGAATAAAGATGCAGTAAGATTGCAGTAATTTAATATTTTATATCTGTACTCGAAAAATGAATGGTGTAAGCAAGAGAGAGACGACTACTATTTCCCCCTAGGCTGGTTGAGTCAGTGTGCGGCTCTGTCAGTCCCTGCGGCCATGCCATGGCTGCAAACCCTCTGGGTACCTGGCCTGATGGACTGCCTTCAGTGAGAGAGGGGAGGCACAAAATGGAGGGGGCAGCCTCCGATCAGGGAGAGAAGGCACAATATAGTGGAGATGACCTGCTATGATGGAAGGGAGGCACAAAATGGAGAAGACTGCTTCGTGTCAGGGAGTTGAGGCACAAAATGGTGACGATAGCCTCCTATGAAGGAAGGGAGGCACAAAATGGCGGAAGCAGCCTCCCATGAAGGAGAGGAGGCACAAAATGGAGGGGGCTCCTTCTTGTGAGAGACGGCAGGCACAGAATGGAGGGGGCTGCTTCTTGTGAGAGGGAGGAGGCACAAAATGGTGGAAATGGCCTCCTATAAGGCAGGGGAGGCACAAAATGGCAGGGGCTGCTTCTTCTGAGGGAGGGGAGGCACAAAATGGTGGAGATGGCCTCCTATGAGGGAGCTGAGGCACAAAATGGTGAAGGATGCTTCTTGTGAGAAAGAGGAGGCACAAAATGGTGGCAACGGCCACCTATGAAGCAGGGGAGGCACAAAATGGTGGGGACTGCTTCCTGTGAGGGAGAGGAGACACAAAATGCTGGAGATGGGCTGCTATGAGGGTGGGGAGGCACAAAATGCAGAGGGCAGCCCTCTGTGAGGGAGAAGAGGTGGCCTCCTGTGAGAGAGGGGAGGCACAAAATGGGGGGGCTGCTTCTTGTCAGGGAGGGGAGGCACAAAATGGTGGGGGCTGCTTCTTCTGAGGGAGGGGAGGCACAGAATGGTGGAAATGGCCTCCTATGAGGCATGGGAGGCACAAAATGGAGGAGACTGATTCTTGTGTGGGAGGGGAGGCACAAAATGGTGGAAATGGCCTCCTATGAGGCACGGGAGGCACAAAATGGAGGGAGCAGCCTCCTGTGAGGGAGAGGAGTCACAAAATGGTGGGGGCTGCTTCTTCTGAGTGAGGGGAGGCACAAAATGGCAGGGGCTGCTTCTTGTGAGGCAGAGACACAAAATTGAGGGAGCCACCTTTTGGGAAGGAGGTGAGGTACAAAATGGTGGACATAGCTGCCTGTAACGGAGGGGAAAAATAAAAAGGTGGCAACGGCCTCCTGTGAGGGAGGAGAGGCACCAAATGGCAGGGGCTGCTTCTTTTGAGGGAGGTGAGGCACAAAATGGTGGGGATGGCCTCCTGTGAGGGAGCAGAGGCACAAAATGGAAGGAGTAGCCTCCTGTGTGGGAGGGGAGGCACAAAATGGTGAAGATGGCAGCCTGGGAGGGAGAGGAAGCACAAAATGGGGGAGGGCAGCCTTCTGTGTGGTAGGAGGCTGCCTCCTGTGTGGGAGGGAAGGCACAAAATGGTGGTGATGGCCTTCTGTGAGGGTGGGGAGGCACACAATGGAGGGAGCTGCTTGTTGTGAGGGAGGGGAGGCACAAACTGGAGGGAGGTAATGCTTGTGGGGCACAAAATGGAGGTTCTGGCTGGCTGTGAAGTCTGGTGAGCCATGTGGGCAGCCATGTTGAAACCCTGTCTGGCAGTTTGATTTGGAGTTTGAATATGTGAATTCGTGTGAACGTGGAATGTTTGTGCAGAGCTCATCACCATATCTGGGTGTGATCTTTCCTGCCTGAACGCATGGTGTTGAACCCAAACCTCTGAAGAGCTGCACAGCTCCTCACGTGTGGACTGCACAGTAGGAGCAACACAGCAGGCTGTACCACAGCAGCAGACAGAGCATTTCTAGTCAGTGCCAGCCAGGTCTCAAACAGCTGTAGGAAATATTTCCAAAGCTGCAGAGAGAATCTGATTTATAATTTAATGTAGGTGTTTTCAGAGAGGTCACAGCGGAAGGTGACTCCTGCCTTTTGCCAGGACAAGAAAGCAGGATGGGGCAAGCCCCTGCAGTGCTTAGCTCCATGGGGTTTTCCTGAGCAGAGGCTGAGTAACTATCAGGCCAAATGTGTCGGGATGAGGCATCCAAATACAGTAATTCTTGCTTCCTATGCAACAGCTGAGTTAAAATTCATCAGTGTGCACAGATCAGCCCTTTAGAGTTAAAAGTCTGTCCCTTTGAAGGCTGCAACCCAGATGAAACAATTTCTGGAAACATCTGGTGAGGATTGAATGTATCGAATAAAAATGGCAAAGTCCCTCTTCTTGCTTGTGCTGTACTATGAGGGTAGGGGGTGATCAGGACTGCAGGCCAGAGGGGAAGTTTAATTTCTTTATACTACTCACTTAAAGCAAAACATAGAAATTCTTAAAACTGGTGGTATTTATGGTCAAATTAATTAATTTCTTACCTAAGGAATTATAAAACTGCAGTGACTGGATTTGGTTTGTGTTGGGTTAAACCTTTAGGTATGTGTTTGTTCAGGACACGGACATCCTGCTCTGTGACTAGGATGCCTATTTACTGCTGTAATACAAATACTGTTGCAAGGGATATATTGTGGTGGCATGTATGGTTGGACAGTAAACACTTAACTGTAATTGGTGATTGCTAAGGAAGGTGTTCCTGTGCCAGATTTTCCCTAGGAAGGGAATTAATGTATATGTAGTGATTGCTAAAATATAATTCTGCTCAATGCAACTTCATCTGTAGCTTGACATCCTTTTTTTGTGGAGGTATTTATGAGAATCTACAAAGAATATGTGATAACAGATTCAATTAAATTATTACGTTTCTAGTGTACAGGGCAGGAAGAAACTTCATTTGTGGTTCCAATTTCATCCCATCCTCTTAATTGTATGTGCAGTAACACCACACCTTGACATTTGCAAAGTGGCATCAGATCACCCCTGAGTTTGAAATGTGATTCCTAGCCCATGATTACGTAAAATTAAACTGCTGCATAAGTACATTGGGAATTTGACAGGACAACCCTTGCTTCAAGAGACAAATGATTAACAACTTTATGAGTGCTTTCCAATTTATTAAAAAAAATTACATAGGAGTAAGAAATGGTATCGTGTGGTCATACATTTTGGTTCGTTGAGCCTATTTCTAGGTACTATTTTGAGCATTTCCGTCAGCTTAGAGTGGCAGACTTAACAAAAAAGTATAGTATAAATCATTCTGGGTGTTAGAGCTGGCAGCTCTAAATAAATACAGCTGACAGCTCAAATAGCTGTTCCATTGACAGTATGTGGTCTAAATGTGTTAACAAATGTGTAGACTCAGCAGTTTGGGATTAGTTTAGCAAATAAATTACAAAATAGCGCTGTGATCCAGCAAAAAGTACAATGCTTGTGTATCCCTGGCCTGCACGCTTTGTTAATACTGTAACAGGCCTTTGTAGCTCTATGTGAAAATACAACACTGCAGCTAGATGCAGGGGTCCTGTTAAGAGTATCATTCATCTCCCTCGAATTTCTTCTTAGTATGATGTCAAGGAATATGAGCAACTGTCTGTGTATCGTGGTGAGTAGAGATGGGTTAGTAATGGATGTATTTGCTTTGCAGGATCAGAGATTTCATAAAAGAAGGTAGCAACTGTACACTAGCTCTGTTTATGATTAAGGATGCAAAGTTACTGAAGAGCAATAAAACCGGACTTTCATGCAAAACTTGAGACATTTAAATGCTTTGATTTGTATAACGTGTTTAGCAGGAATGCCTAGTGTTGTTACTAGCCAAGAACACATTTCATTTTTTGTGAATGTCCTGTGACATTCATATTATGCTTTGAGAATCTCCATGGGTCTGATCCTCAGCTTGTGTACATCTGAGTAACTCTGTTTAAGTTGCTGATACTCTAGTGATTTATGCCACGTGAGCATATTTCATAACGCTAAGAAATATTGTTAAAATTCAGTCAGTTTGTATTATTTTTGCACAATAAAAGGAAAAATGTGATGACCATATTAAATTCTCATGTGCACTGAGTATACCAGCTAGAAACAACTTGTACGCCAAATTAAGCTACTAGAAAACATTTTGAAATGGGACAAAAATTCTGTTTTCAATCATCAACTGTTAAGAATTGTGGATTTATATATATATATATATATGTTATTTTTCAAAGCAGTAGATGTTCCTTGGCTGGCTCTCCAGTACTTGGCTCCCAGAAGTGTAGATGGCTGCAGAGAAGTTGTAGAGGTGAGTACTCAGGGATGAATCATTATAGATTTTGCAGCTGTCTAGAGTGTCTTGGAGGATGGCACTCCGTGAACTTTTCTCCACACTGAGTAAAGGAGAATTTTAATTTATTTAACTGCTTTTGCTTCAGTGATGAACATGCTTGAAGCCAACAGGAATTTTTCAATTACTGTTTTTTTAGGTTTGCAAAATACAGGTTGGGAGAGAGAAAAGGGCCTAGCATATCTGAACATTAGCTACATGGACTCTGTCTTTGTTGCTCTGAAAGATAATATAGCCCTTCTTGCAAGTGCATTCAGATTCTTTATAATCTTTTCCCCAGAAACAGCTGGTTATCTCATAAGCAGTGCATCTCTGGTTTTGGGTTGGTTGTTTTTTTTCTGCACAATTACCAGTATTTACCAAGACTTTTGAAAAGAAAAAAATGCAGTTAAATTTGAATGTAGTCATTTGCAGCAAAGGAAGAAATGCATTGAAACTGCGGTAACTAAAACCATTCACTTTGCTTAACAGGCTTCTGTTGTGTTCTACTGACTCCTACAAGCTGCGTGTGTATGAACTACAATATATAGCACTTGTTAATGTTGAAATCAAGTGAATATATAAATATTCCTTCAGAGGATCTGAACGTATTTCTTTTCTAATGACTGAATTGTTTGTTCATAAGAAGACGTTTCTTCAGCATCCCCACAGATGGATGCCTTTGTGAAGGACATTTTTAATATGGCAGACATAGCCCAGAAATACTGGGTAGAGTACACCGGAGCTTTCTCAGCATGCATTTCCTCAAATTCTTCCTCCACATTTTTAGTCCTCTGTATTGAGAAAACTAGAAAATACCACCAAGAAAGTATCTTTTGCTTCCCCTCTGCTTTTTAAAGCCTCACAGTTATCTGAAATGTAAGTTCACATAGACTTCCCTTTTAATCCTTTCTGCAGGAAAGCATGTGTTTTTTACTTTCGTGTTCTCTTAATTGGCTACTGTAAAATAAGCAGTGTGAAGATGCAACAATCTCATGCAGATACACATATGACTGCTTTTCACTTGGAAGTTAGTGAGAAGTTTTATCCTCACTTACCTCACAACTGTATCTGAGCTCCTAGTCTTTGACAAAGACCTGAGTGTTTTGAGAACTTCAAGCTTAATCCAGAAGGCCTATTGTAAACAGAACTCCCACTGATTTCAAAAGATGTTCCATATATGAAGATCTGATAAGATCAAGATCATGGAAGGATTAACACTTTTAGTTGAAAAATTCATGTTTCAGTGTAGCAGTCAGAAAACCAGACACAAGCTACATTATATAATTAATTTTTATTGGATATTTTTAAGGGAATTGTCTGCTAAAGTAGAGTTTAGAACATGGTAAATGGTCCACACAATGAAAAAAATCAGTCAGTGTTTCATTATGTTGCTAAGGCAATGAACAGATACTGTCAAGATAAATAAGGGGCTCCTGATTTTCAAGGTTTTGGAGTGTCTCTTGCAGATTCATCTCAATTCTATCTTGTTTGGTCCTTTTGAACCTCTAAGACTGCACCATTTCCTGGAATTCTGTGGAAGATAGGAGAATATTTACAAAAGAAATATTAAAATGAAAGGATTAGGAGTTAAAGATTAGTGGTTTGTCAAGACATTTAGAATATGAGTGAACAGAAAACAGTTACCTGATAGATGACTATAGGGCAAGAAACATGTATGGAAGAGAGATTGCCTAGGCTTCGTCTTCTAAACAACAGATGGAAAGGCAGTGGTTTGCTGATATTTATGAGGAATAATAAAATATTCAGGGTAGTTTTAGCCTTTTTTCTGCATAATAATGATCTTAGCAAAAATAATGGAATGGTTAATACGGAATTTGAGTAAGAAGTAGTTAGGAGCTGAAGTAAAAGAGTTAGAAATGAGTCCATGTGTCTTATTAGCTGTTGGTAATGCTTCAGCAGTTGAGAAGTGTTTATTTAGAGCTCAGTCTGAAGCCATAAACATTGTGCAGTTCTATGTGTATGATAGTGAAGTATTGTGTTGTACAAGAAGACATTGTTTGGAAGAGCTTTTAAATATTTGGCTTCTGTGAGTTAGAGTATCTGATCAGTCCCGTCCCTGAATGACTGTGTCAGTATATAGATTGCTTCATAAATCATGTCTGTTTATTCTGGCACATTTCCTAAGGAACTGGATTTAATTCCTTTCAAAGAAAGAAACAGAAGAGTTCTGTCTTCCTAAGTGCAGTGAGCTAGGGAATCTGCACACCAGCACATTCCCTGCATGCTATTCCCTAAGCCCCTTTCATGCTTGTCTAGGCAGCTTGCTTCTCTCATGGGGTGAATTGCCATTGGCTGCAATGCTTTTGTCTGAGTGCGTGCTTCCTGTTCAAAATGGGACACAGAAATATGGAATTACGAGATCAGGAGGTTTCTGCACTGAGCAGCCATTAAATCACACCGGTATTTCCACAGGGTGAGTGCAATATGCTGCTTCCTAAAACAGCTGCTTCTTCCTATCTGGTCCTTAACCTGCCACTGAAGATAAATAGCATCCATCCCCATGTGGAGAGCCTGTTGTGGGATCTTCTGTCGGGGTAGTGACACTTGATCATTCTGTTCTCCTTATTATGCAAAACAGATACTGAGCTACATGCTGCTAGCTCTTGCATATTGTGAATTATTTCACTGACTAGTGGAATTTCTGTTGGGAAATAACTGCTGTAAATGACCCAACATATATGCTGTTGATTCTCCTGTGCAGAGCTGGTTCTTTTGTCTTTGATTTTACATTTGTGTATTACAAGTGATGCTAGTGCTGCCTTAAATCAGAGCAAGTGGGAGGAGAAATAAGGGGCAGTCCCTTTCAAAACAATTGGAAATCTATGAGTGGCAATGGGAAAGTTCCTTAGAGCAGCTTAGATGGGTTTTTTTGACTTGCTTATGCAAAAGAGTTGCAGAGATGAACCTGTAAGATCGGGGACTGATTCTGCCCTTAAACAGGTTGCTACTGCAAGGGTTTCAGTAAAATTGCTGGAGGTGCACTAATGTACGTACCATTGACATAAAAGAGAATCATGAATCATTACAACACATCCTGAGAAGTCTTATTCTATCTATAAATAAGTTAATACCTTCAGCCCCAATTTTACCATCCCCATCATGATCTGCAGCTGCCAAGAAGGTCTTGGTTTCTGAGGTGGTTAACACTCTGGCTCCACACTCAAACCTCTGAAGGAAATACCTAGGAAGAAAACAACTTTGATTATGATTTTCACAGAATATTATTCTTTTATGCTGTCTGTATAATAAAACTGATAGCTATCTATAAATAAATAATTTAAGATAAATCTTAGCCATAAACTTTTCTGCTTTTTAAACCTAGCCCTGATACAATTGATTCTGCCCACTAACAAAATCCAGCCCTGGGCATTATTTTTTATATGCGGAGCATTAAATGGAGGTGTTTATTAATTTGTTTTTCTCTGTCAGGATTGTCTACTTAAATATACCTTTCACAATCTGCTGAAGGTTTTATCAACTTTTAGCATAACTTGTGCTCTCATTTACAGAACAGTTACAGAAAGAAAAAAGTGCTGATTTTGCATAGCCTCTAAATAGTTAACAAAATCCTTACTTGAGCTCATCTTCCTCAATAAAGCCACTTTGATCATTGTCGAGAATCCGGAAGATCTCCTTGATTTGGCTGCTACTCTTTTTAGACATCCCACTGATCTGAAAGAATTTTTTGGGACTAAAGGAATCTGGAGCTGAAAATAAATTAATAAATAAATTAACCCCAGACCATTGCATTCACTGTTCCTAAATGGTCTGAGGATACTGCTTTGTTACATTTTAATTGTTCTAAACATGAACGATAGATAAAGGCTGCAGAGAATGAATTTTGCCACACTGCATCATACCCTCCTAAACATTAAAAAAAAATAAATCACCTGGGCATAAATTACAAGCTGACATTATAAACTGATCATGAACAAATATACTGTGACAGCTAAATAGAGAGACTACAGAAATCTGTTTACAGTATGCACTTGTTCAGTATTCCTTTGGGACTGAATTAAACTTGCCATGTTTATAGATTCTTAGAGTTTTAATTGTTTTCTCACCTTGGCAGTCCCGCAGAGCAGCAGCAATATCAGAAGGGCTTAGATAGTCTGTAAGGCTCATTTTAAACCTGTGCAAAATAGTATATTGCAAACAGATTTGTGAAATGCAAATGTGTTTCAAAGAATACTATATGGATAACAAGACTTCTAAAGGTAGAGGAATCTAATTGATTAAACCAACATCGCTGCTATTCCTAAACAAATTAGAAGGTCTAGTACATTACCTCCTTAAAAACAGCAGTGCTGAAATAATACTTTTTAATTACATGGATTATGTAAATGATATTGTGAGTCCATGATCAATTTTTTATCATTTACCTGCATCCTATTTAAGTACAGCACATTTTTAAACTCGTTAATGTAATCGTTAATCTAATAACTAGTTTAGCTGGAAGGCATAGCATCTGGCAATACAAATAACAGTATATGCAGTAGAAAAAAGAAAGTCAGGAAGGTTTGCTTCTGTTTTCTCCCCCAACAGCTCTGAAGAATAAAAAGAAAACTGATACTTATCTATGTAAGATCCATCCGTATATAATACCAGCAATTAAAATAAGAATCTTAGAACAATGGTGTTCTAAGCTCTGCACAGCTGCTCACCTTTATAGTTTTCTCAGCTAGGTAAAGGAAAAATAGCTGAGGAGATTCCAGGTAAAATAGTAATGTTGGCTCTGGGTTGCCACTCTGTCTTATAAAGGATTCAAAAGGTGACAATAACCACTACTTAGGTTACTGTTTCATGGATCAAATGTTTGCTTTGAGACCTAGCTCAAATTTCTTCCTCAACTAATTAAACTTTTCTTTCTATTTTTATCCTAAGATAATATGGACAAGAAGAACAGTCTTTCTAATAAATCTACTTGTGCTTAATTAAGTACAACTCTGCCATTAAAACATAGCCTTTCGATCTCCAAGTATGCTTAAGATTTTCAGTTAACCTCTGGACCTTAAAGTCACTCATTGGAAGGTGACTCCAGCAGTCAAATCCTTATAAAAAGAAACTAGGTTGGTTACCCTAAGTCTGTTGATCCTTCGGAATGTAGAAAGGAAGTTGGAGATGAAAGATCAGAGGTGACGATGTGCCATTCTGACAAAGATAACTTGTCACTAGGATAGGGGAAAGCATGCTATGGTTTGGGCTGATCTTTGTACGATAAGCTTCATTTCGTATTTCCTGACCATTTTCTAAATTATAGTGCTGTCCCTAAGCAAGGGTAGAACAGAAACTAAGGCCTTCAGCAACAGCAAAACTCTGAAACTAGATAAAGCTGAATAAGGTAATCTTGTCTGTATTCCTTGTAAGATTATGTATAATCAGATGGCCTACTTAATAATTTATTTTGAATATTTTAAATTACATGAAATCAATAATAGACTTACTACTTGAAGTTACAGGAATCAGACTGTGCTAGTGTGGAGATAAAGTTATATACATTTTACGGCACACACTCACAATCTATTTCCTTATTATGAAATTAAAATTGTAGCTGTAAATAAGTGGGGGGTTATTATATGTTTCAAGAGCATTATTTTGGGGGAAAAAAACCCTTAAGAAATTTGCTTCTCAGACAAAAATCTATTTCCATCTTTAAGGGGGTTTATGTGGACAGAATTCTAGAATGAAGACCAATAAAAAACACATGTATTTTGGTTAGAGTTTATTGTACAACAGTCTATTATGGTGTTAAGTAATGTTCTCCTAATATATGAGAATTGTTTTATTTCTTAATGAACAGAAGTAACATGGTATGCTGAACAAGTAATATTATTTACAGTAGCAAAAGTTACAAATTATGCTGTGGAGTAGAGTAGTAATACCTCTAAGCCTTGGTGTAAGCTCATGAACTACAGTGAGTTTACTCCTGATTGGTTTAATAACAGTGAAAAAAGTATCAAACACCGCAGTTCCATAGCACCTGTTTGTCTGAATTTGTATAGAGAAATACAAAGTATAATTAACATGAGAAAGCAGAATAATTCAGTGATACGTTTACCTTTTTTGCCATCTCTTTTTGTATGCAAAAGAAGGTGGCATAAGTCACAAATAACCGTTAATCCCAAATATCAGCTGTCTAGTAATGAAATAATGTTCTCTTTACTCTTTCAGTAGGAAAACTGTTTATAGTAATGTGAAAGAACACTTTCCTGTTAAACCTAAGAACTGTGGGCTGTTGTAAATTACTATTGTCTGATTAAAACAAATTGAACAATGCTGATTTGTACAAGTTGAGATCTGATCTCAGGTTTTGTGGTGTTCTTTCTGTTTATCTTCTTCATGCTGTACTATATATTCGTATTGCTTTCTGTCTGAGATTTGCATGGTATTATGTTCTATCAGACAGCAGCAGTGGGAATGGAGCACATACTGTGCTTTCTACAGAATCATCCTGAAAAAGCTTTCATCCTTTTAGGTAACTTTTTGCACTCTGCTGTGAAATTTGTCCTTTATGATCATCTCAAATTGATAAGAGTTTTTTAACAGAAGGGATTTTTTTTTTACTGATTCCTTTTGATGTTTTTACTGCCAAGATCTTTCTAGAGAAAAGGGGTTTTTTAGACCTCTGTGATAGTGCCATAGATGTTAAAGCAGGCTTCCTTTATTTCTGCTTGTTTCTACATGCTGCTTATTGAATTGCTTGCGTAATTTAAATTTTTGATTTGCCCTACAACACTAATCATTAAAAGCTAATGAGAATGAGGAAATTGAAATGAAGTAGAGGAAAATGAGATCAAGGGGAGCATATAATACTCAAGCTCAAATATGTCTACAACTGATTTGGGCATTGTATTAAAATATAAGCACCAAATGCTCAAAGAATAGCATCTGGTTACCTCGTCATACACTCTGCCATGGCACACAGGGTGCTGAACTGTTTTTACATGTATTGAACAGTAGTAAAGTAGCCAGAATTAGTATTATATTAAAATATGTTCTCAAATAAAAGTGAGCTAATCGCTACAATAACTTCACTATTACTGCTTACGAACAGGTCTTTTAATGTTTGAAATTCAACACTGACAACAAAAGTGATGCTAATCCTGGCTGAAAGATGGTTTACAAAAGCCCAAAAGAGCTGAATTTCAGAATCAAGTTGATGTCACTGTATATTGATACAGGTGGGAATCTAGGGTTACTGGTTTTTATTTATTTATTAATGACACTTCATCTGAAGTACAGGTTTCCCTCCACTACAATTAGAATGAAATCATCAGGGATAAGTACAGTATATAAGGGGATGTTTTAAATAGATAATCTATTTTACAGCTAAATTATCTGCCTGTTTTCCTTACTTCTGGGGTATGTGTTAGTGTAGGTGATTGCAATCACTTTAGGGGTTTGAAAACTGAGCTCTATAAAACAAATTTTCTAAAAATTATTATGCAAGCAATGCAGTGCTATAAAGAAAATACCTAATAATTCAGCCAGAACAACAGCTGCTAGATAATGGACAGTTAACAATAGTGCAAAATCTGGCACAGAACCTGAGCATTACACAGTTTTCAGGAATGTTTAGCACTTGTACCTAGGAAATTCAAGAAAAATTATTATTTTTGTTTGTTTATTTGGTTTTGGGTTTTTGCTCTACTAAGGATCATCTGAAAGTGCTATTGAGTTGTTCATCTGAAGATTTATGTACTTGTATAACTTTAGTTTTGTTGTTTTCTAGCAAGGTGTCTTTATGCACAGTATATACAGGAATATTAAAGCCTTTTTTTTGTTTCAAACTTCCAGAACTAAACTTGAAGGTGTAGTTCTTAGAAATACAGAACATTCCAAGTTCTTGCTAGGAATCTAAACATATAAACCAACTGTTTTCAAATCAAGTACTGTTCACTTCTCTAATAAGCAAAGTTGTATTTTGGTAAATCATTGTCAGATTGTAGACTAGTCTTGTACTCTTTGAGTTCTGTTTAGAATAAAGAACAGAGTTAATTAGCAGTGGCAATCAACCAAATACATGACTTCAAGCAGATGCAAAAGAAACATCAGCAGTTGTCTCAGGTGAGATCAGAGGAGAGGTGTTAACCTGAGACCAACTACAATAGTGTAAAGAGATGCTGTAGCAGCTGTTCTAAAACCCACGCAACTCCCATCTTTCAGCTCTGGTTGTGTTAGGGCCAGAACAATTGTATCATGATCCTGGGTAACAGGTTCTGCCTTTGTAATGAGTTTGGAAGTAACTAAAATAGATACTCAGTAACCTATGTGGTTGATCATTAATATTGATATCTCAATGGTGATGGCAGAGAATCTTGGTCTTAATATACCTATAATCATTGAAAAGGGCCTTTACAACAAAATGAGTTGTATTCTGCCACTTCAAGTAATCTCTTAGGGCACGTGCTTGAATCATACAGAAATAATTACAGAATCTGATTTGAATGGTTGCTTGGGCCATAGTTTTTTACCATATTTAACACAGAACATGGGTTAGCATGTGACTTTTTTGATACTGTGCATTATTACAGTGAATGATGAAATACAGGACTTGGAAGCCTCAGTGACAAAGCTTTCTTTCCCTGCAGCAGGGATAGGATATTACCCAGGGCACCAAGCAGAGATCTGGACTGTAGAATCCAAGATACATTCTGCAGCACTGTGGGTCTGGAACTAAACAAAGACAGGTACTTCTCTCACCTTAGCAGAAATGTCTTGTGTACTTTCCTCAGTTTAAATTATGTCCTTATCATTCTGTGTAAATGAGATTGATTTCTGTTTGAAAATGATAGCAGAATAGACTAGCAACTGATCAATAGCATAACTAATTCATAGAGATTGGTCTGATCAGGATATTTTCTCACTTAAAAAGCTGTCCTGGAAGACTGTTAGCATTTGATATACTCTGTTTGTCTTTAAATGCACTTGCAAGTGCTTCTGTGACTCTTAACACAATTTTCTGTCTCTGACCCTAAATGTAATTGTCTAAGATGTTTCTGTCTTCTGTCAGCATTATTGACAGCGTCAGATTGAGTGATTTTTAAACGTCTAAATTGTTCATGTTTTCTGTGTATTTTAAGAATAACTGTGCCCTAAGGTTGGAGGCTGTGAAATGATCTGGATGCTGCTTTTTGTGGCATGTAAAAGATATGCAGTGGTACTATACTGTTACCAAAGGCTTTTTGCACATGGCTGTATTTCACTATGACCCACGGTGTAAGAAGCCATGGTAAAATAAAACAAATAGCACTGAATTGGTTCCAACTATTTCTGTATTCACTGAGTATCCTCATTGGTGTCAGTGGGATTTCTGCCATTAATTTCAGGAGTAGGAGGATGTATAAAGTAAAAATACCCTATAATTAATCTTATCATCATAAGTAATCATCAGAAGTCACTTGTTTAACAGAAATGGCCTTCTGAATAAAGGAGAAGCAGGTGTCTAGATCCAGACAAGTGCTTAAAACACGTGCATAAAGCATGTGACAAAATTCCATTGACAAAAGGTAACCACGTACTTAGGGACTCTGGTGGAAAGGATTGGATGGAAACGTTTGCAGAATACAGACCATGGTCTCAGACCTCCAAATTTATGGTTCCAGAAGTGTGTTCTTCACTTTAAGGGAGCTGTGAGGCTATGTATGTTTTATGATCATGCAGCAGTCTTTCCAGCTGTGGCCTTACAGGCACAATTTGAAGAGTAAACAGTTACAGAAATCGCACAGTACCTGACAGCCTGTGTGAGAGACAGAGAGGAGAAGAAAGTGAGTGTATTTTTCTAGACAGAAAACAGCATTTTCTCTACCAATCTGCTTAGCGGTAGTACTGAAAGAAGGAAAAGGTCTAAAAATGTCTCTAGTCACAAGCTCTTCTTAACTTTCTGGAGTGATCAGTGAAGCTGATATCAGACTTACCTTGTCATTAATTTTTTACTGTTCTTAATGGAATGGTAAGTGCTGAAATTGTCTTAGATTTGTAGACCTAGCAGGCTAATCAGTGTGGAAGTAAGTGCAGTTAAATAAAGGAGCTGCCTACTAACTCAAAAGTTACCTGGGCTGTCTCTGCCTTCCTCTCTCATTTAAGGCATTAATATTGGTACGATGCTTGAAGATTTTCAGGTGACCCATATTTCATGGTGAAAATATAAAACGTGGTATCAGCTGAGATACATAGCACTTCCTGACAGTAATGAGAGCTTTTAGCCCTGTAGTTGGACTGCAGTTACTACTTCGTCAGAATTTCCTTTGTTTATTGCTCTCCTGAGATGGTATTGAAATAATGTGAATGTATTTGATGGATAATTATTTTTTTTACTGTTAAGGAAAATTCTACAGTATTAGGGCCCAATTAATTCATTAGAGTTAATGGAAATATATTTTTGGCTAATGTATAAGGCATGAACACATTATTGAGTATTCATTAAAGTCCTGTAGATTGTATTAATTTTGTGTAATATGATTTCTCCAACGTTGTATTGGTGTTTCCTTCCATCTCCATAATGTCTTATCATAAATGTGTTATGCATCAGCACCACTATAGCATTAACAGATAATTTTGAAATGAAGATTTTTGATCTGCAAATACTGAAACGTCTTCTTAAATAATTCCAACAAATACAGTACGAGACAGTTGTGCAGGTTTTTGCAAAATCAGTGCCCAAGAACAGATTTTCTCAGGAGTTCCAAGTTTTTCAAAAAGAGTACATAAGAGTAACTATCATGTTGGAAGTATAATGTTCTGGATGGTTAAAGCCATCTAGATTTTTAAGGGGCTGTTTGGATGTCAGTTTATTTTTATCATATATGTAAGACTAAAAAAACCCCCACACCGTAGTGTCTAGATAGGAACCATTAGCAACTAGTTCATTTTTGTAACCTAATATCATTGCTGTGTGTGTTTGTATTATGACAAAACCACGATGACGTCATCACACTTAATTTTCAACCAGAACCCTGACTTCGTTACTAACTTTTTTAACTTCCTGTAAGTGGAACAATAGTGCCATCAGGTGGGCAGGAAGGCGAGTGATTTCTTGGAGAATTTGAAATGTATTGCTATTTCAGTAATTAGATTAATCTTGGATCTGGTTGATTTTATATTAATTATATAATAATTATAATTGTATAATATAATTATATAGTATCTTTAATGCCCAAAATTCAGATAAGCAGAATGGATTCTAGTTCAGTCTCCCAGTGGTATAAAGATCTTCTGCTTAAAACATTGAGGAATGTGGTTTAAGTAGTCCTTGCACTACTTCAGATGTTTACCAGCAATATGAAATCACTTGCCAGCAATTGTTCATGACCTTCCAGGGTACAAAATATATAAACAAATAGTAGGCTTACAATAGGAAAGATTGTTAATGGCACAGATATCTTGGTCTGTATCTTGACTGCTTGTTAAGATTTGACCAGAACTTGAAACTCTGAAAAAGAAATAACAGAACAATGAAATGGGACCATATTTTGTAATTTCACAGTCAAAAAAGTACTTTCTTAATTTTAAACGTACTGTAAAACTGTACCACAGCTCACATTGTACCATAGTTCAATAGTAAAAAACCAGTGAAATTATATACTGAAATCTTATAAATACATTACTTTAGATTCCAGTCCTGAAAACAATCTCTGTAGATAAAAAAGGGACTGACCACCTGTAGCTAAGGGCAAAATATAGACCAGCTGCTATGTTAGATCCTTTCTACAATACAGAGCAGATCTGAGCACCTCAGAATCAGTTCCATAACATCCAATGTATGGAGTAGGGCAGCTGTCTAGAGCTAGCCATTAGGAAGTCTCAGAGGCAGGTATTACTCTGTTTAATAAAGGCAGTCTTACCATCCACTCCAATTTTACCATCTCCATCGCTGTCACCTGCTGCCAGGAATGCCTTGGTCTCAGCATCAGTCAAAGCTCTGGCACGGGCTGATAAACTCTGCAGGAAAAATCTGTTAAAGGTGAGAGCACAAATGAGTGAGCTATACTCGGTACCAAAAGCATTGAGAGTTTGGTATTGGTAATAGCTGTAAAATTCTGAGCCTGATTCAATTCTTGAGACTATTTCGAAAGCTCTTTGTAAATAATTTTGAATTAAATGGCAAAACTTCCTCTAACTTCAGTGAGAATAAGGGTAAGAAAGTAAGAGGTTATGGCATCACAACATGTGAAAATCCTTGGTGACATTTTGGTTTCATTGAATTAAAAAGGCAAAAATAAAACTGACTCCATAGTGGCAGGATTCATCTTCCCTTCTCTGTTATCTTCCTTCTTTTCTCCTAAGATGTAGACTTTTGAGAGTGGTAGACTTTTGAGAGCGGCAAGAATTTTTCTAACCTTGCTTTTTAACTTCAGTCAGATTAATATGAACTGTAAGATAGAATTCATGTGATAGAAAGAAAGATGAGAGAAAAAAGCTCTTTGAATTCAGTTAGTAAAAAATCTTACAATAATAAAAAGCAGACTCTAGCAGAACTGCTATTTTTATCTTCACAGTCCGTCAGTTATCCCTACATGCAACAAGTACTTTCAGTGCTATCAGAGTGTTTTCTCGTTGAGATCTAGCCTTTCCTTTGTTATTTGTCTTGCAGCTCCTTCAGCCCAAGTGTGTGCACAGAGGCACACAATTGTCTCTCATCCAAAGAGACAGAAGGAAAGGGAATAGTTCTGATGTTATCCTGCATTTTTAGACAATAAAACACAAGCCTGTTGGTAACTCGTTTATTTACTTACTTCAGTTCATCTTCCTCCATAAAGCCACTCCTGTCCCAGTTAAGAATTCGGAAGGCTTTTGTGAGCTGGTCTTTGGATTTGGAGTTGAGACCAACTTTGACAAAAAAGTTTTTGTAACTGAATGAATCAGCAGCTGAAATAAGCAGGAAGAGATGAAGGAAAGTAGTTAAAGATCTGGAACAAAAGAAATATGAGGCTTTTGGTCAAAAAGCAGTGAACTGTTCTGCAGTACATTGAGGGTCATTACAAACCTCAGTCAACAAATCTTTGGTTTTCCTGAGTTTATTTCAGACTAATGGGATTTTTCCATTAATGATCTCTCAAACCTAGGAAGATAAATATTGACTGTGGTCTTCATTATGCAAGTACAGACATTTGTAAATAGATACTTCACTCAAACATAAATTCATAGAACTTGATGTTAAATACTGTGTCTGTATTGAAATCAGCAGGAATTTTATTATTATTCTCTGAAAAAAACAGTATTTCAGCCTCTAGATTTTTTTATATATAAGATTGCTACAATGCATAAGTAATGATGGGTACCTGTACCGTGGCTGGCAAAGATTAAAACTTGCATGTATTCCATTACCTTGCATCCTTTTTCTCTTTTTGATAAGACAATTAAAACATAATTAGCAAATAAACATAACAAGAACATTTTACCATGTACTCTGGAGAAGAAATCGACATTATACTGTCTAGTTCATCCTTTCAGCCTTTTCTGTTTCCATTGGAATTGGGATGTTGGGTAGTGACGACAAAGGAATTTGCTAGATAAACTGAAAAGCCAAATGTAAAACATAAATGTTACCTTGACAGCTTTGTAGGCAAGCCACAATTTCAGCTTCTGTCAGGATACCAGAAAGAGCCATGTCAAAGCTACTGTAAAATGAAAAATAATATTGGGTAGAGTTCATGTTGGTCTTGCTCTGTCAGCCTTTAATGCTGCCCGGTGAGGACAGCCAGGTTTGATTAGTGGGGCAGTTGAAACATAGGTCCCAGGGCAAACCAGAGGAGCTGCTCTGCAGGAGCTAACTGGCTTATTATTTCTAGTTAAGTCTTCAGGTGCACAAGCTGAGGACAAAATACATGTATTCAGCATCTGGGGATTTTTGGTTCTTGCCATGCATTTTTTGTGTGGGTTATTGTGATGTGTTCAAAAGCTCCAGAGGAAAGCTGGAACTCACCTTGGCACTCTAGTTTTCCCCAAGCCAAGAACAGAAAAAAACGTAAGGTAAAAGATCTGCAGAGTCCTCTTGACTTAATTCTTTTTCAAATGACAGAGATAATGACTTACATGGACCTTAGTAAAGTCCTCTTGACCTTCTACAGATGTCCTAGAGCCACGTGATGGCTCAGATGCCCCAGGGGATAAGTTACTGTGGCTGACAAGACTTGCTAGCTAATCAGATTGGTAGTTATATCCCAAAGGAATGTGCATGGTGTCTTAGACAATATGTAAGGTTTAGTGCCATACAAAGTAAATGCTCTTAGCTTGCATCTATTTTTAGTCTAGTGATTGATATTTGATCTGTGAATGAAAAATAAAATTATTTTTTAATATTGCATAATGATAGCAACAAATGGACAGCTCCATGGTAGACTTTGACTTTCAAAGGCCTGATCCTGATGGCATTACCCATGAAACATTTCTTCTGCCCAAATAATCTTCAAATAATACTAATAGTGATACATTTGTGATAGATATATCTTGACATACAAGTAGAATGTTACAGATAAAAATTTTAATTTTAAATTAGCCCAAAGTATTTTTAATAAGCTGATATATAAGCTTTGGCTACCCAATTACTGAAATAGGTACTTTAGGCTATAAAAGTGTAATATTGAAGACATTTGCTTGGTATTAATCCATTGCATGGTGCACATTTTAAATCATGAAAAGAAATGTGTCCATTTATAGAATGAAGGTTGTCGGTTGTTCGTCAGCACACAGCAGTATGCATCAATTAATAGTAAGGAATGAAAATGAGCAGTGAAATCTGTGGTATTTGGTTCTTTCTGTAGTGAAAAAATAAACTCCTGTAAAGATTCCGATAATAGCTAAACTCCAGCTGCAGCTTTTCTCTTACTAGTTATTAATAGGATCCTCCACCTGGCTGTCTCATGAAATCTGTTAGGACCTAATGGCCTCAAGAATGGCTGAAATTGGCCAATGGTGTAAAAGCCATTAGGAGAACATTTCACACTGACACATACATAAATGTGCACAGACTAGCATTGTAGATTTAAATAATATGTGAGTAATGCCATTACATTTAAAATGAAGCCTAACACTTGGTCAATATAACATAAAATTGCTGTCTTTCAAAAATTATATAAGTGAAAATACAGACAAAACCTCATCTTGTACATCCTAAGTTTCCCTTGATCATTTCTTTAAGAGAAGAATGCTTAGGAGAAGCGCTAATCATATTATTCCAAACCTATGCTGTGTGGTAAATTCTATCTTGTGAAAAAAAATTTATTTTGTTTTTGTTTTACATTTTACATTTCTGGACTATATAAGATCAAGTGAGCAAGTTACTTTTAAGGACGTTCTGTTCTCAGCTGGTGGATATATAAACTAAGTGATCCAGCCTTCCCATGTGGGAATCTAGCTTTGTCTGTGCTTCAGATTCCTAGGAAGTAATTGAGAGTATGGCCTGAGATCAGACAGGATCTGATAGTTGTGTTGGAATTACTGGACATTCAAGAAATAATCCTTGTGAGAAGACCACATTGAGTTTACAAAGCATTATCGATAAAAAGTTTGAGTATTTCTGTGGCAAACCAGAACTTGCCTGTAGATGGCACCAAAGACAGTCAAGTCCAGCCATGAAATCTCTCCGGGATTACTTGGGGTGCGAGAAAACCAAGGAACTGAGAATGAGAACACGTTAGCAGGTGGGCGCTCATGAGCAAGGAAGAAAAGAGGAAGGAAAAGATATTTAAAAGAAAAAAAGTCTAGTCTACCAAATCACTTGAAAGACTGGAATATAAACAGACTAGATTGAAAACTCTGAAAGAATTCCAGAGGATTTTTCTTTAATGATGATTAGGAAGAACAGGTTGTTTTGTCTGTCTAACAAAGCCAGGTTTTACTGTGTTTATTTTTATGCTGGCTAAGTGTTGCAGTCTGTTAGGGAGATAATTGCAAATACAAGATCAGCTTGTTCTGGAGGCCTGGGAGTTAGAGCAGAAAGTTAGTATCTACGAAAAACCAGCTGATAATATCTAGTTGTGATGAAACTGATGGGATTCCCTTTGAGTTAAGTATTTGCATATTCTGCTTTGACATAAGTTCCCCTTTGAACTTGGGGTCAGTAATATCTCTGTAACTGTAGGGTACTGCATTGTCTAGGGGTACCTTCTTTCCATATTATAACTGATGTGATGATCTGATTTTCTTTTCTGGAGCTTGATACACAAACACTCTGATTTTCTTGTTTTCATGAGCATAGGACATGCTGACAAACAAATCCAAAGTTATGGAGCAGCCATATCACAACTGCTAGATATATAGGACTTTAGTGCTGAAAATGTACCAGAAAGTCCATACCAATGTAATGGTATCTTTCTGTGCTTGCAAGGAAAAGTAATGTGGAAATTAAATTTTTAAAAAATGTGAACACTTTACATTAGTTCATATTCCACAGCATCCACTTATTAAAATGTTTTAAAATATATGAACAATTAAACATGAAAATGTTAGGTACGTATCTCTTCAGGGATTTAATCAAGATGTATCTATTTCAGTAACCCATTCCAGGAAATGAATCCAGCCTTGGCCTCCTCTGCCCACACTGTTTGTGTGAAGAGCTCCAGGGGCCTCTGATGATGCTGCATCAAAGATTTTCCACATGGGCTGGCTGCTAACTCAAGGGAGAAACTTTACCAGTCGATGTGTGCGATGAATGTTCTGACATCCCCTTGCCCTTTCTGTGCTGTCTTACTTGTTAGAAGATGACTGTGAGATTTCAAACAGTTGGAGAGCTGAAATTGAATCTGAAGTTTACAAATGGCTCTAGGTTGGGATTTCCAAAGGAACATGAAGTTAGGAGGCAGCCAGCTTCCATTAAATACCAGGAGATCTTATGCATGATTCTGCTGATATATTCAGGACAACCCAAAGTTTCAGTTTAAGTGAGATGATTGATTCAGTGGCTAGAATGTTAGGGTGGGTTTGGGATATTGGGTTCGACACCCTGGCCCTCTAATATGCTTTTTTCTAAGAGCTTATGTAGGACAATCAATTTCTTTGTGTTTCATTCCCACTTAAAGAGATCATAGTACATCTTTATTTCACAAGAAGTGTTGGGAGAATAAGAGTTTAAACTGCTCATACAGGGTAATGGGGGAACTGAAGCATGTCTGAGAACTCAGGTTTTGGGCTCATTGGCGTTCAGATCTGCCACTCACTTTTTGGGTTGCTCTTTAATTGATACAGTAAAGGTAAAATACATAAACAACATTTCCTTTATCCTGGGAATTATGAAGCAATATTATACTGAGTATTATACTGATTAGGATGGTCTTACTCTAAACCTGAGAACAAGTGTGATAATACAGAGTGTTTTTAGATCTTTTCTGATTTGATGTTGCACAAACAGTTTCTAACAGAGTTTTGGTTTTTAATGGTGTACTCAGCAGTGTTTTATTTGTGTACTTCATTCATAAAAGCTTAATGCAGAAGATTTAATCCTTACTTATTAGGTGGCCCGGAGAAGCTATAGAACCTACATCCTTGAAGATGCTCAAACTCAGAGCAATTGGCCTTCTGATGAAGTGATTGGGACACTTCCAGAGATCCTTTCCAGCATGAATTACTCTTGTGATTCTATACCTTAATTTTGGTAAAATTGTGATATCACTATTTGTTTCTCTACTACTTCAGATGGCATCCAACAGACATCCTGCAATCAAAGATTTTCTCTAGAGCAATGACATTGTCAAGTTCAGAGAACACTCTGTGCTATTCCCTAAGAAAATTGAAGGCTGCCACTGGCTGAACTTAAATTCATTGAAATGAACCTTCCAAGAAAACTTTTCATTTTTGACATTTGTTTCCTTCAGGTGCGAAATATTCCTCTCTAGTCTGATTAGCTCTAAAAATGTGGAACCTTGTGCCGACAGAAGACTAGTCACAATAGTGACTAGGCATTGGTTTTGCTGAACAGTCTATGGGCTTTTTGTGAAATTGGAGACTTTTTCGAGTTTTATTGTAATTCTTTAAAACGAATTGGCTGGATGGTTTTAATAAGATTAAACTCATCTTCTTGCCACGAGTTACTGTTTAAGAAGAACAGATTTTCTCATAAACAAAATACTCTTGAAGCTGTATGTAAAGTTGCAACATACGCCTGATCCTCAGAAGTACTTAGTTCCCCCTTGTGGCATCAGAAGGCAGGGACACACAGTTATTTAGCATCTCTGAAACACAGGATAGGCCACTATGCAGTCTTGCATGTCTTGCATTCCACATGAGACTTTCAGATGCGCAAGGAATGCAGTATCAGGTCTGTCACTTATGGTATTTTGTGTGCCATCTGCTTGTGAACTAGTGACGTGATATTTTAGGGATTAGCAGCATGAAGAGCTAATGTATATATTAGATCTGTATATTGCTGCAGATCTGGATTGCTCTGGGTTTTCTTCTTCAGCAGATAGGAAAAAGGAACCAACAGAGTCTCATCATTATGCAAAATATTTCAGTGCTGCAATTAACAGCAGCTATAATTTAAGCCCATATTTAACATCAAAGGCGGTGGGGATAGAATTAGGATTTATATTCGTTATAATTCTGCCAAGGCTTCAGTGAGTTTGATTGCTAGAATTCCTCTTTTGCATTAGCCATCTTAAATCTGCCGAACAGCTCTCTTCCATGCCTGGGTATGAGTGAGCTGTACTTGCCTCACATAATCATCTCACAATTCATGGAAATGCCAACACTGAGTGTTACATAAAAGTTCCAGAAGGCTTTGTTTCTGCTCTTCTTCGAAACAGCTGCCAAATTATGTTATAATTATCATCCAGTTTCAGCAGGGAGTATTAAAATGACAGTCTACTTGTGAGCTGGAACCACATCATGGTAGCTGGGAAAGGAGACAACTAAATGTTGGTGGGGAAATTTCCAACCCACTCAGCCAGAAATGCACATCTACTCAGTCTGTTGAGCTCTGCATTTCACCATGAACAGTATTTACTTAGTCCATTAAAGAAGACAATGTTATAACTTGCTCTGAATCCTGTAAGACACTTATTAAAGGAAAGACTTGCTCTTAGAAATTTTCAGACTTAAGAAAATTTGCTAATATTATGAATTATATAGATGATTATTCATATTATAAATGAAAGAATTGAGTAAAAGCCATTATTTAGCATTGTAACAGAGCTTTAAGGTAATCAAACAGCAAGACTGGCCATTGTTTTGTCTGTAGGAAACACAGACATTCACAAATGTGGCAAAGTATTATTGTCTTGTATATATTAAGAAATAATAAGCAACGTGTTCATGATTCACAAGGAAGACCTCCAGGCCTGTGGCCCATGTTGTCAGGGGACTGTGACTTGTGACAGTGTCAGAGTTGGGATTAGACCCTTCTCTTCTATCTCACAGTTGCCTTAGATTTCATGAAAGATAAATCTTCTTAAAGGAGAGTTACATTTTAAGCCATAAATACTTTCTGATGATGCATGCTGTAGCCTAGTACTTAATTTTGTAAAATCACACACAAATTTATTCCATGATTTAAGCTATGTGTCAACTCCTCTAAATTTTTGTTCTCATATTCTCAGGGTTGGGTCTTAATATAGGTTATTTTTAGCTGTCTTGTTAGCATTGCTTTTTCTCAAGGATCAGAGAATTAAGCAGAAATAAAACTCAATGAAATCAGTACAGTTAAGCCTTAAAAGATGTCATATTGTTTAAGATCTTCAGAACTGCATCTGGTGATTCAGCATGGTCAAGTATGATGATGGAAAACCTAAACAAAATTTTAAAAGCAGCTTTTTCCCCCTAAGTTGTTTTGTTAAAAATTTTTTTCTCCCTTCTTCCCGACACAGTTTCAACATTATGAGTGGCTGAAAATCACAAAGTGCCTTCTTTACAATGGAAATGTAACAATACCACATGACCAAAACATCTGTACATTGCAAGATTTCTCAGCAATCCAGTGTGTGAACTTCATGTATGGGGAATTGTTAATGGCTGAAACAATATAAAAAATGTACAAACACATGCTGAGTGCGAAGTGCTTGTTGGACGAGGTAATTGGAAGAGTCAGTCCAAGGTTGCCTTTGGCCTAATGCTGTTTATGCCTTCACCAGAGACTGGAATTCTGTCAAGGAAGAAAATAAGAAAGGCAGGGAATAAAACTAGGTGCAAGTGGTTTTAAACATCTTTAGAAAAATAGATAAAAATGACTTAAACTCCTAGCCATGGAGGGCTCCCAAAGTTATTATAACACTGCACAACCTACTGCTAAACTGAGATTCTGGGGGCGTAACAGATTTTTCACTCCTTAAAAAAAGTAAGTGCAGAGAGGAGTGCATCTGTAAATTCATATTTGTGGGAAATCCTGACTTAAAGGTAAACTAACCCATTACAAACTCTGATAATAGCCAAGGAAGCAGAGAGTTAATTAGGTCAAGCCTGTAGCTTTCAATATGAGGGATTTTTTTGGTTTTCTTATTCCACAATTAAAGATATCAGTAGTGATGTGATTTCAGAATGGGAGATTCAATGGTTAAGGGCTAAGATCTGCATAATATAATGCCCTATTTGGGGCTTATAAACAGAAGCTGCAAAATCTGCTGCTAAAGCAAATTCCTCCAACAGTGTATCTCTCTCCCCTCCCAAACTCTGGCTAAGATTAGCACGTGTGTCTGTTAGAGTTATTGCCACCTGTCCTAGTTCAGCTGAGACAGCCCCGTTTTCAGTGACTTCATCTCTAATACATGATGCATAATGTCCTATTTTCCTTTGCTGCAATTTCTAAAAGAAATATCCTGGCCAGTTCACATCATCCCTGTGAGGTTTTCTTTAGGAATTGGATTTAGTTTCTCATAGAGGGACTGCCTAGTGAAATTTGCACTGATCAAGTAACTCTCCAGCACAAAATTCTGTGCTGCATTGCAGCAGTTCTAGCTTTGAAAAACAACACCAGTCTGATTTTACTTTGTTGAATTGACCACTTAGTAATATTGGCCAGTGTTTGATAGTGGTAAATGAAGAAATAAATTTGTTTAGGTGGAAGTGTGTTTTAAAATGAAAGCGTTATATGGCCAGAAGTGCAGAGCATCCACTGCCGAAATGGAAATTCAAATAACGAATAGGTGTTCAAGATGTTTTAAAAATCTGGCACATTGGGTCTATGGATCAAACCCATGGCAGAATTGACCCCCAAGCTGTTATTATTGATTGGAAGAACAGGCTCTATACTGGGCCTAAATATGCTATTGCTGCAACAGAGACCAAATGGGAATAAAGCTATGAAAATAAAGGAGTATTCGCTAGTATAAAAATTGTGGAGAAATTACCAGGCCAAAGTACTTGGATGTATTCTTCATGACACAGTTTAAATTCAGTCCTAAATGCATGCATTTTAAAACACAAATTTTAGGAAGTTTCCAAAAGTCTCACCTTCCACTCCAATTTTGCCATCACCATCAGAATCACCTGCAGCCAGAAAAGCCTTGGTCTCCGCAGAGGTGAGGACTCTGGCACTCGAAGAGAAATTCTTCAGAAACAGCCTGAAATAGAAGAGGATAGAGTACTGTGCTTCAGTTTTATTCTCTGAAATATCCTTAGCATATTTGTATTTCTGGTGTTCTGAAACCCATGCCAAAACCCCCATAAGGTAGTGCCTGCTTTTACTATCTGAGGAAATCCACACAGATTCAAGGAAAGACAAAGAACTATGTCTTATTTTTAAAATAACAGCAAGTTTCTTCTAGGACACCAAGTGAGTTCAAAGGTTTACATTTTTAAAAGAAATAATCAGCTGAACAGTACTTACTGAAGCTCTTCTTCTTCAATGAAACCACTCTTGTCCTGATCAAGGATTCCAAAAACTTTCTTTATCTGGTCAGGGCTTTTGCTGGATAAACCAACCGTGGAGAAGAAAGACTTGTAGTTGAAAGAATCATCAGCTGAAAGAAACATAAGTAGTTTAAATTGTTTTCCCTTGAAGTTGCTCCTACTGTATGTATTCCTTCAGAATGTGTATGTCTTTTCTTAAGCATCAGCCTGCTCCTCTTTCCCTTGTTTCCCAGTGTAGCAGAAAAGAAGATGGAGTGGATAATTTCCCTTTCTAACCACTCCGTGCCTGTGGTGATATATCCTTTTAGCCAGTTTGAAGTTTTCTGCTACAATGCACATTCTGCTAAAGCATGCTTTATTAAAAATAACAAACACTATTAATATTTATTATTAACACACAATTAATAATAAATATTTAGTGTGCCACTGTGTTTTACAGACCAACTGTTAAAATTTTTACTTCATTTTCACGTAGTCCTTACTTTGGTGAAGAATTTGGTAGAAAAGTAAGTATTTCACAGTCAAAATAACTCCTGAGCATTTGGAAAATTGGCTTGATCTTGCCAAGGAACTCTTGAGAGAACTGAGACTGGTCATTACTTCAGAAATGACATTTTGATTCTGCAAGCTGAGGGGGTTTTTTTTGACATTTGGAAGGAAAAGGCCAACTATTGACAAAAATTGACAGAGTTTAGAGTTAAGCCAGCCCTAACTGAAACCGAGGCCTTTTAATTGCAGTTCTGTGTTTTGGGGAATGTTACCCAGCAAGTAACCATTTGTGAGACATTCTGAATTCAAGGGGCTACACTGTAATGTAGCTAGAAAGAGATCTCACGGGGAAGGAATCTAAGGGGAAAATGATAGGCATGTCATCTTAAGACATAAAAATGATATGCATCTTCTGGCTGCAGAGAGACCATTCCTTACCCTGGCAGCTGGAGAGAGCAGATTCAATATCTTTAGCAGAAAGGATGTCAGTGATGGCCATTGTTGAACTGTAAAATAAATTAAATGTGAGCTACTTAGTCATTAAAATGACTTCTCTACCTCTTTCATGGTTCTATTTGAAGTTGCTGCTGTGACAGTATATGATAGGGGAGACATTATTCATTTAATTGTAAGCGGAGCATACTGTAACAGATGTCTACAGCAGGTGCTTCCACTTAAAGCTGGGTAATGAGGGAGGAATTCTGCATGCCGGAGTGTGGGGCTTCAGGAAGATCTGATGCCTGTACTGCACTGGGAGAGCAAATCAAAGGTGTCTAGCACCACAAAACTTCATGACTTCTGTGTAGGTTTGCCTGGAGGTGGATTATTACTCAATTAAAATTGGCATATATTTACAGCATACATAAAAATTATGGCTTAGTATGTGGTCTAGGACTATATCTGGGATAAATGTTATTGGAATTTAGAAAATCTAGTATTATTATCAATAAATGTAGTGATCTTTTTAAAGAATGAAAATAGTAGTATAGGATAAGTAATAATAATTTTACTCATTTCAAGGAAATTAAATTTGGAGAGTAAGTTCCTCCTTTGTTTAGTTGCAACAATAAACATAACTACACTATAAATGTGGCTTGCTGGGCTGCTGCATCATTAAAAGACTACATTTCATGATAGCTTTATAACAAAGTTTTCTTAGGTATGCTGTGTGTGTGTGGGTTGTTTGTTTGTTTTTAATTCCATGTAGGTGATAATAAACCAGATTTTTGTCCAGGTTTTGGCATTTCAGTATATTAATGTGCTTAGAACAGAGGTATTGAGACTTAATATTCATTCCTAGTAGAGTGAAGGAGGGATTTTCTTCTGATACAGCAGCATTTGACAACAGATACTTTTTGTCCCATTCAGCCACCAACAGCTGCAGTAGTTTGCCAATGTAATATGTATCACTTAAGAAAATGCTACCAGGTCTGAATTTCTAGTCAATTTTTTGTGTGAACATACAATACATTTTTACAGTTTGGTAAACTGCACACAGCAGTGTGGACTGGTTACAATTTAAAACTTACGACATTACTGTAAAGTAGCTTCATGTTAATGAAAGGAGAGGAACTAAGGCATAGAAAAGTTATTCTTGAAACCCATAAGAGAACAGAAATATATTTTCATGAATCCCTAACTGATCTTCAACAACATCATTCTTTTGTCTAAGCATGGAAAGCAGCATTCATGAGAAAGAAACCAGTGCTGGTAACCATTTATAGTCTGTGTGCTGGTTTGAGATCTACACACAGGTTTAAACTTTGCATAAAATATGAAATGGCTGCCTCTTTACCCACTGGTTTGCAGCAGAGAAAATAGTCAATCATTTCAGTTCCTTTATGAGTATCTCAGAAGGTGTAAGGAGACAATGGGACAAAATCATGCTGATGACAATGGGTACTTCTCCAGCTAAGGCACATGAGTTACTTTTGTTCTGCTAGCAATTATTTTGTCCCAGCGGCTTCCTGTGTAAAGTACTCCCCCCTCTCAGCACTAGGCAAGATAATTTGGAGCTCTGCCATTTACCTAATTCTCACTGCTGACAGGATTAAAAATGGGGAAGAGTTGAAGGAAAACCTAAAAATTGCAGCATTTTTCACAAGGGGCATCGTTCCTGTCTTTTTCCATCCTGTGATCTGAATGCTGATTCTGTTCTATGTTAGCTTGTAAAGATACGACATACTGGCATCTGATATAAGAACAGATATTTTAATTGCATAGGTGCTTTCCATTTAGGGAGCATTTTGCTTTTGTGTTTCTTTTTCTGAAAGCAGAGGATCTAATCAGCTTACCTTTGTGGTCTTCTTGACTGGATAAGGAAGCAGTCTGGTTGGAAGGAACGTACTTGCTGTGTGTCTCCAGCAGAGCTGAGCTTGCATATATATACTTTAAGTTGTATACCATATACAGATTTTAGATTTCAGCGTCACGAAGCGGGAATGGTGTCAAATGAACTTGCCTAACTAATCATCTTGCACTATTTTTATCTCAAGAGAATGCATATGATATTTGCAAACGAAACAAGATAAGTGGCCAGATAGGTGAAAAGGACAGAGTCATATTAAATTTCTTCTGATTTAAGCAGAAAATACTAAGTCTCCATATGATGTAGGGCAGGAGAAAACCCACTATCTGATATGCTTGATACAAGGAGTCAGATGAAATGAAGCACTACTAACTTCTGAAAAGATGCCTTTAATGAATGTTTTAATGTGATAACTTGTTACGTGTAGATGCTACATGTGATTAAGTTTCATCATTGGATGATGAAAAAAATATTTTAAAATATCCTGCTCAAATATTGTTTGTGTAGCAAACCATTTAGGGAAAATAATAGTCGTGTTGTCTCCCAGAATGTCTGGTCTGTTGTTGTTTTGAAAAAAACCCTAACACACAGTGAATTTGTTGCTACAGGAGGTAAAATAATATTATGTCAATCCATTGGAACAGTTGGTTGGGGGAGGGTATTTTGTCTGGTATGTTTCCAGGGAAAATCTTACAATTCTGCAAGGTTCTGACATCCTGTTTAGTCGCATGTATATGAAGCAAAGCGGTTGTGATCTACCCAGCTGTCTCTGAGACAAAAGCCCCTGAGCCCTGCATGAAATAACTTTGCTTTCAGAATAGAGAGAAAAATTTCGATAGCAGCATCACTGCAGGAAACAGTATGTGAAGAGTGTCTTTACAATTTTGTAGCCTACCTTCTGATCTGTTTTAGACAAGCGATTATTTTTTCTCATGTTTTGGCCAGTGCTGTGTCCAAGTGTTCCTTTGTGCTAGTAACTTTTTTTTTTTTTTTTAACTAGCACAGAAACAATTTGATCATCTCAGTTTTCTTTCACGAATGTCGTAGCCTAACTGGGTGAGGAGCCTGTCAGCTTGACTCTCACTTGTGGCTTGAGGCAGCAGAACAGCAAAAGACAAGTCATATGGATGACAGCACAAGGTAGTGTTATGGCCAGGGGTAAGGGATGGCAAGGGATGACAGCGCAATTGGCATCACAGCTTGAGGTGGTGGCACAGTAAGAGGTGACAGTGCAGAGACTTGTCTCATTGTCAGAGAGTATCAAGGCATCTTTTTTTCAAAGCATTTCTCTGTAAGGTGGAAGAGAAACCTAGCCAAACACTGAAGCCAATGACTAATAAATCATTGTGTGAGGCAGAAAAAGTGACAAATGAGGTACCTATGAGACCTTAATGCACCCAGCATTGACAGCAGCTGATGAAAAAGCAACAAAAGACTATTGCAAAAGATACCGTGTATGGTAGGGGTATTACTTCACTTACTGCATCTAAACATAAGAAAAATTATTGCTAGAAGTTTGGGTTTTTCTTTTTACAAATCCTGCATGTTTGTCCTCCATGAAAAAGTTTCAGACACAGATAATTCTTGTGAGGGAAAGTACCATTGGTTAAGAATGACTATGGAAGATTGCAGCTTTCCCAGTTTTCTGAATGGGTTGTTGACCAGCTGACGCTGAAAAGTTTCAAGAAGAATTTGCTGGATAGATATTTAATACTGGCTGCCGTTGCCACTGGTGACATCTGGTAGAAAGGATACAAATATCACTTACCCCCCTCAAACTCTCCCGGGAAATTACTTTTATTCTACATGAGAACAAACTTCTTCTCTTTTGTGCACACACCACCCTTTTCTCCCCCTCCAATTCGGAAAATTGCCTACATAGTGCCAACAACTGATGTGAAGTAACTAGAGGGTCCAACATAAAAACTGATGGCATGATATGACCTAATGAAGCTAAGTTAAGAGGAAGGCCAAATTCTGCTGAAACTCTTGGACCGCAGGAGTCTACATGGGAATTTGGTCTCTGGTGTCTGTTTCAGAGAATGCATTTGATTTTAGATGCAATGGCTTCTCATTTTGCCCAGAGCTAATTCCACATATGTTAACCCCTCGCCCCCACTCTTCCCTTTAAAAATAGCATTGATTGCTGTTATTTCCCTTAATGCCTGTGGACTGTTGCCATTAGTTTGAACTTTTGTATGTGAATCACATAAGGATGCAGTCTTTAAAAGTGTGCTTTGTTTTCTAAGAGGCTTCAACAAGATGATTCCTTCTGTTCTCTGAAATTTTAAGAATAAAGCATGAACATCAAATGATTTATGGCTCTAGTCTGTTGAGCTGCATTCAGACCAGCAAATTTTGGAGTCACTTTTGCAGTGAGATTGGAGGCACTAGAGATCCAGAACACGTGCACTGGCTGGCAGGATGAAATGCACAAGGATCATGTAACTCTATTTACAACCAGCCTCCAGCAACCATTTTATTTTCAAGCCCTACATTAGAGATTGCAAAAACATCTGTCTGGTCATTTTTACTTTCTTAAATCAAATACTGTTAGGAACTTTCCAGCTGCCATCCAACGTGGCAGGGAGAGGAACTGGGGAAGCATTAAAATGTAAGGAGAATATATCCCTTTGAGATTGTCAGGTTACTGCTAAAAGCGATTTTAAACCCTGGGACTTGAGCATTTCACTTTGCCTTCCAGAGGACTCTTTAATGGAATGCTCCTCTATTGTTATTTTATTCCTATATTTTAGGTCATCATAAGTTCTGTGATTGTTCTACAATATATTCTTGGCATTCTTCTTCGAGTGCTGACATGAATCATGTGTGCAGTAGAATAACAAAAATACACTAAACAGTTGTGAATGCCTACTTTAATTTAAATAAGTGTGATTTCCTGCCCTTGTATATACCTGAGATCACTTTCCCTGAATTCTTATGATAAACTTATCCATAGTCACCAGTCAAGGAACAGAAATCACCTTATATAATGTTTAACTTATAGTTAAATGACATTTGAATAGGGAAAGTGGAATGTTCATTCAGCTTTAATTTGCTTTGGGAATATATGAGATGAAAGAAATGGTATGAATGTAATTTAGTGTAATTGTATTAATGCATCATGCTTCTGTCATTTGAGGAACATAACTCTTGAGGTGATCTGGAAATATTTGTGAGTGGTTTTAAGTTTATATTACTTAACCTAATATCTACAAATACATATATAGTAACTCCCCCCAGTAAAATGCTGAAAAAGGAAAATGCTAGAACAGTTGCTATGGGGTGAGGAAGCTGTACATGGTAATTACACCAAATAACATTGTTTTATTTTTGAAAAATTTAATGAATCACAAAAAGTAAGTAATTCATTCTTCAGCTGCTATCATTCTTGTATGAAGTGGCTTCAACCTCTGGGGTAGATTTTCAGAGATTCTAAGAATTTACAATGTAACTTTTCAACTTTAAAGTTGAAAGGTGTCCTTCAAAGTGGTAATGTACACATTTTTTCAGTCATAATTTTCTTAGATGTGTAAAACATGATTTTTAAGCCAGTTGGATTGTTTACATAAATCAGACAATTTCTGGTTCTGCATATCTGAAACTTGTAAGAGAGAGTTTCAATTCTGATTCCCAAATTTGAAAGGAGTATGGTCCAGATGTGAAATCTATGTCATTTCTCTAGCTGTAGCTTGAGATTTTTGTTTCTGAATTCAAACTTTACAGTTCACTTCCATTTCTGTTTCTTGTTCATGCATTGATGCAGAAAGAAAAGGGTTTTTTTCCTCCAGAAATAAATTCACACAAATAAATTTTGAAATTACAGATTCCTGAGACATTTAAATCAGATACAATCATTCATAAATGGACAAAATACTTGAATCTCCAGATAACTCTATTCATACTTTACAAATTACATGCAGCAAGTGTCAGAAAGCCTGCAGAATAAATAATTTGCCTGCTTTAATTCTGAAGCAAAAAGCTTACAATTTTTGGAAATGTCCTAATAAAATTGCCAGTGAAAAGGTATGTGTAGGATAATAATGTTTTTTTGAGTAGAAAATAAAATCAGGTCTGTCAAGGCGATCTTCTCTAGCTAAGCTGGAAGTGAAGATACACGCTGGAAACAAGTTCTATTCAGTATTTGATCTACTATATTCTGTTCTTGAGCTCTGTTCTTCAAGTCCAGTCTGATAACATCCCTAAAGAGGGTCCCTGTTACAGGATTTGTAACATCAGTCTGCATGTTTACACTGTATAGCCCAATGCAGTCCTGCTCTGTGACTGTGGTTTATAAGCACTATAAATAATCATCAGTTGCATCAGGCTTTCAAATATAGCTATGTTTGAAATGAACTCAGATGTTTTTGAGCCTGTCTGTATATTCTTGTATAGTCCTTATCATACTGTGTAAACAGTGTATCCCACTATAAACAGAAACAACTCCTTGCAGTTATGTAATTGCAGGAGCGTGAAATAAGAATTGGGTCATTATTCATGCATATACTAATCTAGTACTGATATTGCTGAATAGAGCAGCGCCTTTGATTTTTTCTGGTAGAGTTGCTTGTCAAGGATATATATATATATTTCAAGGGTATATGGGTTTCAAAAAACCCAAATGCTAACTGACATAAAGTCGACTCTTTGAGTCCTGTGTACAAAGCCCATACACAATCTGATTTGTAGGTGCCTGGTGAGGTGTGACTTAACTCCCTCCTCCTCCATTTACTGAGGTCCAGAAACCGTCAAAACTCATCACAGCTCCAGTCCAGGCTGTGTGCTTGCACTTCTTTTCTATGGAAACTAGAGCGTGATAAGGGGCTGATGTGTGTTTGGGTATTGTCCCAATGTGGAGTTCATGTCTCCAGGGCATGCACCCAGGCTCAGGAACTCAGAAGCATTCCTTCGTCCCTCATTAGACATTGCCAACAACACTGACAATAATTAGAGTGAGGGCTACAGAAAAGTAAGCCGAATTAATATGGAAATTGGTACTAGAGACATAACGGCATCAGATATGAAAGCATAAAGTCTTTACAAACAAGAATTCATGGAGTGTTTGAGAGATAGGCCTGGTTTAATCAAATGGTGCATCAATGAAGTGATTCCACTGTTCAAATGTTTGAAGGGTCAGTGGGATGAAAAGACAGAAGCGGGTATTGTTCTTCCTATACAGTGCTCCTGGGTAATACTAGTGTCCAGATAGTCCAGTGATTTCAAGCTTTATTGTATAGTATAGAACCTATATATATATACAGACAGAAAATGTAAGTTCTTATTATTCATTGATGGACAAACTGCATTATATTCACCATGGACCCTGTTAGCAAATTGCTGTAGTCAGGTGTAAAGTAAATCACTTCAGATCTGTTGCTCTGAAAGAAAAAATACATTTACTGTATTCTAGTGATAAATTCACATAGCAGTCTTTCCTTGAATTGTAATGGCTTCCACCCGAGCTGAATTATAGCACTGATTGCACTTTATTAAAAGGGTACATTTTAAAAGGAATTTTACTAACCTGGAAACTTCAGGAGGAAAAGGCTAGGTGAATTCATTCATCAGTGACCTGGATAAAGGGACTGAGCGCACCCTCAGCAGGTTCGCTGATGATACCAAACTGGAAGGGGTGGCTGATACACCGGGAGGCTGCGCTGCCATTCAGTGAGACCTGGGCAGGCTGGAGAGCTGGGTGGAGAAGGAACCTCATGAAGTTCATGAACAAAGGCAAGTGTTGTTGCATCTGGGGAGGAACCATCCCACACACCAGCCAGCGCAGGCTGGGGCTGAGCTGCTGGGGGCAGCTCTGCGGAGAAGGGCCTGGCAGTGCTGGTGGGCAGCACGTTGCCCATGGGCCAGCAGCGTGCCCGTGTGGCCCAGAAGGCCAGTGGTGTCCCGGGGTGCACGAGGAGGAGCGTGGCCAGCAGGACGGGGGAGGGGATCCCCCCCCTCTGCTCTGCCCTGGTGAGGCCGCGTCTGGAGTGCGGTGTCCGGTGCTGGGCTCCCCAGGTCAGGAGAGACAGGGAGCCGCTGGAGAGGGGCCAGCGGGGGCTGCGGAGGTGATGGGGGGCCCGGAGCATCTCCTCTGTGAGGGGAGGCTGAGAGAGCTGGGCCTGTTCAGCCCGGAGCAGGGAAGGCTGAGGGGAGCTTCTCAAGGTCTACAAACACCTTAAGGGCAGGTGCCAGGAGGACGGGGCCGGGCTCTTTGCGGTGGTGCCCAGCGGCAGGACAAGGGGCAACGGGCACAAGGTGCGGCACTGGAAGCTCCACCTGAACACGAGGCAGAACTCCTTTCCCTGGAGGGTGCCGGAGCACGGGCACAGGCTGCCCGCAGAGGCTGCGCTGTCTTCTCCTCTGGAGACGTTCAGAACCCGCCTGGATGTGGCTCTGTGTGACCTGCCCCAGGTGACCCTGCTGTGGCGGGGGCTGGGCTGGATGATCCCCAGAGGTCCCTTCCACCCCCGACCTTCTGTGATTCTGTGATTCTCTAGGGCAGGAGGCCTGTCTCCTCTTAACAAGAATTCAGGTCTGGCTGTGACTGGTTAGCTGTTACAGCAGAAAATGTCCTTGAACTGTTACAAAACTGACCATGAGCTCTTGCTCACACAAGACAAGGCCTGCCAACTGTAGATGTGGAGATGCTTGATTGCATCTGTTATTCTCTGAGATAACTTGCAGAGTAGCATTATAACACATGGACAACAAATAGGTGATTCTTGGATCAATCTTAAAATTTTTGAAGGATTTGACTCATTATTTTTTAACTTTTGCATTTGAATATACTGTGTAGCAACCTCCAGATCTGAAAATCCAGAAAGTGAGAGCAGAAGATGTCTTGCTGATTCCTGAATTCTCCATATTGGCTTGACCTTTTCTGAGTAGAGGTGGCTGGAAGCAGGTGTTAAGCAGGATATATGCTTAACTGCTTTGCTGAACTCAAAAAGTAAGACCATTTTGCAAATGTATTGTTTGTGCTACACAATGCTGAGCTGGGCTGTACAAGCTGTAGTTCTGGGCAAAATTTGGCACTCATCATTTTTGCTGGAATGTTAATTACTTCTGTGCACAATGCGATGTTACTGAAATCTGATTATCATATGAAATGTGAAGCCTTTACTAAGCAGTGCTTCAAAGGTTGTATCTCAGAATGCCATGGTAAGGTAATTCCAGAATACCAAATCCCAGCTATTTCCTGAAAGTTACAGCTATATAAAACTTTGTTGAAAAATGCATGCTAATCTGTGCAGATCTTTCCTATCACATAACCTTATAATTGATGGTGTCATCAACAGCAGAGACAGCCATTTAAATTATGAATGCTTCTGGTTATGAATGATGGAATTTTTTATCACAGGAATTGAAGTGTATGCATTATTAGAACTAATAGAAGAATTCAAGTCATGCTTTGGAGAAAAGTACAAAGTTAGACATGGTTTAATGTCCATGAGTATTGGGGTAACCAAGCATATTTTTTTATTAAATATGTAGGTATTACAAAACAGAGCAGCTTCCATTGAATAATGTTTGGAAGTTTTTCTAAGCCTTGTCGAAGTTGGGATATAAGGCCACATCCCTTAAATTACAATATCTATGAGCAGTTATGTCAGTGCCGTGCCTTTATGGATGCAGGCAGCTGAAATGATCAGCTTAATCTTTCTCAGTCTGTTCCATTTTGACGTAGCTAGTCTAGGGAGTCTAGGGAGCTTTCTGATGAGCAGTGGCTTTGATGGGTCTGAGGGAGAGTGACTTCCTATGTAGGGGTGACCTGCGGATCTGGGGTGTTTGCTTGAACACCTACGATCACCCTTATTTTCAGAACACACTGCTATTTAGACCCTGGGTATATGGACAGCATCTAGCTAACTGTTATTAACAAAACAAATTAAAATATGAGAACTCATCCTCTGCCAATATGGCCAGCAGTTCATCTTCCAAAAGGAGGATTTCTTTTGGGAAAGTAGAATTGGATTTCACCCACTCTTTAAACTAGAAGTATGAAAAACACAATCTGATAATCAGGCATCACTTTCACTGTGTCTTGGTGTCCTCATTCTGCCAGTTCTTCAGCAACCCCCTAGAGTTTTCCAAGGAAAACTGTGTAAACAACAATGGCAAAAATAGCAAGACAGCTATTAGAGAAAAAAAAACCAATCAGTAAAATGGGAAATAAAAGTGCAATCTTTAGAAGTTAAAATGCTGTAACCCCTTTCCACAGTTGCTTTTATGCTATATTGAAGGAAACATCCATAAACCTCCTGGAGGCTGTACCCTGGAGTATCCCCTGTGTTGGGATATTGCCTGGGAGGTGGGATTTGAGAGTGCTGACTCTGGGGTGAGGCCATGGTGCTTTGGCCCTTGTTATCTCAGCTTCTTCAGTAAGCCTGGTTAGAGCCCATGGCAGCTCGTGGAGATTGCAGGTGGCTGTGGGCAGCGCAGAAGCCATCGTTACATAGCCTAACACACATTGCACAGCTATGCAATGTGCCTCTAGGAAGAATAATAGCCTGAAATTCAGCTTTCTCAATAGAGCAAAATCTGTTTTGAGATACTGTCTCATTACATATACCAAAGGAGAGTTTGAGTTTTCTCTTGTTTATATAAAATAGTCTGGGTAAACCCCATTGAAACAGAGCAGCAATTTGTTTCCCTAAAGTGATTTTACAGCATGTACTTCAAAGAGCAAGCAGTGGACTGTGGGCCATTTGCTACAATTGTACAGCCCTGCTATCAGTAGGAGTAAGACTAAATATCCTAACCTACTTGCTTGTAATGACATGGGCTTGATGTAAGAAATTCAGAACTGAGCTAATATAGTTACTGAACTGTCTTTGTCCAGAGAATGCTGAACACATGCGGAGCAGATGGAAGAGATTAAAAAAGCATAGAATTATAGATGAGAAATGTTCACAATTAAAGTGACAAACATGAGTTTCTGTGTATGTCTCTTCCCTGATTATTTTGAAAGGCGTTAGGGTGAAAAAGTCTTGACATACAAGAATTATTGTTAACTCCGTTTAGAATCAAATTCATTTGACTCAATGCTTTTCAAAATGATCTTTGTTTTCCTGCACTCCAGCCTAGCAAAAGCAAATGTTTAACTCCACCACTTAATTTAGGACCATTTAAAGTTGTCTGATGAATTTGATAATTCAGCTTGTCCTCTACTGTTTCAGCTACTAAGGAAATTCCAGTTTGGATCTGCTAGATCAGATATCCTATGTCTCAGCTGACCCAAAATCTCCATGATGGCTTTAGCACCATTCTTAAGAGAGCCATGCAGACTTAGTGACTAACAGACTTGTTTACCTGATCATGGCAGAGGATTTAATTTAAAAGATAATGGCATAAATATCAGAAACCTCAGAATTAAAGGATGGTGACTTGAATATTCTTATTTTTTTGCTATTATTTAGGCAATTCATTAATAACAACGAGTTAAGTAGAAAATAAAAAGAGCTTAATGGATCCCTTTTGTTGGTGGGAAATTCTCTCCACTAAAATTGTAAGTGAAAAGTAGAAATCTTTGTAGGACCCTTAAATGATTTTTTTCAAAATTCTAGTCCCTAAGGATCATGTATCTTACTGCCACTGTGCTTATACAGAGCAAAGCTGAGTAATGCTGTAGTAAGAACTATCTAGCTTGTCTGCTGCTCACAGTACTAATGGGGTGCTGTTGGTGCAAAAGCAACAGTACAAAATTGAAAAAAGACCATGAATTTTACTCTAGCCCCAGGGTTTTCTAAAAGGGCAGTCTCTCAGTGAGCTAAACAGAGCTAGTTTGTGTTAAGACTGTTTTTACAGATCCCTGACAGGGTGTAAAATTACAGACTGGTCAATGCAGATAAAGCTGACACATACTTTCAAGCATAGCGAGAGTTTAAGGCTATATTTAACAAAAACACTGAGTTCTGTTTGGGTAATACACTCTGCCTCCGTACCCAAAAGAGTCACTGGAATCCAAATTCTCCCTAGCTTCTCCTGTTGATTACATCCCACGTACTGGTTTCAAATTTCATCAGATTGTGCTTGTTTGGGGAAGGTGATACGGTTTTGAGGTGAATACATGGGAGACATTTTCTTTATATGAATCCAATTTTTTACTACTCTCAAGGACTTAGTCTCTTTTCTCCTTAGCTTTGGTAAAAATGCAACATCGTATTTCCTTTCTTTTCATGCAGGTGAAAAAGTGTGATCTTGACAAGCTAGGGAGAAGGGACATACTTTCTGATGATGCCTAGAGCACATCTTTGCAACTGAGCTAACAGTGTGTCTCCTGCACAATATGGACAAAACACCTAATTTTGCCTTTATCTCATGGTTGAAAACATTAGACTACTAGAGTAAGGTTTTTGGAAGAGCTGCATACTGAATGCTGAGTTTTAAAAATCTGTCTGCAACTATTGTAGTAGAAGCTGCTGGTACAGTGTAAAACCTGGGCAAAATGACTCCTCTTAACATTGAAATTTAGGCCACCAGGCCACCTCCCCAAACAAATGTAATGCACTGTCTGCATTGTGTTGACTTTAAAATACATGCAATTAACGTTCTAAAGTCCATTTCTTTGAATCATATGTGACAGGAATTTTACCCTGATGATAATGGCTATTTCATTTCTGCGGAACGCTGAGCACTTTCCAGATCTTTCTGAGATATTTTGCTTCATCTGACATTTCTGCAGGCAGCACTTGCTCAGTGGTGAATTGGATTGTAAATTCTACAGCTGTGAAGTTTTAGGAAACAGAAGATTTTGCAAATTTCTAATCAGAGCTCTGGTAAGGAGTGAGTGGGAATTTAATGAATACAGATTGTGGAATCAATCTCTTAATTTGTTTTGATTAGGGTAAAGTGCCTATATAATAGCATTTTTTATATTGCATTAGTGAGTATGACAACACTGAAATTTATTACCTGCTCCTGTTTGTATTATTTTTCTTTGCTTTTCATTCTTATAGAACTTTTGAGTTTCTCAGCATTGGGATTGTGGCCTCTTAACTTAGTATTTGTATTTAAATCCCCCCAGCTGAACAACTTATAAAGAAATGATCTTTTCAAGTTGGTAGCACTTGGAAAGGATTTTCCCCTGTGCCTGGAAAGGCAGACTCTGTATTTGTGTGGTAGCTCTGTCAAACTTTTCTTTATGCTTTTTTGTATTTATAACTTTATAAGATGAGGATGCTCAGAGAATTGCACTTCATAACAACTGATAGTAATTAGGTGGTTTTATCCTTCATTAAGGAATCCCTCTGACCAGCAATACTTTTTCTGGGCAAATGAATCTAGTTAAAGTCTCAGTGCATCTCACCCTGGGTATCCCTGTAGTCTGTCCGAGGCCAGTGATACCCCTGTGTCCTACCTCTTTAGTCTTGCTGGTTCATATAGCACAGTGACTGTCACTTTGGCTGATGAGAGCTGGGCATAGCTCTTTCAGAGGCTGCTGCTGTCATTTCTGTTTTGGCTAGAGAACAGATGAGATTGCAGAATGAAATTAACTTTCCCTTACAGGAATGAATACAATACACAGCCTACACACTGTTCCTGGGTCCAAGACAAGGAAATTCCATGGCTTTTTACAGGGACTGGAGTAAGATTCAGTCTTCCAAGCAGAGCAATCATTTATAAATTATAGGGACAAACATATGATACTTATAAATGCCTACTATACAGAGACTTCCTGTTTCCATTGAAGTCAATGGCAAAATTCCCATTGATTTCAGTGCCAAAAGAATCTGGACCACAATAAGACAAATGTTGCCCATTAAAATTATGATGTAATTAGCATTGGGAAGCTGCTTAATGAGAGGAGGATCTGATAGCTACAGAAGCTGTGAATCTTTCTTTGTTACTCTACTACTTTGATTTAAAATTAAATAGTGTTCTTGTTTTTATCAAGCTCTTTAAATTTTTCATCCTATAGCTCATTGTGGTTAAAGCCATCATAGTAGTATTATTAGTGAAACCTACTTTGTGGACTCTGTCAAAATAAATGGAAGTTTCTGTTAAGGCAATGTGGTTATAATCAGTCACATTCTTCAGAATATTAGCCATATTCTTAAATTTACTTTCCAGTCAAAAGAGGAATATTTCAACATGTGGCCAAAGAAGAATGGTAATTTTTAGTAGAAGGAGGAAACAGATACTCTTGAAACAGCAATGGTTGCAGGATCCCCAGGAATGGCAGCAGGCTGGTATTTGGAGTAAGGATCTACTCTGTTAGGGATCAACAGCAAGTACAGGACTGGACCCCACTACTGTACATGCCGTAGTTCTTCCACCAGGTTACTTCTGTCTTTCTATTCACATCATTTACATTTATCAGGGAGACACATGCAAAACCCAGGACAGGATATCTGAATTCTAATTCTGATGTTGATGTTGAGTGTCCCTGTGGGCCTGGACAGTTAATATTTATTGTGTGCTTTGTGTCGGTACCTCCCTGTGCAGTTGGCCACTCATGCATTTAAGCGATAGGCTTTGTCCCTAAAAGAGAGAGAAAGAAAGAGGGCAAAGCCAAAAGGGAAATTGTGGTATCACCTCAGTGTATGTTGAATAGATTCTTGTGCTATAAAATGCTTCATTACAGGATGGGTGAGTCTGACAGTAAGATCAGTGTAAGTGTATCACAAAGTTGTTCCTATATGTTAAGATGCTGTTTCCCTATAAGTAAAACATGGGTAATCTCTTCTGTGATTTAAAAAGTGACTTAAAAAGGTGTTGTATGAGCTTGCAAGTTACCATTAATTAATTCTAGCGATGGAAAATTGTCCTTAAATACAGGTGAGTTCTTTTTTCTTTTTAAGTTTTTCTATATGCTATTCGTTTTGGTAAAAAAAGAATTTGACTTACATTAGTCCTGAGTCCTTGCTTATCCCTACATTGACAAAGCTTCTGCTTCTATGGGAAGTAATTTGAAATTTTGGCTGTTTTAGGGCTGCTTTATGGTAGATTTGGTCTGTGGATGAATTTTCCCAGTTATCAGGTTTTATTCTAAACTGAAACAGTCCCATCTGATTTGCTATGCAAGACAATAATAAATGGCATAGTAGTGAATTCAGGAAAATAAAATTACTGGTATTTTTTCTATACTTCCTATATTTCATGTAGTACAGTTCATCTTGGGTTGGGGAGTGAAAGAAATATTGTTATGGAGAGCAAAGAAACAGTACAAATATATTTATGTATTTCTAATTTTGTCTTTGGGTGTTGAATTGCCCTGGGTTAAGTTGCATAATGATAAGTAAAGCAACTGGACACAATCCAGTACAAAGTGATGCATGAAACCAGCACTTTTCCCCCCTAGCGTGTGAAAATTTGTATCAGCAAGAAACAGATAGTCTAACTTGTATGTAGTTGGAGAACTGCCTGCATTTTGATACCTACATTCTTTTAAAATGAATCATTCCTCAGTGCAGACACAAGATCCCCAGCTTACTGAAGCTAAGAAGTGACATGCTGACACTGGACTACATTAACCCTCCATCTTCACTAATTTACATGTACTAACGTGACCCTTGTAAGTGGTGGCTAAAGAGGAGCTGTGGTCTAGGCTGTGGCAAAAGTGGTTACTGTGTGGTATTACAGCACAATACTGTGCTTTGCAAATCCATATTGGAGCCAGGGTTAGAGCCTGGGTTAGATCTGAAATCTGCTAAATTCTTGTCACAAACTCAGTACACTAAGCTCCTCATCACTGGGACTTTAGTGTATGATTGCGTGGAGTGGCCTGGCTGCAAAACTGGCCATCCTGTTCAGCCACTTTTTGTCCAGAAGATGGAGCAAAGTGCTTCCTTTTTAAGGAAAGGGCCAGTCACTGCTTTTCTACTGGTAGTCACATATATTAGTTGTTACAGGCTCAACAATTATCATAAAAGTAAATGCTTATGGTCATGATTTTGTTCTTTAAGCATCTTTCACACTGAAAACCTGATGTGACTTTCTACCAACTATGTACCTCGTGTATATACATATACACCTCATATAAAAAAGCCTTTAGTGTTAAGAGGAAATGACATTTTTCAATCAATAACTTACTTTCAAAAGAAAAGCATCAGAAAGAGAGTAATCAGAGAATAATTTCTCTGTTTTGCCTTTTTTTTTTAAAGCAAAAAATGTAAAGCTTTCTATTTTTAGACAGCTGCACAACAGCTACTTTTATAAAGCACGGATTAACAGTATTTGTGTGAAAGAGGGAGGGAAGGAGTCAATCATAGAATGAAACTCCTATCTAGATCTGATTTTGTGTGGTTTTTTTCCAAAATTCACATTCTTTGGGAGATAATTGTTGTACAGGGGTTTGGAGCAGTGCAAGAATAAATATGTAAGTCAGTCAGATTAGTCTGAGGAGTAGAGAATGTTTTAAGTAATGTTACAGACCAAGCCAGTGTAAAAATGTGGGTAAAGATCATGCAAATTTTAGCTGTTGTTCCATCAGTCAGCAATTCTGCACTGAAATTTTTCTTGGTGTGTCTCCTTTAAATAAGGCACAAACATATAAACACATTGCAGATTTATCTTACTTTGGTGGGTGAACATCTGGATCTTAATTGTAAATAAAAGTAGCTGTTTATGGCTGGCTTACAGACACCCCCCCCCAAAGCTAAAACTAGCAATGGGAAAGCAAGCATATCTTTCTCTACTGTGATAGATACTGCCATCCTTTGAATGTTCAGCAGGCCTTTTCCAAACTTTTGGAAAAGGAAAGGTAACTTTGATTGTTTTAATTGACAAAGGGGCAACTGAACAAATGGTAAATCATCATGGATACGGTAATGCATCTCTGTGATCTCTGAATGGCATTTAAAGTTCAAGACTTGTTTTGAAGTGGCTGAAGCAGCAGGATGGGAATTGAGGTCTTCCAGCTTTTTGTAGCAGATGTGCAGTACTTTGCTTTTGGATGAAATATAACTTAAACTATGCTGTTGGAGCAGTCAGCTGTGGAGTATTCTGCTCCTATAATGGTCAAAGGAATGCTGTATCTTGGGTAATTATTGCTGGAGCAGTAGAGGGATCAAGCTGGGCAAATTGACTTGTCTAACTAAAACCGAAGCGGAAGGATAAATACTGTTCCTCTAGCTTAGTTGAGGCGTTCAGCAGTCGCTCAAAGCTGTCTCACCAGGGCCAATGGGCACAGTGCCACCAGAGGCTTTTTAATGGCTCTGATGTTGCTTTGATGCTCCTGGAGGGTGATACGGAGCAGTGGCAGTGGATTTTTATTTATTCCAAACATGCACCTTGCGCTCCATTACACTTTCTAGGTATGTAACAGTCAACAACCGTGGAACTAGTCTTTGCAAAGGATGTAGCCACTGTGCATGGACTCTGTTAAATTCTACACCCACTTGGCAGTCAGTCCTTGCAGATTAGATTATTTCTGGAGTCCTCTGTGTTCACGGAGCAGGCAGGATTTGCCTAAGAGGAAATGTCATAATAATAGGATGGAAAAGAAGAGTGAATTCTGTTGCTTAAAGGCTGGTCCTAGAAGAATAGAAGGGGTAATGCGCTAATCAAATTCTGACAAGGTATTAAGGAGAAAAGAAAGGAAGGCATTTTTGAGCTGCCTGCACTAAAGCTGGATGCCTGAAAAATAAAGCAGTTCTTATGCATAAACATAATTTTGATGTAGTTGGCATTACCCAGAGATAAGTCATACAACTATAGCAGCCATAGACGTCAGTGCATGCAAGAATGGGCCTCACACATGTTGGTGATGCCAAGAAATCAGGGAGACCACCTGTTCCAAGATGAAGTACAATATAAATAAATACAGATACCTAATCTTGCCCAGTTAGTATCACCACAGGTAGCACACAGTGCATGTGATGCATGTTGACATGATTATGTGAATAAAGCATACATGGCCTGACCTTTTACAGGAAAAATATAAGGAACAGAGGGTGTGATCACAGTAACGATTTAGGGAGAGCTTTTTATTGTCATCAGTGAGGTCTAGCAGTCTTTCCTTCACTCTGATCCATCAGATCCCCAGATCCACAGATCCATCTCTGAATTGCCCCCTGCAGTACGGCTTTGCTGCAGCCATGATGGCAAGATGTCAGTCAGGGGTTGGCTTACTGAGTCTTCTTCCTTTGTGTTTTCTGAGAAACTGTACAGTAGAAGCAGAGAATGGAGACTGAAGAGAAATAAATAGGCAGGGAGAAGGGAATGAGACAGGAAAATAACAAGAGTGAAAATGTGAACAAGATCTTGTCTTTTACTACACACCTCGGGCTGTCTTGCCCTTCCTGCTTTTGCTAGCATTGGCTGAACTTGGCAGAAAGAATAGGACAAGTGTGTTAAGGCTGCAAATACCAAGTTACAAGCTCTGGTAGGAGTGACGTCAGGATGTTAGGATGTCTCTTGGCTACCCCAATTTTCTTTCCCTTCCTATCTTACCTTAATATGTTTGTTACACTTCCTAGGACTTCTTAAAATGTAAAGCCGTTAGACGTGGAGAATTTGCAAATACTGATGTAGGAAACATTTGCTCAAGGAGCTAAGCGTGTGAAGTACTCGCCCAGCTTGGCTCCCAGCCCCGAGGCAGCCTCTAGCCCAGCTCAGCATCTCGCCGTTCAGACGGCCGGGCGCAGCGCGCGCAGCCGGGGTTGCTGAGCGCCACCTTGTGGCTGTGGGGCCACCGGCAGGGTCCCCAGGGCTGCTGCGGCAAAGGGGGGGTGTCGAGGGGTGCCTCCGTGCCAGGAGGCAGCAGCATCAGGTTGTGAGTTAAACCGCGTTCCCGCAGAACTTAATCTCTTGTCGGCATGCTGTTGGGTTCTACAATGTGCATGCAAGCTACACAGGCAAGCTGACGCTGTAAGTATGTAAAAAATCAAGCCTGTAAAAAAACTTGTAATCATACTTCAGGGAAAAATCTACCCCTCTTACACTGCTGAGTTAGCTGGCAGGATGAATAGGACCGTTTATTGATTAGTCACTAAATCCTGCCCTGCGGTGTGAAAATCAAGAGACAAAATGTCAGCAGCAAAGTCAAGGAAGTTTCCAGTGCTGCCCCTTCCAGCTGCTCTGTTTTGTGTCCCCTCTGGTTCCTGCAGGTGAGCATAGAGCTGCTCTGAGGTAAGCCAAACCTCTTCCATCCTGCCAGGGTATGTTGTGCATGAGCCTCCATCCCGCTGCCATCTTTCCTAGTGCATTTCTCCACAGTGGAGGTTTAGCTCTCCAGAAAGATTTTCCCCCTATAGTCTTGATTCTCTCATCAGGCTATGAATAGCTCCCATTGGCATCACTACCTGAATCATATCCACCCATGCTATATCTTACATAGATGCCTTGTAGTATGTAGAAACCTCAGAAAGTGGATCCTCAAATGAATAAAAGACCTAGTTTCAAACAAAGCAGTCCTTTGGGATTTGAAATATCCTGCAGTGCTATATCCATTGGGATGCAGAAGTGTCTAAAGTGCACAGTCAGAGCCTATTGGAATTACACTTGTTCTAAGAGAATAAACCAGTTTATACCGACAGGCTACAAGTTACAGAGTATTTTGTGATTAGATCAGAATTAGTCATACCAATTTCACATGTTCAAAAAGCCAGAAAATAAGAAAAGATTTCATGTGATGGACAACCTGAGTGCTCTATGTGAGAGCTCTAGAGACAGATTATATTACCATCAGGAAAGAGCTTAAAAGGAATATTAGTGAGTTCAAACCATGGTAAATGTGTTGTTGTTGTTACTGCTATTAATACCATTCCCACAAATGTTTGAGATGGCATAGGTATTTCTGAGACATATAAGAAGGGATTATATTTGGCTAGGTAGTTCACAGCGGGATATAAGCTTTTTTTCAGTTTGACATGCAAACAAATAAAAACTATATTGACAATTACTTTGCTTCCTGTTGAGAACATGTTATGTAACTATTCTGTTTTTCTTTCCTCACTAAATAGGGTGGGGAAGATGATAGCTGTAGAGAAAAGAATAACATAAAGACATTCAGCCATCCTGCTGTAGTTCAGAGACTCACCTTTGGCAGGCACAGAAGTGTTGTCCTTGAACTTACACAGTATCACAGTAAAAGTTCTTTATCGCATACCATACTTTGATAAAAGAAAGAAGAATCAATAAAACAGAGAATGTAGACTGAACAGGTGATGCTAATAGAATTCTTAGGAGGCAGAGGGTACTTGAAAATAATATAATAAGCAATCCAAGTTTCTCAAGTCTTCTGTAATAACCCATGTCCAATTTCAATTACCAAGGGGAGGGGGGGCAGCATACAGGAGGGTTACTCCTGATTTATACCAAGATAAATAAGAATAGAAAAAGCAAGCACTTAAGGAATGAAAATTCAGCCATAAGATTGTTGAGGATAAAATGTCAACCAATAATTAGTTTAGGCAGTAGAAGAGAGTGCATTACATTTGAAAAGGGAGAGCCAGACTGTACTATTAGGTGACATGTACTGCACTGAGCTAGTGCAGCAGAAAGGGACTGGAGAGGAGGAGCTGGTCCAGTGAGGTCCCATCGTGTGTGTGTCCTTCCATACATCAGTACACCCAGGTACAAATCACAGCTGTCTGGGATGAGAACTAGATCATTAGCTATGTCTCATCCAATGCAACGTGCACTTCCCAGGCAGATGTCTTCTTTCAGGGGTGAAACTGAACAGTTGGCAAAGCTCCAGTGTTTCAAAGAAATGTGAAAAAACCTCAGAAGCTAACTTGTGCAGCAGTGGCGATGTGTTGGGAGGGACACCCTGGTTCCCTCTTGATGGATGGAACCTTTTAGCAATCAGAAAGCTCTGTGAAGCATGGGATCCATACATAGGAAATACAGAGCAAGAGAGATCTAGTCCTGTTTCAGGCCTCTTTAGGTATATCTAAAATATTTATTGACCGCAGACTCATTTGCTGACTTAGTTATACAACTCTTCTATGGCTATATCAAACGCCATTTTAAGACTAGTACGTTCCTTGCCCTTACTGGTCTCTTTCAAAGATCATGCTAATGTGTAATCTCCTTGGAATAGTTAGAAATGTTTTCTTTAGTTTTCAGTCTAAACATACTGCTGATCATATGATAAGAATTTGATCTCACAGTCATGTTAACCTTTAACTTAGTTCTTTTTCCATGATATTTATCTCAAAATCTATTTATAAAGGACTTTCATATTGTTTCTCCACTGTCACCCTGAACAAATCATGCTCTTTTTATCTCTCCCTAAAACTGATATTTCTGTAATCATTTTAATAGCTAGTCTGCACTGATTCCAGTTTAAGCTAATATTTTTTAGCACTGTTGACTGGAACTGTATAAATACTTCACATAAAATCTTACCAGGGCCTTGTCTAAAAGTCCCAATATTTCCTTCTCTACTAAAAATCTCACCTAACCCATCTGAACATTACATTATGTGTTTCTACAGCTGTGCCATACTGGGAGCTCTGGCACACTGACAATCTATCAGAACACTCAGATCTTTTTCCTTCGCTGTTGCTTCCAGCTGATGAATCCCAAGAACATGACTTTGCAGTTCACATTATTAAATTTCTATCACTGAAGGCAAGAAGGTCATCTAATTCCAGTGTGATGATCTGGTCCTCCTCAGCACTGGCAATACCTTCCAGCTTTGCATCACATACAAATTTTTTGAGGCTGCGCCTGATCATTATTCCTAATTCATGGAAGTATACATTAAATGATGTTGCTCCAAAGACTGATCCGTGAGGAACACTGTCAGGTAATTTGCTCCAGTCTTACAACTCCTTTTTTGTTGTAACCTGTTGCTCCTTGTTCACATTGCTTTTGTATTAGTCCCTATCATCTCCACTTTCAGTGATGATTTCCTATGGAGCACTGCATCAAATGATATGTTTCAACTTCAGTAGATGGAGTTCGTGGCATTATTCAGTTCTGAAAAGGCAGTTATCTTACTCAAAATATACTAGCTCAGTCTGACATCCTCTACTTCGGTAAACCAGGCATTTTTTCTACACATTCTGTTTGCTTCCTTATGATTAATTGTCCTTTCTTTCAAAATTTGTTCTAAGACTTAGCATTATACTGAATGTAAAAAAATACATTTTAGAATATATATACTTTCTAAAAATACTTTTTAGAATATAAACATATTTGCCATACTGAAACCCTAGGCTAGCTTTCATTCAAATTCATTAAACACTGTCTGCTTTTACTTGTAATTTCATACACCAGTTATTTCAATATGCTTGGGAAGAGATTGTAGGTATCCCTCAATGTTTTTTGCATTAAGAAATATAGCTTGTTTCTCCTAAGATATTCTATTATCGTACTCTTTCCTTTATATATCATTCCCATCTGTCATTAGCCTTATGTAAATCAAAGCAAAGGTCCTCTTTGCTTCCTCTGAAGTAACGCAATCTTTTGTTATTTAATTGATTATTGTAGAAAACTATCTTTTACCACCCCTATGTCTTTGATGGAGCTCTGCCACCATTGGTAGCATTTCTTTTCTGGTTTATGTCTAGGAAGTTAGTCTTCCATAAACAAGAAATTATATTTATTATTTTCCTGTAGTTTTATATCCCTTATAATTTATACCCAAGCTTGAATAGAGGAAGGAGGCTGTAAAAGATCCTCAACAGCATCCTTCTGGGGCAGTTTGTGCCATCTCTTATCCCAGAGAGGGGACACCCAAACAGAATCTATTTCATCGATGTGATTACAGATTTCTTTACACTCAGCCATTTCCTTAACATTCAGTGATACCCTTCCTCCCCTGCTCTCATTTCTGTCTTTCATAAGAAGCTCGCTATGTAGTGCATTAGTGGGAATATTTTGTCCCCAGCTGAAGCGCAGGAGGCATCTCCATGCACCAGCAGAGTTGTATATAGACCTGGGAGCTTCTGATTTCTAACAGCCTTTGGCATTGCCATTCTGTCTATGCAAGACAATTTTCAGAAGAGATGGAGCACGTCCTGCCTGAGGCATGCAGAAGAGAAGCTGTGCACTGCCAGTGGTCAGCTGGTAATTGGATACTTTTCACAGTCAAAGATGGTCTGAAATAGACGTTTGATAATTTAGCTGCCTGTCTAAACACCCTGACTCCATAGGTCCTCAGGCCCTAACTACCCACTCACGGTTATCAGAGAGAAGTATTAATATGAAGTTAAGAGTACAGAAACTGATTTTCAGGCTTATTGATTTGTTCCCCTGTGGATGCCATTTTTTCAGTATTTTTCTGGCATCCAAAGCCAATGAGAGAATAGTCACGGCAGTTCCTATTGAGAGATCTATTTGAGCTAACAAGTCATGTGTATGTCTTACTTGATCTTTAGTTCTTCAGAGAATTTATTTTAGCTACATCATAAAAGTATTCACTGAGATTATAAATTTCAGCCAGGGGAGCAATGCACTCCCACATATCTGATCCCAGAGATTTTCTTCTTGGCAGTGAGTGCAACATCAAACAAACAAACAAAAAGACTTGTTGAAAAATTACATTGCTTAAGTTCTTTTCACCCCAGTCACTCATGGTGGCACACACCCAAATGCTGTTGTTGGGGGCGCCTCCAGACAGAGCTGGATGATGCAAAGCATTTTTCAAATATTTGCACAATGAAGAATTGCCATCATACGGTCAGGAGCAACTGTTTTCAGAAAGTAAATATTGTGCATTTCAATGCTGAATAATAGCTAAGGCCAGAATGTGTTGTAGCTGGAGCCTGAAGGGAAGGGATGACAGTGAGTCGAAAGAGATATTCTTGTCTCCTGAATCAGGACGAGACTTCTACTGTGTGGTTCAGGTAATGTTTTCCCTTTCATCTGTTACTATGGGCTGCAGTGCATCATGCTTAGTTTTTCAGAGATGTAAAATTACATTAGAAAGGGGGAGTGCAGCAAAAGATTCAGTGAATTGGAGAAAGAGTTATAATTTTATATCTGACTCATCTTCAACCAGTCCATCAGATCAAAAATAGCTCAAATCCTCTTCAAAGGTAAGTGCCAGCAACAGCATCCCAGCAGTTTCACAATGTTTACAGTTTAGCAGCTCTGGTCAGGACTACTGCATTTCTCTGTGTAGCAATAACAGCCTTCATTAACTGCAATTATTAATTCAGCTACAGTAACTCTCCTGCCTGTTATCTATACTTTTTGACTACTGCTTTCACTACTCCTGTTCACATGCCTTTCCACCGTAGTATGTTACTTACAGATAGGATTGGTGCTTACCTGGCATGTTGTATCTGCAAAAGTTTTTAGTGGGTCTTAATTCGTAGTTTTCAGAGTATATGAGGAGGTCATCTCTAAATAGAAAGAACAGGAACAGCAAATGTAGTATTGGAATGTCCCACTGGTATTTCTGTGGGCTCTGTTTGGTGCTCAGAATAATTTTTGAACAGATGAGTAGTTTGGGGACTGACTGCTGCAAAATTCTGGCTGAATGGCAGAGCTCAGAGGCCTGTGACCAGCGGCGCGGTCTGGCTGAGGGCCTGTAGCTCACGGTGTTCCCCCGGGGTCAGTGCTGGGCCCAGTCCCGTTCAGCTTGTTCATCAGTGACCTGGATAAAGGGACTGAGCGCACCCTCAGCAGGTTCGCTGAAGATACCAAACTGGGAGGAGTGGTTGATACACCGGGAGGCTGCGCTGCCATTCAGTGAGACCTGGGCAGGCTGGAGAGCTGGGTGGAGAAGGAACCTCATGAAGTTCATGAACAAAGGCAAGTGTTGGGTCCTGCAGCTGGGGAGGAACCATCCCACACACCAGCCAGCGCAGGCTGGGGCTGAGCTGCTGGGGGCAGCTCTGCGGAGAAGGGCCTGGCAGTGCTGGTGGGCAGCACGTTGCCCATGGGCCAGCAGCGTGCCCGTGTGGCCCAGAAGGCCAGTGGTGTCCCGGGGTGCACGAGGAGGAGCGTGGCCAGCAGGACGGGGGAGGGGATCCCCCCCCTCTGCTCTGCCCTGGTGAGGCCGCGTCTGGAGTGCGGTGTCCGGTGCTGGGCTCCCCAGGTCAGGAGAGACAGGGAGCCGCTGGAGAGGGGCCAGCGGGGGCTGCGGAGGTGATGGGGGGCCCGGAGCATCTCCCCTGTGAGGGGAGGCTGAGAGAGCTGGGCCTGTTCAGCCCGGAGCAGGGAAGGCTGAGGGGAGCTTCTCAAGGTCTACAAACACCTTAAGGGCAGGTGCCGGGAGGACGGGGCCGGGCTCTTTGCGGTGGTGCCCAGCGGCAGGACAAGGGGCAACGGGCACAAGGTGCGGCACTGGAAGCTCCACCTGAACACGAGGCAGAACTCCTTTCCCTGGAGGGTGCCGGAGCACGGGCACAGGCTGCCCGCAGAGGCTGTGCTGTTGTTCAAAACCTGCCTGGATGCGACTGTGCAACCTGATCTAGTATTTGATAGTACCAATATTTGCTACATTGCACAGTGTTATTCTAAGCTTGCTTCTGTCTGGTTGGGAGAGCCAAAGGGGAATTTATACTTCCAGTGAATGAGACTGTAGGTGATGTAGATATGAAATGGTTAACGTGAGGAAGCAATGGAATCCATCTAGAATAGGACAAAGCCAGCATCCTTCCTCATTATAACTTAATTAGGAACTGAAACATCTTTTGCCTGTTGTAACTCCATTGAAGTCAAGAGATTTGCAGGCAAGGGTTTGGAGCAGACCGGTATGCTTTCTGTTGCCAGTTCTTTTTGCGTGCCTCAGCTGATAGGTGGGTGAGACAGGAGAGTTGTTTCATATGGGGGAAGAATTACAGGTGGGAAACGACAGCTGAAATAAACACCTGATCTTGTGCCTGCAGTTTTAGGATGGAGAGTGAACATGAGTCTTGCTTGAGGTTGGTGAGCAGATCCAGCTTGAGGTATTCATATGAGTAATTCCATGCAGTCTGTATAGTACTGCTTGGGTTGTAAGCTCCATTGGGTAGATATGATTTTGTTTATTACTTCAGCTCTTAGGCAGTATGTCACTGCAAACACAACCATCATTAAATGCTGATGAAGAAAATTGGGCAAATGTGTGCTGTTTCTGAACTTAATCTTTCAGCTCCAACCGAGGTGGAGTTTTGTACATGCAGCAGTATGTGTGATAGCTTAATAGAGATGACAAAACAAACCTGAAACATTGATTGTTCTATGGGCATAACTGCATGGTATGTATCATGTTTCTTAGAGGTACCAGTGTAAGTATATGATAGTATTAATGAAACTATCGTCATACTATTTGTATTTCAGTAGTACCTATCTCCCAATATATGTCCCAGGTCCAATTAGGGATGACTGAATGGTTTGGAAAAACAAGTAGTTTTTGTGCCTTCACGGTCAAGGCAGTTACCAGTTCAGCTATTTATAGCCTACAGCATCAATCCAGGTCTTTCCAAAGCATTATATTCACATTATGGTTTCAATAAAAAGCTTTACAATGGGAACTTTCATTGTGATTGTAACTCTTTCAGGCAGTATTACCAAATCAGGATTGTGATGCTCTGAGATGCACACAGGTCAACATTAGGACCCATACAGTTGAAGTTCTTCTGACTGCAGAATCAAAGTGAAAAGATTCAATTGTCTTGTGTGATAGAGAAGCCTTACTCAGTATCTCACATCTTATTCTATAATCTGGAGATTCATACTATGAGTTTCCAGGGGATGTTTGTTTGAGGATTGGGCAGAATGGAAGATCCCAACATCCTAGCCTGTTATCTTGTTTAAACACATATTCATTAGAAGTTAGGGAAAATGTTTTATAAGTGATCGCATATTTGTTTGTTCAAAACTTCATTGTAATGTGAATAACATGCCAGTGAAAGTACAGAATAATCTTTCCTGTTTACAGAACCAAAGCTGCACAGTCTAGACCTCAATTTCCCCAAAGTCTGTGGTATTTATTTAAAGCTTCAGTTTTGACCTAGATCCAGTTCTCATTTCTGAAAGCTACATAAAGTTCTGGCTTGCAGCAGTTTTCTTCTTAAGGTCATTAATGCATATATATGTAAAAGCAAGAATTCCAGCCTCTTATCACATTAACTGTATAATATTTTCAAGAATAGTCATTGTTTCTGCATAAAGATAAGCACAGGATATTGCAGGCAGGGGAAAAAAATATGTGGTCTCTATATATTTGTTATTAACTGCTTTAACTTGACTTATCTGGTTTTGTAAGTGGCATTGTCAAGGGAATTAATTGCATCAGAGCCGGTGGAGAGAAAAATCAAGGGAGAGTTCTACTCACAACAAATTAAGCTTTAATACCGTAAAGTTGTCATTATGTGTATCAAACACTGTTGAAAGTCATGTTGCTGGGAATAACTAGGAGGCTTGTTAATGCAGTCATGATCATCTTTCTGACAGAAGCTTACTTTTGGGAAGTGAAATTTTCCTTAGGTTCTCATCTTATTCCCATACTGTATTTGTTCCACTCTTGGTGTGCTTCCTTTTTAATTTCTCAGGTAGGGACTAATTTTTCAGCATCTACAGAACTGTATGATGAGTGATGAAAGGAGTTTTAAATGAATGTATGTTATATCTTCTTTTCCTAGTCTTGGTAATGGGAGGTAACTAATTTGAGTTGAGGCCCTTGCATAAATAAGGTCATATTGTGCTTCTAAACATAGCCATAATACAAGGCAGATCCCTAATTTCGGCTTCTTGTAGTTCCATTCTGAAAGACACTGTTTTCTTCCTAGCATATTTTTTTTTAGGAGAGTAAGCCCTAAGTGGGTGTATTTCTTCCTTTCTAGCAATCTCTACAGTATCTTATCAGTCTCTTAGGGGCTGACCCTTCATTCTGTGAATGGCTGGAACTGCTATTGAAGTCTGTAGCAGTTAAAAAAAGTGCAGAATCAGGTATTCTGGAGCAGCTTAAAGGCTTACAGAATTTGTAGCGCTAATGTAGACATTGTTTCTTCAGCATTCTATGTGCATTCTGATGTATGTCTGTCACCTGCAAATCTATCTGTGGAATTCCTTTTCTGTCCTTCCTCAGTTATTCTTGTTTTTTTAAGATTAGGCAGGAGCCCGAGTTCTTTTGCCAAATATAGTAGCATGAAGCAAAAAGCAAAAGCATATCAATGATAATGCAGTAAGCAGAGAACACATGAATGCCTGTTCTACTTGAAATCCATTTGACTATGTCTCACATGCTAAGATCGCTATACACTGATCATGCAGGAAACCATGCAAGCCCAGCGTCGCAGTCCCTCTTTCTTTTCCAGAGTGCTGTATCATAACTATACATAATAGCTTTCCCCAAGTATTTCCTGGGCCAGCTGATGAATTGGACTCAAAATTACATACACAAAATGCACGACCAATTGCATATTTAAATTTGTAATTATCACAAGTGCATATGCTAATTGTTTGTTATGCAGTAGCAGTGAAAAAAAAAACCCTATTTAAATTTTTATTGTCAATACATTTTCAGTGTACAACAGCTAATGGATTGGTCCTCTGAATGTAATGAATACTCTTTTTCTATACGGATTTTATATATATATATATATATATATATGTAAAAGTCCTTAATGTAAGATTCCTTCAGCACAGTGTCAGCAAATCCTTACGTTATCATGGACCTGCTGTGTTCCAAATAATGACCTTCATATCTAGGTCTTAATTAGTTTTTAGCCTCTTTAACAGTGGGCTGAGCATTGTGCTTTCCTTGTACAGCACTAAGCATACTTTCTCTGATAGTCTGTAATGTCTTGCAATTCTATACAGCAGTACAAAACTCTGCTTAAAGGAGGAAAATATCCATCTGGAGGTGTACTTAATTTCTCAGTGGTGGACAAAACTGTATTTCATACAAGGACAGGAATGACAGTTAGAGCACATATGGGTAGCAATATCCACTGGTGGGCTCTTTGGACACTAAACCAATCCATGGTGGAACTCCTGCGTGTTTCTTATGCAGAGTTTACTCTAAGGAGAACTGTGCACATTAACCGAGCCACCTGTGTAAGTGCCACAGCACAAGAGCCTACAGAGGTTAGTCTGGGTTCCAGCTTTAACTGGTGCGGTTCAGATCTCTGTGGGAGTCATTGGCAGTGGGGCACAGGATCGCCTGCCTTCCAGTGATCATCCTGGTGTTCTAGAGACTTTCCTTCTTGTGGTTTAACCCCAGCCAGCGACGCAGCCCCACACAGCTGCTCACTTACTCCCCCTCAGTGGGTTGGGAGAGAGAATCAGAAGGGTAAAGGTGAGAAAACCTATGGGTTGAGATAAAGACAATTTAACAGGTAAAGCAAAAGCTGTGCACACATGCAAAGCAAAACAAGGAATTAATGCAGCACTTCCCATGGGCAGGCAGGTGTTCAGCCACCTCCAGGACAGCAGGGCTCCATCACACATAATGGTTACTTGGGAAGACAAATGCTGTAACTCTGAATGTCCCCCCATTTCCTTCTTCTTCTCCCAGCTTTATATGCTGAGCATGATGTCATATCGTATGGAATATCCCTTGGGTCAGCTGGGGTTAGCCATCCCGGCTGTGTCCTCTCCGAACTCCTTGTGCCCCCTCAAGCCTACTCACTGGTGGGGTGGGGAGCGGAAAGGACCTTGACTCTGTGTAAGCACTGCTCAGCAATAATGAAAACATCCCCGTATGATCCACAGTTTTCAGCACAAATCTAAAATATAGCCCCATACCAGCTGCTATGAAGAAAATTAACTCTATCCCAGCCAAAACCAGCACACTTTACTTTCTTTCCTATTAGCACCTCCTCTACAGGATGAGGCTTCCAGTAGACAAGACAAGGAATCCTTAGCACAGACATTTCCACTCCAGTGGGTCTGCCCGGGCAGGGAAAGTACATCAGCATGGAGAATGCTAATAGATTGTTGCCAGGCTTGTGTTTGCCAGCTGCAGCAAAGCACCTTGCAGCAAGGACGTGTGTATGAGCCCATTCCCAGTGATGAGACCAGCTAATTGTTCAACCCTGCCAGTGAAGAGGAAAGCTTTTGTAACTATCCTGATCTCCAACAACTGTAATCAAATACTATGCAGAGGAAAAATCAGTCATGATACACGGGTGTTTCTGCTTATGCACAAAGAACAGTGGAAGATTTTCATGCAAGACAGAGGTATTTAACATGTGTAGGAATGTAATAAGGATTGTGTTAATTTACTTGAGAAAAAGAACATTTTATGTTACCTACGTTCAGTGATTCAGCATTTTTGAGACACATCTTGACAAAAATAAATGTGTCTAGAGGTTTGTGTGGGATGAAGATTATATTTAGGTCAAATTAAAAAATGGTCCATACTATGTTGGATGGTTATGCTGTAAAATTTAACCAATGAAAGGGTAAAAGTGATAATCTTGCTTTTGCCAGCTCAGCAGTAAACAGAGCAGGTGCAAGCCATGTTTAATCCATGAGCCCTGGGAAATGGTAATGTTAATTTATGTTGTCTTCCTGTGCCAGGTGCCAGGCTCTCTGAATTTCTAACTGAGAGCACTAGCTAGAAAGACTGATAAGGCACAACTGAGCACCTGGCTCATATCAAAAGGAGAATAGCTCTGTTAACTGCTGCTTATTGTAATATCCCACTGTAGGCAACACCTGTGGTATGACCTTATAAACAGATAACCTGAGCTGTGTTCACAGAAGGTTAATTCAGAGTTGTCAGCTTGTTAGGCAGCTTTCCAGCCATGTGCTGATGGTGCATGCTCATAACGCAAGAGGAAATCATGTTTTATGTTTATCTGGTACCTTATGACATAGAGTTGGCGTTTTTTCATTATCTTTAAAATCCTAGTCTGCTTCTGCATTAAAAGGAAGTTTAGTTTCAAATAGATGTGGTTTTTAACATTTTCTAATGTTTTGGAGTAGGTACATCACCTGCCATGTTCTAAAAACATTTAGATGGTCAAAAATTACTTAGCGCTGGTAACATGCACTTGCAGAGGAATTAAAAATTTGGCAAAGGTGCTGTTAACTGTTTCTTCATCTAGTATTATCTCTTATGATGTTTTTTTCTCAGTTTACAGTGATAGTCACTGTACCCCAGCACATCCTTTTGGTATTGTGTACAGATCTGAATAAGAGATCCTCTTGCTGAACATCCTACAGCCCTTGGATTTTGATTAGCTTTGGAATTTCCTTCATGTTCAAATACCTTACATTCAGAAATTATGTTAAAAAAATGCACCTTGTCAGCCACCACTTCTTCCCAATTACTCAGTGTATATAGAGGTTGATTCACAAGATTCATAGTCGGCAATTTATCGTCCGATGCCTTTCTACTGTTCAGAAGTCATTTAGATTCTGTGTTGTCTGATATACTATAAACATCCCAACATCCCGCTAAGGTATATTTATTGGTTCCTACATTACTTTGATAGCAAAAGAAAACACCAGTTCTCTCATAAAGATAAATGCATTTTTGATTTGGACAAATTTTTCCTTTCCTGGATTGGAGAAGAAAAGTGAAACTACTGACATTTATTGAATGAAGTTAGACCTTTTCAATTTAGTCAAAGCTTTGAAAAATAGCAAAGAGGTGAGTGTTTTGAAAAATGTCTTTTGTGCTCAGGTAGCTACTTCTCATACAGGATGGGATCATTCCTTGGATTCTCCTAGAGTTCATCAGTAAAAATATGAGGCATATTTCTGCATATGCTAGTGCCCGTAAGTAACAGCAATCACATAAGCAGCCCTACTTCCTTGTAGGATATGGCCAAAACAATATAGTGCAGAATTAAAGGGCATGCGATACTCCTATGATACTGTAACAAGGAGGGGAAAATAATATTCTACACAGCCAGTTGAGCTCATTAAGTTGTTACTTTGGAGATGAAAAAACAGTTGCAGTAAGTATGATCCTTGCTTAAATTGTCACTATCTTTTTGTCTGTCTCTATTTTATAATCCTGCTGGCAAAGCAAATTCACCTGTAAGACTCCAAACCTTTAAATAATTTTGTCAACCAGTTTCTGTTGAAATAGTTTTATTAAAAAGATGAGGAAGGGATTCTGGAAGATAGGAGGTCTTTAATTCTTGGATGATCTTTAGACTCTCAGACTGCAAGAATAAGGAAAATAGGCTACATATTTCAGGTCTGTGTGTTTATTGTAAGTAACCAGTTAAAATTAATAAGTAAACTTTTAAAATAAGATACTGTCCTTAATAGTGCCAAGGTTTTTTAAAATGCATCTGCAATTTGTTTCTAGTGAGTTGTTCCTTCTCTGTGGAATAAACTTTGCTCATTGGTTTTCATTGCTTTCTCTGTAAGAAATTTTCACTGAGGTATTTTATACCTCCTTCTGTTCTGATTACCATAGTACAGAAATTTCCGTCTGATTAGTGCCTTTGATAAATGGTTCTTGTTCTGAATTTGGTCTTTTGAACCCATACCTATTTAAAAATAAATGAAAGTAAAAAAAAATATGTCTTCCAGTGTACATGTGCTGGATATATTGGTCTGTGCTCATTGCTCAGTTGCCAAGATTCTTCCTGATACTGCTTAATTTGTCTTGATTCACCTTGACTCTTTTCTGCCTAATTGGTCATGTTGAAATTTCAGTGCTTTGGAAGGCAAAATTCATTCATAGAAGAATAAGTGGAATTGCAAAGCATCAGCATTTCAGTACAAGGTAGATCCTTTCTTCCCTTACAGTGCTTCAATCAGCTTTGCCTTCCTCTAAATCTTGAATCCTTGTGGTTTTCTTCCAAGTGTGCACTTCAGCTGAAAGCATCCAGAACACCTGTTTTCTGTACGTTAGCAGCTTGCTTGCTCCGTTTTACTTATCCCCTTCTGGGTCTGGGTTCTAGATCCAAGTGCTTCTTTCAAAAATTCCTTTTGTCAGTATCGCACTTTTTTTTCGAAATTGGGATAATCTTCCCACACACACAGAGTGGTCCTTGGCCTGAAGTCTTTGCTTATGCTTTCACTAAAACTAAGTGTGGGAGCCAATGAGAGACTGTTGAAGGGGAATGCAAGTAGTCTTAAGATAATTTCTGGTTTAATTTTGGATCAGTTACTTGGGATCAGGTTCTTAAAGATACTTGAGAGGTGAGTGCCTACATATGTAAAAAAATATTGTTCTTTAATCTTCCCTGAGCTTCTGCTTTCTCAATGTTAATGAAACTAGTACTTGTATGACGTTTTTTCTTAATTCTTTCTTATCAAGTTAGGTATAAAGTGGTATGGAAATGGAAAGTATTACATTAATAGGCAGGTTGATCAAGAATACCCTTTTTGAAAGGACTCAAAACAATTTTTCAACAGGTGACACATTCAAGTGGTAATGTATAATATTTATCAAAATTTAGTATTAGAACTACTTTTTAGAGAGACATGCAAATCATATTTTATCTTCTGCTCAAATGTTTGCCTGCCTTTATTGAAAGGATTTGTGATGAAGAGATTCCTGCTGATCTAGAAGTCAAGAAAGAGGTAACGCTTTTTCGGCAAGCTTGTGTGAACAGAGATTACACCAGTGAGATACTTATTTAACATGGCTAATTACAGGACTGTTCACTGCAGCCTGTAGATTGTTTGTTTTCAAAGAGGCACTGGTTCTGTAACTTGTAGGTAGTGCTACTAAACCCTTGCACTTAGGCTGAAATGTTACTGAACTATTCCTGTGCAGGAGTGCTGTTCTTGTCATATTACACCTACAGTGTAAAAACACATGAAGCCTTTAGCAGCAACACTTGCTTATTTGAGTAATCTCAGATGGGACAAGTTTTTAAGAGTTGCTGAGCAGCTTCCACAACTATTGCCTTAATGAAAGCATTGCACGATGAAAGACTGAATTGCACCCTCATCGTTTGATCTATTGCATCTTACTCGGTCTGTTTCTGAGAATACTCTTTCTGTTTTGGTTGGGGGTTTTTTTCCCTTGACACACATATAATGTATATTTAGACCAGTACTGCTTTAAACACTCATTTGGCTAAATGGTTTCTCACTGTATTCAGTACTGTGTTGCTGCAGCTGGAGCAAAATTTAATGGAGTACACAGTTTAGTGTTGGCTAAAAGGAAATAGGAGAGGGTGGCAAGGAACTTCTAATGTAGCTATGAAAGTTTTACAACAGCTTCTTTACACAGGTGTCATCATTTTGCATTTCCTTTTGTGTTAAAGGAAATTAATTTATTAAATCTCCTATACCGGTGGAGAGAATAGACACACATCATTTCTCTCTTAAAATACTAGTGAAAGGTTCTATAGGAAGCTTCAAGATACAGATCTATCACCACAGATAGATCTTTTAGTCTAGCATTAGACAGTTGTCAGTGGCATAAAAACCAGTTTCAAAATTGGCATGAATTGGCATTTTAGCTGGCAACATCGTCAGAGAGTAATATGTGGGGAAAGAAATTTGCCCACTCATGACTCTATTTCTTGTAAGCCAGGATGGAATCCCGTCGAGGAGAAATTTACACTGATGTTGGCACTTCTTGTGCTTTTTTGAGAGAGTACTTAAATGCTCTTTCACAAAAATTCATTCATATTATTGACTCCATTGGTTCCATAGGATGGTTTAGTGGACTAAGGCGAAATGAATTTGATTTAATAAAGTAAATAAATTTAGATGAATTGAGTAAGATACACTTACAATTATGATCCATCTTCATATCTTAATGTTAAAACCTCTTCAAAGTACACCTGTTTGAAGCCAAAGTAGGTAGTGCCCTTCCAGATCAGACCCATCAAAATACAGTAGCTATTCCTGAGTCAACAGAAATGAAATTTGTACTAAATTTTCCAGGACTTTAGTGGCAGATGCAAATCCACATATGAAATACTTCCCAAGAAGAATTCAATTCCTTAATGGATTTACAAGGAATGGATTAACAAGAGCTGCTGGATCTTTATTTAACACATTTTAAAATTAGTACAAACTGAATTTTCTACCAGTGATTCAAAATATGCCCAGCCATATTTTTCAGAGTTTTGTTTCTCCATGTGCAAGCTTAAGCATTTGTGGGAAGAAATCAGAGAATTCTGTTCTAAGCCCATTTTCGAGTGACAGTAAGGGGAAAACATTTGACTCAAATAAGCAAATGTCCTTTACTGATTGTTTTATACCCAGTTTTCTTTAGGCAATTTTCCTTGGGAGCTATGAAAAATCATTTTGGATGCTGTAGTATTGGAACTGAGGAAGATGCCTCCAGTTATATAAAAACACGATTAGATCACTTATGACTGAAAGTGGAGGTGAAAATCAGTGATATTTATTTTGTCTCTATCACAGGGAGAAGCAAATCACTTCATTAAGTATAAAAAGACACCACTGACAGGGAAAGAGAAGGTTAAATATGAAAGGATGAGACATTCTTTCGGGAGAAGGCAGAGCGGGATGTGTGTCTCAGCATTCATATATATGGAAACAGATCTTTATGTTTAAAACAGTAACCTGGAATAAACACCTTGGTTCTTTCATCAGCTATGTTCCCGATGCACAGTGATACTCTGTTTTGTAGTAAGCAAAGTGTGAATCTTTTGGGGCTTTATCCACAGTTACATTGAAGACCTTTCAACCCCTCTGGCAACTTGCTCAGTCTGCTAGACAATATTCTTTCTGCACCAATAATGTTATCAAAAATATTGAAGAAAACCGACTGAAAATAAAACCATCAACATCCTTTAGTTGATCCAATTATCTGTCTCTAAAAAAAGGTTTTAACACCTCCCACACAGAACAGCAGCTTCAGTAATTTGGCAACGATAACAGCACATAATCAAGAAACACGAGGCTGTGATATGTGGTAATACATCCCATTTTGTGTACAGGAAGAGTTTTGTTTAAGTAAATATATATTTTTAAGTACCTTTTGGATTAGTTGCTATTAGGTTGCTCATCCCATTAGTCTCATGTAGTTACTACAAATGTTTAACTGCAGAAATGTCAGTGGGTGAATGGGAACATTCCTGATGATGGCAGATAGGAGATTAGGCTTTGCATCTTCGGGTTTTTTGTGATGTTCGTGGTGTTTTAGAAGATAGGGAGCAACTGTGACTAACACGGAGAACAAAGGATTGGAAGGTTTGGTTATTTAGCTTCTACCAGTGACTAATTCACAGCTAACCTTAAGTGTACCATCATTACAGAATAATGCTCTGACAAGTCCTTTTAATGGTATGCTGCCATAACTTCCCTGATGATATTGCAACATGATTTTTTATCAGAAAATTACATCAAAAACCTAACATTCAATTATGATAGGGTGAGTTGGGAAATAAAGCTGTGTGCTCTGTTTAAAACGCAGTGAATTGTTTTCACTATTGAAATGAGAACACCCTTGCATTGTAAACCTACTGATAGGCTACAATTGAAGTTCTAAGCTTTATGTCTGTAGCTGCTATGAACCTAAAATCATTTACATATGGAATTTGCCTAAAGTCAGTGATGGATCTCAGAAGTACTTCAGACCCTAGATACGGTGGTGTTAGGTCCACTAGGTTTGCCCATGTAGTTATACCACAATAGTGCAGTGTAGTTTGAATAACCATCATTTAAAAGTGTGACTGTAATGCCAACTAGGAGACATGTTCACATCCAGAGGCCCCAGCCCTGATGTTCATACTCAGTGGAAGGAGATTTATATAGGATATAGGGAAGATATATAAAGGACTAACCTTGAAGTTTCCACTGAATATTTATGGTATACACAGAGAAAGACCTGGCTGCACGCTTGTCACCATCATCAGTTTTACATCAGTACAGAGCTATTTAAATTGAGATGGTGGCTGTTTGTACATGGCAATTAAAAAATCATGTGTCACATATTGCATATTACTTATCACTGATTTTAAAGGGAAAGGACCACATTTTGCTGTTCTGTGAGTCCATAAAATCTAGACAGTCAGACAAGAAATACTTTGGGACTATTTATTGTTTTATATTGCTTTTAAAAAATAATTCACAAGAAGCAACATAATGCATTAATAATAGTTTAGTAAAACAAAAAAAGACTAAGATTGTCTTCCATATTGTTATTCAAGTACAATATTTCCCCCGGAAGAAAAACTAATTAGAACATTTAAAAAAATATGGGTCATTTGGTAATACAATCAGCGTCTTCAAGCCAGAGAGAGGGTATCTGGGGGTAGGCACAGGCTTGGTAAGAGGCAAGGGGGTTGATTGAAGTACATCCCCAGGGTGGGAGAACGCCCAGAAAAAAATTGCAGGGACAGAGGGGGGGTTAGGTTTATGTTGCGTCTTCCTGGGTATCACGTTCCAACTACTACTCTGAGCACAAAACTGTCCTTTGGGAAGTCCCAGCGGTGCACTCCTATGTGTCTTTGGACGATCAGTGCTCCCAAAATCACTGTACAATCTTGACATAATTGGCCTTTTTGCTAAATTATTTGGAAAATGGGAACCTGTTTTTTTAGTTGTAGGGTATTTCCCTGTTTCCTCACTATATTGAGCCCCTGATTCCTTAGGATTAACACTTCTATTTATGCTACTTAAAACTGTCACCTCGTTTTCACATACTCTAAATTAAGCAAATTGCCGGCCTGAACCAGAATAATCTGTATTTCAGAATCCTGCTTGTACATTAATTTAACGAGGTCACTTCCAGCCGTGGCAGCGCACAGGCAGCAGAGGGTCGCTGACGCCCATCGCCGTGCTGGGCCGACCCTCGCACACTCCCGCCGCGGCGCGGGCGGCCCGGGCCCAGCCCGGAGGTGGGAGAAGGAGCGCGGCGAGGCGGGGCCGCTGCCGCTCCTCGGGGACGCTCCGCCGCAGGGTGCCGGGGCTCTGCTGCCTTTTACCGGTTCTCTCGGGTTTCCGCGGTCGGTCCCCGGCACAGTGCGGGACAGCCGAGCAGGGCCTGGCGGGCGGGTAGCTCGGCCACGCTGGCTCAGTCCCCGCGGGAGTCCCCGGGCCCAGGCTGGCCTGAAACACCCGAGGGCACAGGCAGGGGCTGTGCTCCCCAGCGTGGGGGCGGCCCTCCTGTGGCCACGGGCCCCTCGCTCCGCAGGGCCGCCCTGCCTCAGCCGCACCGACGTTAAGCGCGGCCCCGTCGAGGTCCCCGAGCGCGCCGCGGTGAGGCGCCCCGCCTGCAGGCGGCGCTGTTCTGCACGCCCGCGTGTCCTTCGCACGGGCTCAGCCAAGCCCCGCCTCCTGCTCCCGCCCCGACCTGGGGAGCCGCGCCTTCACGCAGAGGGTAGCCCCGCCCTCCTGCCGGCTCCCCTAGTGCGGCTTGATTGGCAAACGCGCTCCGTGGCTCTCGCGCCGCAGCCTTCGCCCTGCGCGGAGTGACTGGCTGACCTGGCTGTCAATCAAGGATTAGCCCCGTCCCAGCCAGTGATCCCCCTCCTGAGGGCGAGGCGCGGGCTGATTGGCGCGTTGGGCTGTCAGTCAGCAAAGCGCTCCACCCCCTCCCGGTCAGGTAGCCCGGAAGATGGCGGCGGCGGTGGCGTCCGCAGGGGCTAGCGGGGTTTTGTGAGGGGAGCGGGGCGGCGGGGGCCGATGCCGCGGGCAGCCGCGCCGCGAAGGCGGGGAGCAGCGGCTGCCGCGGGGGCTCGCCGGAGACGCTGAGAACCTTTGGCCCCTCGTTCGGCACCGAGCCTCGGGGCGGGAGCGGAGGGCATGCAGCAGCGCGGGGGGTTCGGCGGGGGCGCCGGGCGGCAGGGGGGCGGCCCGCTGCCCCTCGGACCCCGGCGCCCGCTCGGTCTCGTCCTCCTGCTGTCGCTTCTCGTGGGGAGCGGCGGGGCGGCTCCGCTTCCGCGGGCAGGTGCAGGTGAGGCGCGGGAGGCGGCGGAGCGGAGCGGCGTTGGGGGAGGGGGCGGCGCCGCGGCGGGGCCTGCGGGGGGACGCCCGGGCAGCGGCGGGGGCTCGGCGCTCCCGCTTGGGGCGCGGGGGGCGCGGTGGCGGTGAGGCGAGGGGACTGCGGCTGCCCGAAGCCCCGTCCCTTCCCCCGTGCTGCGGGCAGGGCTCGGCGCTCGCCCCTCGGCGAAGCGTCGGGAAGGGCGCGGCGGGTGGATGGGGTACGGCGGCTGCGGCTCCATCCTGGAGGTCACGTCTCGTACCGGTGGCACTGAGCCCCGCTCCGGGTGACTCGGTCTCGTGGGGCTGAACTACGTGCCTCTTCGGTGGGCTTGCCGACATGCGCGCTTTCTGTAGCGGCTGCCGGTTTAGCCTATAGACACCTCAGCGGGATTATTTTTCTTATTCTGACCGTGAATCGCCGGGACTCCCGTTCCTGGGTGGCGGCTCTTCAGGGCAGACGGCGTTTCCCTCCTTTCCGGTCAGATTAGTTCGATCCCCCGCCCCGTCCACTCTCTAAATAGTCGTGTAGTGCACATCTATTTGTCTCTTATATTAGGTAATGCTAACTTCCTTCTATTTTTTTGCTTATTTTCCTGTTTGTCTTAAAAGCACAAAATAAAAAACGTCAACTCAATCGTATGTGTTACTCATCAGAGGTTTATTATTAGATAGGTAACAACCATCTTTTTTATTTAGGCTATTTTGGGGCGTATTTCATTGGGGCTTGCAAACATAACATTGTATTGAGACTGAATTTTGTTAGGTTTGATTTGAATGTCTACTGAGATGCATTTCTAGCCGTGAAGAGTTGAACAGCTGAAATAGACAATATGTTCAGAGAGGAGGAGGAGGAGAAGCAGTGGGGAGGGAGAGATCTGAAGCACAGAGATTAGGTAATTTGGCTGCTGTTCCACAGAAAATATCAAAACTGGGAGTGGAACCCATACTTCTTTTATTTTGGGACCTATGCCTCTTTCCCAGTTTTTTTCTTCCCAAGAGCATTTCTGAATTGTTCGTAAGTTACTCCCTCCATCAGCCTTCTTTGAGGTCATTCTTAGTTTCTATAAAAGTAAACTTCTGAGAAAGAGAAAACTATCAGTCAAATCTCTATGTCCTTTGAGACTAAACGATAGTTTTCTCATTTATGAAATACCTGTAGTTTGTCCAAATAATGTTAACTTGTCATTAAGCCGTAAGGTAGGACAGCTGAATCAGTTCTGTATGGAGGTCTTTTCTGCCTTTTTCTGGTTTTGCTGGTAAGGCTTCCTACTGTATGAAGTAATGTGTGCAAATGGGTTTGCATGCAACATAATCTCTGTCTGCAGTGTGTCTTGTATCATCACAACAACAGTAAGCAGTTGGAAAACTACAAGGGCTTCCCCCCTCCCCTATGAAGGGTTTAGCAGTGGATGTCAGTGAGACTGTTTTGTCTTGAACCTTCTCTGTTATACTAGGCAAATCTTATAACCTGTCTAGAAGGCAAACCTGTGACTTTATTTTGCTGGATTAAGAATCGTGAGTTGTGCTTAAACAGCTTCAGCTATGTTGTGAATTTCTCTCATGTCCAATGACAGGTTGCTTTGATTTCCTGTATTGGGATTGGCAATTACTGATGGTCTCTGTTCTGGGATTTGGTGGTTTTTGCAGTTCACTGTAACACTCAGACTGATACATACAACTTGATAATCTTGTGAAGAATTTAGTGGGCTTTTCATAAAATAATTAGTAACTGGTTTCAGAATTATTTCAGGATTCCACAATTCTTCACCTAGCAAGTAGGGTTGCTTCTTTGGCAATGGAGAAATGTTTTGATGTGTGTTGCCCTGAGCTTGTTACAGGAAAGGTGAGAATCCACAGAAAAAGGAGGATGACTGTAGCTGTTTTGGTGAACTTTGCGGAATAGTTCATGGAATATACCCATAATAAATTAACTTGTTTTTTGAGGAAGCCGGAGAGCAGGAAGTGGTGTTGGGCAGGTTCTAGCAAGACTAGATTGGATTCCTTGTTCAAAAATGCTTCATTTTGTGGAACTGCTGTGGAAGTCTGCCAGACAGTATGACTGGGGAAGTGTCAAGTTCCCAGGGCCTTGATCGAGGTGAATGACGACGCTCTTTTTAAGTATGGCTTTATAGTGTTTGCAGATGAAGGTGTGCATTGATGATGTGTTCTATTATTTGTCTTGCATGTTTGAGGTTATATTTCTAAAACTCATTTAATTTTTTTATTTCCTTTCAGCAATAAGAAGAGGAGGTAAAGGAAATAAGGTTTCAGGTGTTTCCTTGGTAGAGTTCACAGCAATTACTGTAGGAAATGGGAAAAACAAGATGTTGAAGAGGCTACTAGCTAAAAATACTTTTACCAACTTATATTTAATTTATTCTGTGAATGGAAGAGGAGGACACTGACATGTACGGTGATAGTTCTGAATTTAAGGTTTCCCTTTATACTGGAGGTGAGAGCTGGGTGCAGGTCTGCTAGAAAGGAGTTCATGAAGTGCTGTAGTAGTTTTGAGCCTGTGGAGGACTGATGATTTTACCTGAATGCATCAGGCTGAGATGACTTCCACTTTTTGTATTGTGTGGCTGAAATAAGGGCATTTGGGAACTACTCTTTAGCAGCAGTATTCTGCAGCCAGACGTAGTGCATTATAACAGTAGACATCTGCTTTACTGTGCTAAAGCTTTACATTCAGGCTCTCTCTCTGTTCCTTTGACTTGATTTCCATACTTGACCTTAATTCAGCTGTCTCTTCAAGAAAGCTGAAAATCTGAAGCAAGGGTTTGTGTGTAACGTCAGACAGTATTTCTGTCATCTCTGTGCTCTATGAAGTCTTTGCAAATACAACAGGAGCTCCAAAATACTCTTATTTTCCTGTAAAACTTGAATGGGTGGTAGCTTTTTTGACAGGTGTGTTTAGTTTTACATTTGTGATGAATTAGAGTCTATTCACTTGAATTGAAGCTGCTGGACTGGTGCCTGTGTGCTTTCTTGGTTTGTGCTGAGAACCTCAGTCATGGGAGTGAAAGGACCAGTTGAAAGTCATGGCGATGAGTCCTTGCTGATGATCTTGGCCATATGCAATCCAGGCAAAGATGCTTAGAAATTGATGTATAGTATCCAGAGACATCCATCTAGAGTATAGAGATGTTTGTACAGCTGTATCTAATATAGTCAGCTCGCCATAGATGAAAAATTAAATTGAGAATAAGTAATTATTTTTTACTAAGGCGAGTTCTGTAGCATATGTATACTCTGGGGAAAACTGTTGCTTTTCAGTTGCTTTGGCTTGATGTTTCACTTGGAGTTCTGTCAGGCTGAGGCCCAAATGTTGAGGTGGCGTGTGGTTTAGTGTGATGTAAAATGCCTGACACTTGCATATACTTAGAAAATCGCTTTTCTTATTACGGGTGAGTTAACAGCTCGGATCACTTGAAGTTAAGAAAAACCCTGCTTGTTAAGTGGGGATTTTAATTTATGGTATATACTTTTCTTGGGAGTGGTCTGTCTTTCCTCCCCCTTTCAAGCGCTAAACTTGTTTACTTCAGCCTGTATTTCTTTTTCTAGCTTCTGTCTCAGACGCCTAATAATTTTAGAGCTAGAGCTGCTAAGTTGTCTTTTATCTTTTGTTTCTATCTGTGAGTTTGTGACTCTGAGGTAAGAAGCCAACTCTTGGGCCTGCAGGGATGTTCCACACCAGGCTTTGTTCACAGGCTTGGTCTGCTTTCTCTGCCTCTGGCTGTAAAGTGTCTGGACTTTGCTCCAGCTGAAGAGGTCCTTATAGGAGGAGGTTGCTTTCTGAGGGCACTTCTCACATCTTGAATGCTTGGGTATATTTGATAATTCCTCAGGTAGCACTGCAGTGTATTAAGTTAGCAGTGATCAGAGACAGCCTAAAGATACGTTGTCATAGCATCAGGTGCAGGTCGTTGGTTTGGAAGGGCCTGTTTGTTAGTGCTCGTTTTGCCCCAGATCATGTATAAAAAAAAGTGTGTGTTACATAGTGAGATCAGCATTCTAGTTGAAAATCACGGAAGACGAAATCATATTTGAGGGGCTACTGAACAACTGTCAAGCAAATTGGAATAGAGGTAATTTGCTGGATGTTTGCTGTAGTCTGGTTTCAGTCACTACCCGCGCGTGGTTTACCTGTGCAGGATAAAGGGGCCCTCAGGTATTATAATGCCAGGGGATACAGAAATTGTAGTTCTCTGTTTCAATTCTTATGCTCCAGTTCTGCAGCAGAAGGACAGCACAGGGAGTCCTGGAGTCTTCCTTAGATGTTATTTTGGGTCTGCCTTCCTATTTGATGTGTGCATCTACTATCTGCAGCTTGATACATTTCTGGATACAATTTACCATAGCTTCAGTCCTTTTATTGCTCTGTATAAGCTCTTTGTTTTCATTGTGCTGCTGTTATGAAAGGTCTTGAGCAACATCAGTGACACTAGAAACATTTCTGTAGAGGCTTTTATAACCAGAAATTTGGAAAGTGTGTCAGGCTAGCTGTTACAGTCTACATGCGTAGTTTAAGCACAACCTGTAGCAAGGTGTTGTGCCACATGTCACTTAGGCAAGATGATGGTGTGAAGCAAGTTAGGTCAGTGAATTTCTTCTGAGGGATCGTTAGTATGAAATGCTGGTCCAAAGTAACACCTTGTCCAACACTACTGCACTTACAAAAGTTTCCTTAATGGTAAGGAAACACTGCAGTGACTTAAGTGAGGTGACTTTTTCAGGAACTACCATTGCACCCTGAGACCTCTTTAGTATGAGAGAGTTGTAGGAAATTGTGACCGTAGAATTTTGAGTGCCATCTTATAAGCTTTTAGCCTGTAGATCAGATCCAGTTTTCCAAAATCAGTCAGTCATTCTATGGCCCATTCTTCATAGGGATCTTTCAGCTATGAATAGCGATGAGAAATAGAGCTGAATAAGCTCTTTTGGTGAAATGCTGCTTCTTTCTTTTTTTTTCCTGCATTTCTTAATCCAGTTATACGTTGGAGTTGGAAATGCATCTACTGTAAAATCAAGATTCTAGAAAATCTGGTCATGTGAAGGTTGCAGGTATGGGTTCCTTTCACATGAACAACAACAACAAAAATTAGTCTCTTCAAAACCAGTATATCTTAATAGGCTGTATTCCTGTCAAATGGTGGAAGAGATAACTTGTTTTGGTTTCAGTGCTGCTGATACTTCTGATGGTTTGAGATACCATGATGTTTAATTTTCTCATGCTGCTTTAAATGGTTGTGGTCTGCCCTGTTTCAAAAAGAAAAATCTGTAACTCCTGTGGTGCACCATTGGAGAAATGGTATAGCAGATAAAAGCATACTGTACTTGAGCAGGAATTAATTGTCGAAACCAACATCTAGCAGTGTAAAGTATGCTCAGCAGAATTTTTATTTTTGTGTGTGTATATATATACACGTACACACTTAAGAATCAGACGGTACCTTTGCAAGGTAATAATGCTACCCAGATTTTCCAGAAACACTGCCATGAAGGCATAAGGTATGTGATTATTTAGCATGTATATTTTTTACCTTGTCTTAAGATGCCTTTGTGCAAACATGAGATTCTAACACTGAAACTTCAAACAGATCTTGCTCTGTAAATGCTTGAAGTACTCGCCTATATTTAGTCCTTATTAAAATTGAGCAGTATGCTGTTGTGTGAGTAATTCTTTGACATTACTTGGAAGCTTTGTAGGGTAATAGAATAAGGACACAAATGTAAAACTAACCCCACCTCACAGTTTCACTAGTTACCAGCTGCTCAGGCAACACTCGGGCCAGGACAAGTGTTCAGAGAAAATGAGGATCAGAGCTGAGTGGTTCCGAGGGTGCTGTACTACATGAGAATCCAGCATTGCCCCAGATATTCTTACCTTAGGATATGTAACCTGTGCCACTGTTGTGTCCTCGTGGGGGACTTAAATAATAGAGTTCTAGGAGAAAATCAGGATCATAATGGACAAGTTGAGTAGAGGGGTGAAATGTTTCAATTTATATCTAGAAGAATATAGCGACAGAGTAACTTGTATGTGACTTGATTTTTTAATTTTTTTAAAATTTTTTCCCCTGCTACTGTTGAAAGTCTTGTCACCTTACTTGCATCTTTTTCTAAACATGAGACTGATTTAGGTCTTGTAACAGTTTGGATTTAGGCAGGAAATAGTTTTATTGACAAACTGTAAATTACTGCTGCTTGTATTCAGAAAGATTAAATGCAAGTGTATGCAAGTAACTCCTTAACATCTTTAAGAGGTTTTTTTCTTGAGACTGTATCTAGGAATCAGGATTTTCCATAGTTGTAAGGAAGAAGGGAAAAGAAAATCAGGTGATAAAGTGGTTTTGCATAAAGATGCATTTGTAATATCCATACTGAAGGTTACTTCTGTTATACAAACTTTGCATTATCCAATATAAGGGCAGTAATAGTGTCATGAGAGGATAGGCTTTTGAACTAACTTTCTTCCATTAATGAAATTTTCAATAGTTTGTTCCAGATAATTTTGATTGTTTTAAAACTAAAAAATTTTGTTTTCTTTGAATGGCAAGAAGTACTAAAAATCTGAAAGCTGAAAAGTTCAGGGGTGGGTGTCTGTGTGTACAAATATATATATATATATAAAAAGCCCTGAGAACCTCTTTAAAGTCTCTTAAGGAGTATTTTTCATATATATATATATATATGTTCTTGGGGATTTGCTCAGTGAAGGAACATTTCCAGTCTCTGCCTGAAATACTTTGGGCATTTGAAGACAGTTCCAGATTTCACTAAGGTGCTGGAATTGTGTTGAGGACATCAAGTCAATGAAAGTCACCTGGCATCTTGGGAATGTTTCTTCCTGTTGTACTGGTGATGGTCATTCAAATCAAAGGGCTGAGTGGAATTTGGAGTGCCTCTCATCCTAAAATTCTCTTCTTCTCCCTGCCCCTCCCCTCCCCCCCCCCCCCCCCCCCCCCGAATGTCTGAAGTGCAAATAACACTCCTTCAGAACTTGGGTTAAGTTTTTGTTTGTGTTGTATCTTAGTTGAAGGCTGATGGTGATTTGAATGCTGTTCTAATATAGTATTTTAAAGCCTGTTGTAATACGGCATTGCACAACTGAATGATGGTACTGCACACATTTCTGCTGAAACTTACTCTTAAAACTGATGCGGTTTTTTTAGCTCAGTTGTTAAATGGGGCATAGCAGGAAAAATTTAACATTACAGGAATGCAGTAACTAATGGAACGTGCTCTTGAGCTGGTTGGGGTTTTTTTGTGAAATAACAATGCATATTGTGCTTTACCTTGTCATACAAATCAGACATTACGCAATAGATGTGTCTAAAATTGTTTTGAATAGGCTTTTGGTTTAGTATTCTACCTGTTACCTGTAGGCTTTCAGAATTTATAGGCCTGGTTATATCTGTTTTGGTTTTGTGCCTATTTAGTAGCAAACATCTGAAGATTTCAGGCAGTAAGTAAATGCAGGAGAAACCATTTGTGAGGAAAAGATAATGATCCAAATCTGTCTTATGAAGAACTGGGTAGGAGTCAGGAACACTTTCCCACTTAATTGCTAGCATAGAAGAGAATGACAGCATTATTTAGAAAAGTTGGTATAGCTTTTTCTTAAAACCACTCTAAATGAGGGTAATGTTACACTTTCTAATCTGGTTACATTAATGTGTATTAAATGCAGAGTAAGTAAACTGATTAAGTTTATGAAAGATGCTGTGGAAGTAGCTAGGTAGCGAAGTTGCTTTGGTCATTCATTAGTATTTTAAGGGCTGCTCTGTTCCGATTTGGTGTCGTAAAAGTAGCATCTCAGTTCATGATCATATAATTTGAGGGTGTCCAAGAGACGGTTTAAGTGACTGCTGTCATGCTAGATTTGTGCTGGAAATAGTTATAGCTATTAGTGCAGAACTGCCATTTATATGGCTGCTCTTGGAAGAAAAGAGGCTCTTGCTTATGCAGTGGGACTGTTGTCGCATAGCAACTACTGTGCTGAAAGCTTAAAATCAGATGCTCCCTTGAAATTCATGGTGCCCTAATAATGCTTAATTTATCTGGGCCTTGCACTGCCTTTATCGAAGTAGTGAATGTCTTTTATTAGTCTACTCAGTAATGCCTGTCATGTACATTTTTCTTTGTACCCCCAAGCTTAGAACTGTGTGTTGTCATGCATTTTTTTAGCCCAGTTTCCTGAAGGTTGAGATCTTAATAACATGATTAATCACGCTGAACCAAATTTGTGAGAGGCAGAGTTCAAACGTTATGGCCTTTCTTAATCTGGTAGTAGAAGAAAAGCAAGCCTGCCATCCCTCGTAGGGACAGGCAGTTATGTCTTGTCCTGTATCGTTTTGAGTGGTGGCTGTTGGTTGGCGAGTGAGCATGGATGGAACATGTGGCTAGCTGGCATGCTTGTTGCTCCTAATTAACAGTAGTAAAGGATGCCACAGGTGGATGACGTGGGTATTTAAGAATATTGTGGGAAGACTGGGAAATGGGATAGAGAAGTAAACCAGTTCTAGTGAGAAATAAAATTGTTTGCTCAGTTGTTGCGTTTGTAGTCAGTGAACTATCCTATGAACAAAGTAGACTTGAAAGAAACTTAGGGGAAGGTATAGAGAATCCTGACCTATATAAGTTGCTTTGAAATGTGCTTTGTATGAAAATAACATCTTTCTACCCCTTGAAACATTCTAATACATAGTGAAGGATATATTCTCATGTCTATACTTGATCCTGAGAATGCCAGCATACTTTGTCATCATTGTTTTTTCAGTGAACCTGTTCATGTACTTGCCTGTGTACAGGGTTTGACATCAGATGTACTGTGCTCAAATTTAGACTTTAGTGTAAAATTTCCTTATGAAATGGCAGGCTTTGGAGGTGCTGAAGAATCTGCTTCAATAGCTGTTAATTAAATACCTGCCTCAGCCAGGGCATTGAATTGTTTATGATACCATGTGCTTTTACAAAGTGCGTAAGTAACAGCATAGAATCAGTATTTAATACTGTGATGCTTTGAAAAAAGACCTTATTTTCTGTGTTGATAATTTAGGACCATCTAGATGCCATTTTGAGATGGAACATTTACTAGCACAGAGTTCTTAGTAAAGCATGTTGTGTTAACCTTGCAGTAACACATATAGTAACACAGACACACTGCATCTCCTGCTTATTTTAATATAGTAGTGATATAATCCAGTCCTCTTCCCCCTGCTTAAGTAGTTTGGATATACCAGACCAAAGTAGTCTAGACCGTTTATATTAACTGACAGGAACCCTTATATTGTTGGCATTTTATAGACAGTATTTTGTGGATCTCTTTTGCAGTTCCTTTCATAAAGAACAAATTCTGACTTCTGGATAGGTATTAAGATGTAGTTGGTTGGTACTGTGTAGGGTTTCATTAGATGTGGTAGGTTTTTAAACTGAGATGATAATGCTGTGTAAATTTATTAAGTTCACTGCTTTTAGAATATATTATATTAAGACTCTTAAATTCTGCATTCATTATGAAATTGTGAGTGATATTTATTGGATTTTACCTAGGTTTTGATTAAAACTAATTAAATTTACAGTGTATTGTAAATTTTTTTAAAAAAAAATGCAAAAGAGGTTACACTGCAGCAGATTTTTTCAGCACTTTGTCAAACGCCAGTTCCAATACTTAATAAGTGACTTCCATCACTGAGTATGTATTTATGCAAGCTATTAAAATAACTTATAATAAATTTTAGGCCAATTACAGGTTGCCATCATTTCATACTTAATTTTACATTCATTTTTTTAAAAAAGTGGAAATTAAAAAATGCTACTTATTAATGACTGTGAGAGACTTCAAAGTTTATCTGAAGAGAAATGGATTCTGCAATTCTTAGTAAGTAGCTCTTGTATGAGTCATCTGAGATGCTGTTCTTTAAGTGTTGCAGAAACTTGCCCGTGACGATGGGTGGTTTTCTTCTATTAAAGCATCTTTCTATGACTTTGTATGTGAAATTTGCCTTGCTTTTGGAAGTTTAGACTATTTCCATCTTCTTAATGAACTGTTAATGGTTAGCTGCCTTTTCAAAGGAGATCTTTCATTATTTATTTTTTTTTTAGAAAAAAAGCAACAAAACTTCATTACCTTCTCCAATTTATTACTGTTAGTTCACACAGTTTCTTTTTTGGGAATTAGAAAAGGTCTGTAAGGTTAGGAAGTAACATAATGAACAGCAGCAGTATTTTTTTTTTTCTGTGTTCATTCCAGGACGCTTAAAGGAGATGGTTACATTATGGAAAAGAGTATAACTTGTAGAAAACACTTCAGATTTTTAGGCTTGATAAACGTGCAGTTTGCTTTACAGAAGGAATTCCAACCAAAATATGTTGCCTTTTTCATATAAAATAAAGTGCACATGTATTCAGCTGTCTAATGTACCATACATGCAGTTTATGATTGTTAGTGCTTGTTATGCCTTGTTGTGAGTTAAATAAACTAGAAAACTTGGCATAAGACCACCAGGAGCTTGAATCCTCCTAGTTGTTTTTGCTGTGGCAATTTGTAACGCCTGGGAGGTCAAAAGTGGGATCCTAAGTTGGAGTGAGCATGATAATGTTTATGCAAATACATGTTGTGGTCAAGCTGTTATAGTTGTGCCCCATGTAGGGCATAGGTGGGAAGCTCATAGGTGGAGAAAACATCTTGTGCTAAAGCACCTAATAAAATTGTGGTTTTTCAATTCAAGACCTTGTCATGTCTCTAAAAGCAGCAGTAAGATTGAAAGCAGTAAAGCAAATTTTAAAGAATTGCTCACAGGTTTGGTAGAGGGTGGTCAAAAAGAGCATCTAGAAGAAGCGATGGTATTTGGAGCAAGGGAGGGTGCTCGTCTCCTGTAGGGAACAGGAAGAGGCTGTGAAATTCATGTCAGCCATGTGGGCATCAAAAAGGAAATGACTGTACCATAAATAACCAACAAAAAAATATGATAGATTTTTTTGGCGCGTTTCATGCATCTGACAGCTGAGGTGCCTTATACCTCCCTCTTAAGGATCTGGTCTGAAGTTAGTCTTCAAATAGCAGTCTCTTAAGATGTGCTAGTAATGTGTTCCGTGAATAATAAAAAATGCTCTTGGTGTCCAAGTTCATCATGTACTGATTTACTTTTGCTTGGCTAACTTTCCCAATTTCCCTGTCCAGTACACAGGATGAAACTTCTAGGGGATTCAGGAGTCTTGATCTCCTACTGGGAGGAATATATATTGTAATTGTGGTGGTGAGTTCCGGGGTGTTCATTAGTCAGGGAAATCTGCGTCTGTGGTGAGCTGACTTTCCATTTCAGTGAAGTTGGTGGTGAAGGTGAGGAAATTGTCTGGAAATTAAGTGGGGAGGTTTTGGAAAAATGTCTGCTATTTCAATTAGTAATACCTGGTAACAGAAATAGGTTTACTTTTTTTTGTAGTAAAATTACCTTTTACTGCTTGGCTTCAGTTAGAAGTTCAAAGGAATCATTTAAATTTTATCTAACTTAATGTGTGTGTGTGTTAACAGTAATTTAGCTAATGACTTCACAGAATGCTTATATTTGTGGTTTAGTTATTTTTCAGTCTACTTGGATTACTGAACATCTGAAGGAAGTAAACATAAATCGGCTGTTACCTTCCCTTTTTTCTTGTTGATGCTTACAAATGGAAAAATATATGGGTGTTATGTAGAAGTCTTGATTTAAATTAATATAAATTATTCTACTGAGCACCCTTTTCAGAGATTTTTTTTCTTTTTCCTCTTCAAAATTTTGACTAAAAGGTGGTGAGTTGCCTCACGTCATGGTTGATGAGTGTTTGAACAGTACAGAACATCTACAAATGGCATATTCGTATCCTTTAATGAGGTTAGAATGCCAGAGCTGTTGTGGAGACTGGAAACTACTAGTATCACTTATTTGAAAACCTTCTGGGTTTTGGTTAACTTTTATTGCTGTGTAGACAATATTCCTAATTGTACAGAAAATGTGTGATCTTCCAAAAGTATGCTAGCATTCTTTAAAGCAGTCTTTTGATTATATCAATTTATGCTTTACATGTAATTAAAATAACTATTTTGTGAGTTTTCTGTGGAACATGATGAAAAGCTTTTTCTGGAAATCTCTTATTCCTTTTTGTAGCTTTTTTGAAGGTTTAAAAGGTGTGTGGACAACGTTTGTATGTCCCTTAACTAGTGATCAGCTTCTGATTTTCTTTAGTTTTGAGGCCTCATTCATACTGTATTCTGTTGCCAGACATTCCCATTGATACTCAGACATTCCCATGAAATCCAGTCAGTCCAAGTCACCTGACATTATTAAACTCTAACATGGATATAATATCTAAATATATTTTAATCAGATAAGGTCCAACTACTCTTCCAGTCCCAATGGCAGTACCTGTAAAAAGAGGTTTAAAATGAACCACCACCAAAAACCTAGGGAACTACGTATCTTTGTTCTCTACTTAAGATGAAAACAGGGATGAAAATCAGTTTAATTCCCCTGGCAAAGACTTAAGATTTTTTATAAATGCCATTTGAGGCTTTTAATCTTGTGTGAGTAACCTGACATAATCATAGAAAATGTGTTGTAGAATACTCATATATAAAATTCTGGAAAATTATTTGGAAGTATTTGCAAAATGGTTAGGGATCTAAAATTCTTGAAATGGAGGCAAATCATTTAATGAATCAGAAGAAATAGAAATTGGGGTGGAGCTGATTAGATCTGTTGCACTTGTGAAAGCAGCTTTTATATTTGGCAGACTGTCATGAACGTGTTTATTGAAAGAGACAGTACTGCCTTATAGAAATATATTTTAAATTTGTATGCAGTTTAAGTGAAGATTTCTTCTAGCTGCCTTTTCTTCTAGGACAGGTTTTTTAGCTCATGGGAAGTGTCTTCAAAAAGACCAGATTTCTAAGATCTGTGTTTAGACACCTATATAAATTTGTAGATTTAAACAGAATCCTGGGGCTTGGGAGTGGCACTGTTATCAGCTACTTCAGTAAATCATGTTGGTTGAGGCCTCTTAGCTTGAATCAAGTAAGTCCAGAATGGTGCAGGCAGGTGGTAGAGCACAGATATATTTTTCCGGTGTGTCCTTTCTATTTAGTTTCCTCTTATTTTTTATCATATCCGCAGGGTTAAATGTTCAAACACCACCTTTTAAATAAATGCAGACTGGAAATATGTTTTGAAGGAACTGCTTTAAATGTTAAACATCTATATAATACTACATACTGTTTATTTCTAGGTGAAGGAGCTACAGCTCAAGTTCCCTCATCTTTTGTGATTCTGTCTATGTGTACTCTAATAGTACTGATAATACTGCTTGCAAACTGTGTCTCCTGCTGTAAAGACCCTGAGATAGATTTCAAGGTAAGCATCTGAACTTAAAAAGGTGTATGCGAGTGGCATTCTTAGCTGTATTCTGGGATCCAGAATGCTTGATTATTTGTGCTAATACTCTGCAGTTATTGACACTTCAGTGTCACTGTAGATTCTCTCTTCTGAAATAGCCAGCCACTGTGTTTATACATGCTGTGAAGTCTTCCTGCAACCATTTAAGTACTTGGTCCGTGCTGCAGTAAGGATCTTTAATGTCTTTTCAGAGTCATTACTAGCTATTGGGATTAGTAGTAAAAGTATACCCTTGAGACAGTTTTGCTGTAGAGAATGTTTGTTGCTTTTCTGTCTATTCTTTTGATTTGTTTTCCTTAGCCTGCTGATAGGGTTTAAAGACACTATTGAAAAAAAATACTGAATATACATATCCACTGCAGCAAAACTTGAGAAATTGTCAAAATCGGAGAAGAGTTACTTTTGGAACATTGGTTATCAGTGTTCCTAAAATGGAGTTTTACTCTCATTTCTAAATGGAGAGTATTTGGCCTCAGCAGTTCATGTTTATTCATTTAAAGCTAGATAGCATTTAAAATAAAATAAAAAAAACCCAAACAAAAATCCAAAATAAACCCTTTTTGTTAAAAGCAATACTTGATACTTTAGTTTCTTTAAAACAATAATAAATTGAAAATAAGGAATAGAAAACTACCAGCCTGTCACTGTCCTTGGAAAAAAGTTAAGCTTCCTTAACGTTGCTCATTCAAACTAAAAGAAATGTATTAGTGCTAATTTTAAGAAAAAGATCAGCTTGTTTACTAAGATACTTTCCTGCCCCCCCCCCCCCCAGGAATTTGAAGATAACTTTGATGATGAAATAGATTTTACACCTCCAGCAGAAGATACTCCATCTGTTCAGTCTCCAGCAGAAGTGTTTACTCTTTCAGTTCCCAATATTACTTTACCAACTCCCTCCCAGTTTCCGTCTCGTACAGGTAAATTACTGCTTTTTAATGAAAAAACAAAAGTAGGCAATTTCAGTGTCAAAAATGAAGTGTAGCTGATTGATTGACTTTACTGTAAGAAATTATTACAAACTTACATAAACTGAGTAAAAAAGTATTTTGTAGGGTGTAGGATGAAATGTGAAATATTATTTCATAAATGTTAACTTATGGCAGGGTGCCACATAAGGTAGGTAACTTAAAAGAATGAAAAGTAGCTTAAATAAATCTCTCTAGAGTGCTTTTATTATGCCTCTATATACGTAAAAGGTTTGAAGTACTCTAGGATGTTAGTGACTTCTGCTTTTCAGTGGTTTTCTTCATGGCTAAGTCGTCATTGGATTTTAGCCATTAGCCTTGAGTGGAGCTAAGAGTGAATCTCTAACTTGACAGCAGAGCTGCTATTTCAGCTGCATCAGTTTCTTAATGTCACTGTAGACTTTTCGTGCTGTAAATGTGTATATTGGTCATACAGAGCATTAGGTTTCTTTTCCTTGTGTGAAAGGTTTTTTGGAGTGTGTTATTTAAAATACAATTTTTGTAAGAGAAAACTTAGGCATCTTAAATATTACAAGCATGGCTTAGCATAAAGTAGTTGTTCTCATACTACTTCATGTACAACTTATACATATATTGCTTGTGTTGGTTAACCATTAGATATTCAGGGAAGCTTCTAGTAAATTTCTGTACCTACAAATTTCCAGAAACTGTCAATGTGCCTTTAATACAGAAGAAATGAGTGAGGGAAAATTATCTGAAGAATTTTGTCAGCTCTCCTACATTGCTGTAATTGTTAAAACTATACCTTCTGTCACTAGAAGTTATTTTGCCACTAGTGAGGCAGTGTACTTGAGTAAGGTATACTGGTAAAATTGTAGTTGTGCTATTACAGCCTTCTCCATGCTTAGGAGCACATTGACAATATACTATACAGCTATGGTTGTTCCAGTAAAATAATACTGGTGTAAATGTGGCTTATGAAAACAAAAATGTGGGCTAGAATTCTCAATCAGACAAGTAGTAATGATGGAAAGTTTTTGTGTACATCTATTCATTGGTGTTCCTGACCAATTAAGCAGCAGAGGGATAAACACTGCTGAATCTCTTCTGTAGTGTAGAGTCTGCCATTGTAACTGTCCATCCTCTGCCAAGATCTGGGTCTTGTTTTCTGTCCTCTCCCTCTCTGGACTCTTTACGTGAAGTATTTTTAGTCAGAAAATGTCCTCTTTCCAGATGGTAGCTATAAGTAGGGCAGTTGGGCTGAAGAATAAAGCAGTCTCACCCTTCCCCTTAAAATGGTAACTCTCTATATAACTATAAATGTTAAGATCTATAAGCCATGAGTGTTGTCTTGGTTTTCAACTCTTATTTACATAGGAAACTTTTGAAAGTAGGTTATTTGCTCTACCCAACTACAGTGTATGATACACTTTTATATTAGGATTAGAACTTAGCCTTTTTGCTTTCTTACTGAATGTGTTAAAAAAAGGAAAGTTTACATTTCATAAGGAGAATCAATGTGTAGGGGGTGCATTCTAGTATGGTTTAGAAGCTGGAGTTGAGAAAAAGTTTCATTTGGGTGCTATTGTCAGAACGTTACCTTTGTACTTTATCTATGTCTAGCTAGGTTTTGTTGCTTGGTCTGAATGTATGCATGTAATTGGGAATAAATGTCGTAGAAGCTTGCATTATTTCCTCGACAGTCGATAACTTTGGCCATCTGAGTGGTTTGATATGTGCTATGTTTGTTCTGTTGTGTGTGACAGATGGATCAAAGTCTCAAGTTTCACGTCAGAGTCTAAACTACATCCAGGAAATTGGAAATGGTTGGTTTGGAAAGGTGAGAAGTTACATTTTAATACTGTACTGCTGTTTTGAGTCTTACTCCTAACTGACTAGGCTACTGTATTTCCTTTAAAATGGTACTCAAAAAAAAAAATAAATAGTAAAAGCATAAGAAAACCTGGAGTTGAAATTAGATGTTTCCTTGCATGCACTCTTTAGCAGTAGTCACAGTGCTGAGCAGTGCTTCTTTAATTTACGTGTAGTTTCTTACTAGAGTCACTTACTAGGTAGACATTCCATTTCTGTGGATATGAATTAATACATTCCTGTTATTACCAATTCTCTCTAGAAAAAACCCCACCCTTAAGTAAATAAGTGGTCTTTGCTAGAAAACATGTTTTCTGAGAGTTGATGTGTACATCAGTTGTCAAGATATATTAAGTATGGGTGTTTAATTATCAAAGCTCTGCATGCGTTGACAAAAAAAGCCAGAAAATCTTTCTTACAGTGTGGTTTTAGCTCTTGTTTTTCCTTGAATAGATACTTAAAGTTTTTTTCTCTCTGTTTAAAGACACAATGGTTATCTTTTTTCAGGTTCTGCTAGGAGAGATCTACACTGGCACTAGTGTAGCAAGGGTAATAGTGAAGGAGTTGAAGGCAAGTGCAGGTCCCAAGGAGCAAGAACAATTTTTAAGAAATGGAGAGCCATATTAGTAAGTAATGTTTCACACTTGGTTAACTTACACACTTCATATGAATTATGGGTGTTTCTTTTGTTCAGTGTTACTGTCTCTACTTGCCCTCCCTTATAAGTGAAATTAAAACTGTAATTCAATTCAAAGTGAGAAAAAGTTGAGTTTGCTTAGAAATAAAAATAAGGTCTTCGGTTAAATGCGTTTGGTAGTTATTGCTCATGACTTGAGAACACACTTGGTTTGCTTTATCTCATTTTCTTCTATAGCTGTTTGGAGCAAAGTCCTGATGTTGCGAAGTAACTTCATGTGTAATTACTTGCCCCTGAGAAATGAGGTTTAACTCCTGTACTTGGCTTTCCTGCTAGAAGCAGGGGAACTGGCAACACTTTGTTATCAGATACTCATTCATTTCTTTGAAGTTACCTTTTTCAAAAAATTAAATACAACATCGTAGTAAACTAATTTGTTCAGGTAGGCTTGCAAGGAGGTTTGTGCACCCGACCTTGCCCCGAGAATCATACAAACTTCAGTCCAGTAGTACTCTACCATTGAGAAATCATTGATCTGACTGGAAATGTCAATAAAACATGATTGTTTGGTGTTCTCTTCCTCTTGTGTTATGCTTGGAGGATACTTGCTTCTAGGTCTTTATGTACTGGAAATGAATTTGGTATATTAAAGGGAGTGTAATTTCTCTTCCTGTATTTTTGGAATAGTGAGAATTCTCTGAAGAGCTAACTGCCACAGGTTAATGGCTTTAGTAGATGACTGGAAAAGGTAGGCATATTGTAGTCCACTAGTCATACCTCACCGAGTGGATTACCTTACCTGAATATGCTACAATGAGTGATCATAGAGAGCTTTCTGTTCTTAATGCTTTCTGATGTCCTAGTTATATTTGCATTTAGGTTTAGATTGTTGGCAGCTGTCAGAAGAAGAAATTTTGTGCCTTCTGCTGCATTGGCACAAGTGTTTTTGAAGCAATTTAGAAAAAGTAACTGATCTGGCTGGGAGCTATCCTGGCTACAAAAGGTTTAGCTTTTAGCCAGATCAGCTCCTTGGTGTAGTTCACAAACCAGTTGCATGCACTTATTTTTGGTATAAGGGATGGTGGGAGGGCGGGTGTGACTTTTTCTTGTGGCAGTGCTGGCTTTCATGGTTTTGACATCCTCTGAGTTTCAGCTGCCTTCAGTGATATGCTGCAGCAATACGAAGGAGTTTTAAAGGTGCAAATGGAATCTGTGGCCTTGGATAATTGTACCTTCTGTTTGTGCTGCCCCCGCCCGCCAATGTTATGTGTTGAAACTTCTGGTAGGGATTTCTGGTAGGGATTTGCATTATCCTGCAAATAATGTATAGTGTGATCTTTCTGGCTTTAACTGTTATCTTTTCACTCCAGCATTCTTCAGCATCCAAATGTTCTCCAGTGTATTGGGCAATGTGTGGAAGCTATTCCTTATCTCCTAGTTTTTGAGTTCTGTGACTTGGTAAGTACACTTACACAAAAGGCTACCGTTGTTTTTCCATTGGTGTAAATTCTGTAGTATATTGCCCTTCACTCATGAAATAATTCTTTTTCTTTCTGGGGCATTTTTTGAATAAACAGAATTTCACAAGACAGGCTTGTTTGTTTTACCTCAAGTGTAATTTTTTGTTTATATTCTTTTCAATTCATCATGTAAATTCTAGGTGCTTGTGAATGTTCTGAAGAGGAAAATAGCTGTTTGTTCTTTGATAACAGAATTACTGGTCTGTCTCGGTCTGCCTACATCATATAACAGGGAGCTTGGAGGGGAAGGAAGGTCATAGAAGGAAGCTTTTTATTGTGGTCCAGTATCACATGCTCACATCACCTCCTAAATTCTATTTTCTGTCTGTGCAATCTTAATGTGCTTTTATTACCATTTCCATAAAAATGTTAGTTGAACAAAATTGAGGAAAGAATTTCCTCCCTGCTGCCTCCCTGCCTCGAGAGCACGCAAATTTTACCCGTGATGTGCAGCTTTGACCTAAAATACAATTGTGGGCTCACTTGCGGATTGGGTAGTGTGTATTCTAATGGATAGAATTTTCAGTATCATCCTATTGTCATCCTGTTCTTACTGATCTTTTCTGTTACTGTGTTCTTCTCTTCCCTACTTCTTAACATTCTTTTTTCCCTTCCCACCCAAAGGAACAGCCTTATTATGCTTCCTGAACACCAGCAGAAATGTGAAGAGCACAGTGAAAGGTGTTCTCACTGCTTTCTGCTCTACTGTTAGTGCCACAAAGGCCACTGAAGATGGGAAGGGTAGTCACGCAGAAACCTTGCTCAGCCACTGCATTCCTGGGCATGTGTTGGAATTCATGTGAATGCTGTGAGAAAGAGGGTGTTACGCATGTATAGACGCTTTGAACTGTGCCCAGTATACACAGAGTCTCCAGAGACTAAAATTTGGATATGGCCATGGAGCCATGGTCTGGAAAGACTTGAGTTGCTTTATCGAAACATAACACATTATTAAAAACCAGACAAACCCAGAACTCCAGGTGGCTATCAGAACATTGGTTCAATAGCTGCTTCTAAAGTTTGCGATCTAGATATCATTCCTTGGAAAACGTCAAGGCAAATTAACTCAAAGTGCATGTATGTTATTAGGAAACAAGTCTTTCAGAACAAAAATAGTTTGTATTTATAAAATTCAGTAAGATCTTTTACCAGCTTCACTGCTACTGAATTTTCCTTTAAACTCAGGTGCACAAATATGGTTCTAGTTACGTCACTTGCCTCAAGCAATTTAAATGGGTTAACACTAAACTTTTGAGTTTTCTTGAGAAGCATCAGTTAATCTGTGACCTTAAATAACTATCTTTGTCATTACTGCTCTTTCACTCAGATTTATTAGCTGTGGTAAATTAATGAGGCAGAAGTGCTGATAAGATAATTCTTTTCTAAATGGAAGAAACGCCTGAACGTTTTAAGTGACTGATCAAAGTGAAATGTTCTGGTTTTGCTAAGAATTAAAAAGTAGGTGCCTAAGGTTAACCAGATAATGTTTTTTATAGCGTTTCAATATGTAGAAATAGAAAATTTCTTACCAGTTTTTAAATGTGCTACTCAGATTGGAGGTTCTTTAAAATACCCTTGAAAGAGAATTGTGTTTTACAGAGTCTTAACAGATATGCATCCATATCAGATTTAGTTGCTGCCATGTTTTTAAATAGGTATACTATTTAATCCAACTTTGAATTTGAAGATGGAGTAACTTTTAAAGATTGCCCTACTTTAAGTATACAGGAAAAAAAATATCCTTGTTTGATGCCTGATGATTAATGCCAGAAATTTTCATGATCCTGTAGAGTAATCTGGAGAGGATTTTACTTAAGGGGATAAAAGAGATTTTCACTTTAACAGGGGGCACTAAGCTTGACAGCTGAAGTGGTAGTTTTATAAATTCAAATATAGTTGGGTGATTTCTTTGGAATGGAAAATAAATGTCTGTGCCGATTTCAATTCCAAGTGAATTGGAACTTGTTTTTAGAAAATTGTGTACTGTAGTGAGTTAAACATGACTTTAACACTGGAAGTCTGGCTCACTTAAAGAGCTCTTACTTGTTAGAGCTGAGTAACGCTTCGACATCGTAGTATTTTATTCACTGTGCACACAAATATGCAGGGGCTAGGCAGACAAAACTGTGTTCACTTTAACAGTTTTATGCAGATGGAGATAAGTGCGGTAAGTTAGCTCAGTATTGCTGTATGTCACTAATTCTTCTTGTAGTCCCAGGGCCTAGTGTGGGAGGTAGCAGTATCAGAGTGAGGGGAGAGGAGAGACATGAAGAAGGGAGAAATGTGAAGGAAGCCAGACGGCACCATTTGGAATAGAAGGTATGGCTGGATAGCTTTTTTTTAGTAGACAGGTTTTTAGTGGAGTGTCAGTAGGCTGATATTCTAGAAGCTGCTTTTTATCACTGTGGCTGGGGTAGCAGTTACACTTTTCAGGCATTCTGTAAGTGATCTCAAAAGCTGGTAGCTTCTTTTGTACCTTTTTTTTCTGAATTGGGTAGATGAGTGGTATGGAGGTGCTTCCAAAACAGGCAAGAGTCTTGATTCTTCAGCACAGACCGCAGGGGCAGATGCAGTTGAAGTGGTTGACCAAAGGTTCTAGTATCTGTGGTGACTATGTATTGTTCAAATGGGAAGGATGAGAAACATGTTCCTGTTTTGCTAGCAGTAGCATAACGCTATGCTAAAGCTCTTTGCCTTGCGTTACTGGTGCTGTATATGTATATACAGCAAAGAATAATTTGTTTTAATCCCTTGTATTTATGTGATTAAGAGTTTGATGGTTAAGAAAAAAGTGGCAAATCAGCTGTGTTGGATTTGAAATTTAAATATCTTCAGGTGACAAGTTCTTTTGAAGCTCTTTTCAGCGGTGTAGACCTCATTTTGCAAGTTTGGCATATTAAGTAATGAAAAACATGGCTATTCTACTGACGAGCGCAGACTAGAGTGTATAGCAGCTGTTTTCTCTGCACTCCATCAAATTCATAGTCTATCACAGCATGTCCCTCTTCTGCAACTTTTCATACTAGGATTTAGAGCCTTTTTAGGGCTGCTTGACCTTGGCTGCTCAGGCAGCCCTGTTGGATTATCAGTTCCCAGGCTCCTTGGCACTCTCAGCGGTGCTGAATGTCATGCAGGCTGGCTTACTTGTTTTCTTGGCTGTATAAACTACTTGTACTTTTCTGTTACCTGAGATTGCTTGGTTGTACATGCAGTAACTGTATTTGTTAAAATTTAGCCTGTTTTATAACGTAATCCAAGTTACTCTATGTCCCTGGCTTTGCAGAGCTGGGCAAGAAATGTCAGCAGCACATAAGTGATTTAAGCTTTTAAATCCTAATTTTCCTTTACCTGTGTTAGAATTGTTTAAAAATGGTAAATAAAAGAAATGCTCAATAAATTCTTAAGCACACACACACACCCCCCATATTAGTTTGCTTAGTGTGTTGGTGCTGTCCTCTATGAATAGTTAACTGTTCACTGTTAAACATTGTAGAATGATGCCAGGTTAAAAATAGTGGTAGCTGGCTTATAACTTTAATATATTACTCAGCCATGTGTGGCCAGCGTTTTGTCAGCATAGCAAATCCCCTAATGAATTGACATAATTTATGAGTAAAGGAAAGTTATTCAAATGTGGAAGTTTTATGTATATTGTAAGCCTGATTTGCCTATCAAATTCTTACAGAAATTCTTCACGTCTTGCAATTCCCTGAGCAGATGAGATCAGCAGGATGCAGTATTTGCTTGGAATGCCCTGTAGCTTGCTTTAGGGATGTTGCTGTTAGTGGAAGATGCCTGCCTGTAGTGGTTGGTTGTCTCCTCTGTTTGGGCTTTTTCTGATTACTGCCACTTGAAAACATTATCTTGAAATCAACAAAGAATCTTTGCACTGAAAACTTCTTAACTGAAGAGTCCAACAAATCTGTTTAATAATCATAGTCAATATTGATATGAGGCAAATGGGTATCTCTGGTGTGTGTTTTTAAAAAAGAAAAAGGAGGTTGAAGAAAAGAAAAAGGGGGTTGACAATTCATGAAAACTTCAGAAATCATGTCTGTTGGGTTCAAAGACTGTGCTCTCAGAACTGTTTAATAGTTCTTAAATGTACGTATGTCTAAACAACTTTCTGATGGTATAGGTGCTCTATACCATACACCAGTTTCAGGCATTTTAATGGTATTGACTGCAGGTACTTACAATGTGAAGCAACATTGGAGGGAGGAGGCAGGGGTAGTATTTTCAGTTGTCTTAAGAACTTCAGAAGGGGTGATTATGTGGTATTGTGTGACTTGGCAGGTAGCTTTCCAGCTTGGTAGAAATTGTTAGTCAACATAATTTGGTAACCTCTTTATACTTTTAAAACCCTACCATCTGTACCTACTGGTTTAAAAAGTCATGTCAGCTATTTGTTTGGGTGCTCATGTGAACCAAATGCAGAATTTGCACAAACAAGAGAACTATCAAAGAGACTGCATGTAAATACGCCCCCGGCTTCTGGCTGCTACAGAGAAAAAGCATGGGAAGACTGACTTACAGAGATGGCTGAGCTGATCCTGACTAGAACTGAGAAGGATGCGAGGAAAGGCGGAATGTAGTTCTTCATGTAGTCCCAGGAGAGGAGGGAAGAGGCAGAGTGACAGAGGAAGTTGGAGAGAAAGCAGAGCCTTCCTCAAACATGATTCTTGAGCTTTTTATACTTGGGTCTCTGCAAGTGAATTTTGTAGAACTGTATTTATTCAGATATGTTTAACCTTTCATATTTACTGTGTTTAAAAGTCTGTCTTATAAAGGGCTGGGTTTTGGCTCATTAAATAGTATGGGAATAGTATTTGATGTATTGCTACTGTCTGCTTATAGGCAGGGAAGCATCAGAGGATAATTCAGGCTAGCAAGGAGTTTAGGAGGTCTCCACTCCAACCTCCTGCTCAAAGCAGTGTCAGCCTGAGGGCAGACCAGATTTCTCAGGGTTTTGTCCAGTTAGATCCTGAAAGTGTCCATGGATGGTAACTGCGCAGTCTGTCTGGGCAACCTGGGCTTCTGCTCCAGTGTCCTCATGTGGAAAACAGTTTTCCATATACGCAGTCTGAACTTTTTGTGTTTCAACTCATGCCTGTTGTCTCTCATCTTCCCTCCATGCTCCACAGCAAAGAGCCTGGCTCAGTCTTTAAGAACTTCATACGTACTGGACAGCTGCTAATAGGTGCTCCCTAAGTCTTCCTTTCTCCAGGCTGAGTGAACCCAGTTCCCTTAGCCTCTCCTCATGGTGAAGTGCTCTGACCCCGTGATTGTCTTGGTGCCCCTCTGCTGAACTTGTTCCAGTTTGTTGTCTGTGTTGTTTTGGGGCTGCCAATACCGGACACAGGATCTAAATGCGGTCTGACAGATGCTGAGTAGAAGGGCATAATACCTTCCCTTGGTCTGCTGGCTACGGTCCTGTTTATGCGGCTCAGGATGCTGCTTGTGGTCTTTGCTGGCAGGGCACATAGGTGAGCAGATGTTCAGCTTGCGGTCTGCCAAGATCCCCAGGTCCCTTACTGCAGAGCTGCTGCCCACCTGGTCAGTCCTCAGCTTGTATTGCTGCAAGGGGGTTTTACCTTCCCCAGGTGCTTTTGTCCTTCCGGAGTTTCCTAAGGTTCCTGTTGGACCTTTCTCCCAGCCTGCCCAGGTCCCTCTGGATGGCAGTCCAGCACTTGAATGTGTGCATTGGTTCCCGCAGTTTGGTATAAGCAATGTCCCTTTAAAGCATTATCAAACCCACCTGGTTTATATTTTTAACCTTGATTGTAGCCTTAATTAGAATAGAATGAGAAAATGGAACCAGCATGTTTCAAGGTGCTGGATTTAATAGAAGCTGTATTTTCTACAAAAATATATGCCTACATGAATTGTTTAGTAAGTAAGGGATGCCACACAGCACTACTGTTACTAATGCATTTAAAAATTAAAAAGTAATTCCTTGGTGCGTTTCAGGCATCCTAGGAACTTAATCCACCTGGGACAAACCCAAAGTAACCGGTTGCTGTTTTAATGAATGACAATTTTGGAGAGTTTGACTTCAGGCACTTGCTGCCACCTACAGTCAGTTAAGCTTGGTGTTGTGTGCTGGTATTGGGCTGCGCGGTTGGGAACGTGTAGGTTATGGACACGGTTCTTTGGAACTCTGCTGTAGTAAATCTTCTCTGGCAAGGTAGAATGGGGTGCATGTGTTGATATATAATATTTACACATATATATGTGAGCCAGTATGATATGAAAGCTGTAATTGTAAATCAGAAGAATCTTTGGGGAAACATTTTTTTTAAATGTAATTCTGTAGGATGCAAGTATGTAAATGTTGCCTAATTAGTAGCTAAAAACAGGATAAAGAGAACCTAATGAAGGCTTCTACAACATTAAATAGTATTAGAAATTATGCATGCTTTCTCACAAGGTGGTACAGCTACTTGCAGCATAAGCAGTACATATAAAGCAGATGAAGATACAATAGCTGCTTTCGAGTACTGTAGAATATATTAATATTTTTAAAAATTAAAAAGAAGCTGTTTTACACAGGAGTAGTATCTGCTTTCAAGTAGACTTTGTCCCATTGCTTCTTACTTTATTAAGTAGAACGCAGGTTTGTGACTGTCCAGCCAGTCACCTCGGCTATCGCTGCACTGTTAGGTTTTAATGCTCCACACAGACACCTACTGCTTGAACTATTAGAATTGTAAATTGTCATCATCAATTAACCATGTTAAGGAGGAATGAGATGCTTCAGTTGTAGCTCACTAATGTACCTGTGCACCAGAGAAATGGGAAGTTTAGTGATCTTCAGTCTTTTGTGAACGTCAGAGCGCTTTTTATCTAGTTCAGACTGCCTTCGTGCCTGCTCAGTCTCAAGACTTGAGTTCAGTCTGCTTCCTGGCTCGAGATTTAGGGACACAGTGGACATGGACAGTTAGAGCCAGTTTGTTACGCTGGCAAAATACATTGTGATCTAATATGTTGTGAGGTCTCATTACAAAAATACCCTCTGTAGTTATTTGCTAAACTTACAGAAAGACTGTATTTTAAATAACAAAATTACAGGAGTGCTAGGTTAAAAGTCCAGCTGTGAAAGTAGGAACAGTAATGCCATGAGAAACTTGTTCTCTTCTCTTGCTTGGGTTCACTTACTTTTCCTGAATGTTGGACAACTTTTAGTTATTTTCCCTCTATTTCAAAACTGTTTTGTTTTTTTGGTTTTTTGTTTTTTTGGGTTTTTTTGTTTTTAAGTAATGTATGGAGTGCTTCTGTGGGCTCATTAATTACATGTCTGTTGCTCAGCTTTGCCTAGGTTTGGTGAAACTGCTGCCATAATCACAATTCTTTGACTGGAATGGGGTCTGTTAACCGTGGGTTTTATATCTAAAGCTCCAGTGAGCTAGCAGTGTCTGAAACCCTTTTCTCTGGTTTCTCCCTTCCATCCCCTTGGAAATTCCAGACAGTCAACTTTGCTAATTTGGAGCACTTCAAAACTCATGTAATTTAAAAAGAGAAGCTCATCAAACTGTCTTGTAATGGCAAATATTATTGTATGACAGGTTTTACGTGGCAGTCTGATCTAGGTTGTTAATCATTAAACAATTTGATTAAAAACCCTTAAAAGGACAGTACCATATGCCTTAGATGACTTCTGTAAGAATCCATATGGAGACTGGAAACTTGAGATTTTTAATTAAGCACAAATATGTCTAATCAATAATGTGGTTAGTGGGTTCTTCATTAAGTATTTTTCAGATTCAACCAATATACAAGGCTGATAAGTATTTTCAACTTCTTTTACAGGGTGACCTAAAAACGTATATCTGCAATGAGCAGGAACACGTTAAAGGAGATTCACAAATAATGCTGCTACAGAGAATGGCGTGTGAGATTGCTGCTGGACTTGCTGTAATGCATAAACACAATTTTGTGCATAGGTATGCTTTCCAGATAAATTGCTTTTAGTTATGATGCACTCTAAAATTCATGCAGGTATTTTCATTAAAATCCGTGTTTACTGAAGATTGTGTTTAACAAACTTCCGTCTAACTTCCATATCCTAAGTCATGAAGGTGTGATGCTTAGGAAGATGCTCATTCAACTGCAGTGGTGTGGTGATACAGCTCCAGCCTGGCTGAAAGCCAAGCACCTGCTTTTTAGGTTTGAAGCCCACAGAACACAACCTACTGCTAAGCCACTCCAGAAGCTGTAGTGTTGATGAATTCTGAGCCAAGTTAAACTTGCTTTGTTTGTTGTGGGGAGAGGGATGTTAGAATTTTGTTAGAATGAGTCTTATACCTGCTGTGTGGTTTTAATAATTGTAGCAAATTAGAACTTCTGTTTGGTAATCTGTTACCTTTGTTACTAAAAATGGGGGGGAACCCCAAAACGAAAATGCTGCCTTTCTAATGCAATAAGGGAGAAGCTAGAAGCTGACTTTAAATGAAAAATTGATTGAAGCAGATACTTTCTCACTGAATTATTGTTCATGTAACCTTTTAATCTTCAGTAACAGAGGTAGTCAGATTTAGAAGATCATGATGGGAGAATAATTTTGTTTTAATTGGGGGGAAAAATGCTAGATTTCTTTAAGGTTGGCACAGCTGATACTGAAAAAATGGCAGTAGTTGTAAAATGCTGGAGAAAAGAATGTGTTCATGAAACTAATTGCTCAGAAATATGCCAAAATACATTTTTTTGGCTTTAAATGGAAAGGTGTTAAGGAACTGGAAGACATCAACTTTAGATCTGTAATGACTAAAATAGTAAAGCATGCTTGTTCCACAAACGTGGCTTACCTGATGAAACCTTGGCTATCACAAGATAGTTTGATTTTATGTTGGATCAGTCTGTTCTTTGCCATAGAAACAGTGCTTGTATCATCCCTTTCAGCAAGCTAGAAACTTGGGCTAGAGCTTATTGGTGCACATCTTGCTACCTAGAGAAAGCAGAGACCTTGTGTTCAGGAAGAAGCTGAACTATCCGACTGAAGTCTTGAAAGGCGCAGGTGTAAAATGACAGCAAGACCCTGCGAAAACACCAAAGCCTGGACTCTGGTGGTGGCTGATGGGCAGAGCTATTCCTTTAACCCCTTTAACATTTCGAGTGACTTGAAGGTAGTACCTGTGGTACCTGCCAGACGGATTGATCACTGTTTCTTGTGTTGCAGCAGTATGGCTCCGTAGGTATTAAATGTAACAGTACGCTCTCAGTGAAATAGTTAAACTTGATCATTAATCTGTGGATCTGCAAGTTTCTCACTGTAAATGTTTACTTCTAGCAACACTATCCTGATGCTGTCAGAGTAAGTGGTAAAGCTCCAGCATCAGCGATTTTGTTGTTAGTGGTAAATTCAAGCAGCCAAAATTTCTATTTTCTCTTCCAGGATATTTATTTAAATAGTATAAAACAAGCTGGAAAGTTTGGGACATACCTGAGGCTTACAAATGTGTTTGACCTGTGTATTTCGGTGACTCTGGACAGGAAAACATTTTCTTACTGCTTTGAAGTAGGAAAGGTGTGTGGTTTTCAGACTGTTTGTACATTAGAGACTTCTTTTTTAGCCACACAGAAGCAATCGTGGAGTTCTTCCAGTGCACTTAATTGCCTTGTACCCTTCTGTGAAACTGAGAAGCAAAATATTTGAGCAATTAGTCTGCTGAGCTCTTTGCTGTCACAGCTACAGTTCTGTAGTAAGCACATGGCTTCATTAAACTTGCATAAATTTCTGAGTTTGCATGATGAGTTTTCTGAAACGCCTTCTTGGTATTATTACAGCAGCACTGCTGGCTATAAGTACTTGTCTGATTTATGGTGGGAGCTGGAAACTACTTCTGTGTGTATTCAAGAGCTTTGTGATTTGTTTATTAAAGAACTTTATGAAATACTTTTTCTGATGGTCTTTTTCAAGGACTGCCTGTAGTTCTAGTTCATGTGTAATATATGGTTTTGTTATTTAGAGGCACTTAACTTTAGGTGTAAAATGCTACTAGTTGCTTAGTATTATACTGTAAGTATTTAAACCTGATCTGAATTGTTGATGGTGCCTGCTTGTGACAATTGAAATGCAAGACATGTAGTGATAGGTGTCGGGTAAAGAGGGACCTACATCACTAGAGCATGTGAACAGCATAGGTAACTACATTATAGGATTATTAATAGAATTAAATAATCGCATATAAACTGTGTCGTTTGAATGCTTAGGAGTATACTTCACTACTCTAGAGTAAAGTGACTACATTTTGAACTTTTTATAAAGGACAGTATAATAGTCTAGGGGTTTTTGCATAAAATCTTTAAATGCAATTGCTTTGCCACTATGTTTAGTTTTCTTTGATTCCAGAACACAGGTTCTGCTTGGTTTTGTGGCTCTAAACTGATGCTCTTTTGAAAATGTGGGAGGGCCTAAGGGCAGTCATATCCTTGTGGCCACAAAACAGATGTTGTCTGATGAGTCTGTCATGACGAGAGACCCTGTCAGTGTTTGGTTTTTTCTGAAAGTGCTGAGTGTTTCTATAGAACTATGGTGTCCGCAGTATTCCAGTGAGGTATGGGATCAATTATTGGCTTGTACAGGTTCTAAAACTTAATGAAAATGTAAGCAGCAAAAGAACTATCCTAACATTTAGTTTGGATCAAAATCGTGCTTTTTACATTAATAACTCCAGTTACTGTGCCTGGCTTTGCATTATGAGTTGGTCTTTTGGAAGGCATGGACTGGTTTAATTTTGTCCAAAGAGAATCAGGAGGGTACCTCCAAAGCACACCTTTCTTGCAGCTGGCTTGCTTCAGCCTTTAGGAGGATGTAGGTCTATGGGATCAGACTACAGCTCATGCAGATAAAATTGTTGGATAAAATCAATGGATAAAAATTGTAGTGTGGATGTTGAATCCGTAGCACCTAAGTAGTGTCACTTTTGTTAACCCACTTGTTTTAATTTGCATTGAAGATTCCTTGGTTTGGTCTCATTGTTTATTTGTTTTCTTTTTCAGTGACTTGGCCTTACGGAATTGCTTGCTTACATCAGATTTAAATGTCAAAGTAGGAGATTATGGTATAGGATTCAGTAGGTATAAGGTAAGTTAATATAGTCATGTACCACTTTTTTTAAAGGGTTTGGGGCCTAAGGTTACAACAAGCATACTTTAAAGTTATAAACTAGATTGTCCTTTATTTGAATAACTTTTGAAGTGTAACTGGGAAATAACTGTGGCAAGCTCATGTAACAGAATAGGTGGTCTTTCTAGAGACAAGTGGAGTTCATGCTTGTACAAGAAAGCTTCTGCTTATATCTACCAGGTTTTAGGTCCTATTTACAGTAGTCCTAAAATATGCACAAATTCATTTTAATGTTTTAAGAAAGGAAAAATTCAAATTTCTTAATGAAAATGTTCAGAGTATTTAAGTGTGATAAAAATTAAGAAAGTGGAAAAAATCAAGGCATTAATTAAAAAAGTTTTTTGAGTACTGATCCTTACAACAGTTTATTTGTTGTGGTAAGGAGTGAGTGTCTTTCCTCCATAGCATTATTCTTTACTACTTGGGGAAAATGGGATTAATTTTTTACATTCTAATTTTTTGCATAGGGATCACATAAAACCATGTTAAGGAAACTACTGTCAACTTCTGGAAGTTGATCCAATGTTTGTTCAGTCTTTTTCTGCTTTTTATCAATAATTTAGGAAGATTATATTGAGACAGATGAGAAGAAACTTATTCCTCTTCGATGGACTGCACCTGAGTTAGTAACAAGTTTCCAAGACAGACTGTTATCAGCAGAGCAAAATAGATACAGTAACATATGGTATGTAGCAGTCTTTAAAATAATTTCAATGAGAGATTTGTGAACATATTTTCAAATGTTACACAAACGAGTAAATAATATTTATAGTTAAATTGAATATTGGCTTGATACACTGCTTTTTTATTTAATCAGATGTACAGTAGGTTAATCTCTACAAACCTGAAGCTATATCTTGCTGTGGAAGGATGCTTAGGCATCTGTTGAGAGCACAGTTATGCTAAGAAAAAAAGTTTAGCAGAATAGGTGTTTATACTAATAAACATCATTACTGTATGTTTGCCAGTTGCCTTCAAATGTTTATAAAGGAAGGAAATGGTAAATTATTTTTCCAGTAATGTAATAGCTGTGGATGACAAGTTGATCCCACTAAAGCCTGATTAAGTTCCATTGGCAGAACCCTAGCATTTTAATTGCTGCAGCATTTGAGGGCTGCAATGAACTGTTTGTCTCTGCTACCAGAGAGCTTACAGACAATGGATGGTGAAAATCTTGATGAACTTTTTTGAAATCACCAAGTTCCATTGCAGTTCTCAAGTCCTAAGAAATTTGGATAATGGAAATTAGGACTTAGGCTAACATTTCTGAAAACATTGTAGTTAAATTCCTGCTTTTATATTCTAAGGGTATTAAATAGTAAACTAGGTTTTATTTGCTAATTTAAAAGTAGGGCTGCAGAAAGCAAGTGGGATAGATAGAAATTGCCTAAATACTGATTTCCTTGCAGACTTCCTCAGATCATACTGTTCACCTAAACTACAAGCAGCCAGGGTCTTAAGGTTGCAAACTTGAATTTTGGTGCCTCTGTATACAGAGCTGCTTTGAACAGATCTGGACTAGATGACTTCCAGAGACCCCCTTCCAGTCTAAATTATTATAATACATGCAGTCTCCATTAATTTACATTTTGAGCAAGGAAAGTTGCTCAAAGATCAGTATCAAGGTTAATAACTGAAAATGTGATTAGCGATGTATATGATACGTATACAGCACTGAGGAAAGGGGTGGCTTCTGACTACTGCAGGTTAAAAGGAAGTAATTTTATGAAAACTGGAACAAAGATTAGTTTTCTAGCAGTTGGACCCGTAACTGCAATTCCTGATGAAAGTTTTTCCTGTTGTTAACCGTAAAGTTTTTTTATCTTCTCTAAATAGGCATTTTCTATTTTTTTTTAATGTGTGTGGGGTTCTTCCGTAGTTGAATCATTTGAGGCCTGTTGCATCTTGTTGCCTTAAGGCAACTTTATTCTTGAGGCTTCTAGTGTTCTGTCAAAATGAGTTAACAGATTCTGCATAGAGCCAATGGGAGAGTGATATTTGTTCTTATTAGTTATGCTTTGCTCAATCCTTACAGTCTTAGGAAGCAACTTTAAAATAGTTCTTGGAACGCACAGTCATTTGCTGCTCTTTTTCAGGTCCCTGGGTGTAACATTATGGGAGCTGTTTGAGAATGCTGCTCAGCCTTACTCAGACTTTTCTGACAGGGAGGTCTTAACCCATGTCATAAGGGAGAAGCAGGTCAAGCTCTTCAAGCCACGTCTGGAGCAGCCATACTCTGATAGATGGTAAACTTTAGATGTTTTTATTTATTCTTAAAGCTGCTGAAGTAGTTTCTCAGAATACTCTGTTCTCTTAAATATATTGAAATTGCTATGTGATATCAAGCTCTTGGCAAAGAAACCCTAGGTAAAAGGATTAAAAGCAGTTGCTATAGATGGAAAGTCCTGCCTGTGATATTAATTGTTACTCCTTAGCTTGCTAGATATCTGAATTTTGTAAGTTCCTTTTCAGTGTGAAACCTATTGAAACATGTTTCTTATTTGTATAGGTATGAAGTTCTGCAGTTCTGCTGGCTACCTCCAGAAAAGAGACCAACAGCAGAAGAAGTGCATAGACTCTTAACTTACCTTCGAATGCAAAGCCAAAGGGACTCGGAGATTGATTTTGAACAGCAGTGGAACGCTCTTAAACCGAACACCTCAAATAGAGAAACAAATAATTCTGCATTTCCAATCTTAGATCACTTCACAGGAGATAGACTTGGCCATGAGATGGAGGAAGTTCTTACTGTAACTGAAACAAGCCAGGGTCTCAGCTTTGAATATATCTGGGAGGCAGCTAAACATGATCATTTTGATGAATGTGGTCATGTGAATCCTGAGGATGCAATGACGTACACAAGTATTTTCTTTCCAGTGGAGGTTTTTGAGAGGTCACTTTCAGAGCAAGGGTCGGGAGCACAGGATGGAAGCGGTCAAGAAGCATCGCTTGCTGTCCCTGGGGTGTTACCTGTGTTTGATGCACACAAGCTTTCTGTTGGAAATGACTACTATATCCAATTAGAGGAAAAAGGAAGTGGCTGCAGCATGAATTTTGATAACCAATCAGTTGTCCTAACTACAGAAGTTGATCGTCAAGAAGCTGTACAAGAAAAAAGTTGTCATTTCACAGTTCTCAGGGATCTTGATGTTGAGGAATCTAGCACTGATGGGGACTTCTTCCACTACAATACAGATCCGAAAGAGGAATTTTTGCCTGCTACTGGTAGTCCAGAAAGTCCTTTCCAGAATGCGTTTAATGACATTGACAGATCAGAAGAATTGACAAACAGAAAAATACTTGGTTTTGCTGAAACAAATGATACTCCTAAAGACTTTAAAGTAGCTGTTTTGAATGCAAACACAGATGCTAGAAAGGCAGTAGGCCTTTCTGAGAAGGAACATTCTAGTCATGCTTCTGAAAACGAAACAGTTCCCTTATGTGAAAATATCTCTAACCAGTCTGACTTGGTAACTTTAGAAGAACTTTCTGATAACTTCTTATTTCTTCAAGAGAAAAACTTATTAACAGGGTTATTGTCTAACAAAACCAGCAGTGATTTTGCGCAGAAACCAGATGTTCTAAAACGTATATTAGAAACCTCAAATAGAAACTCTGTAGAGCCTGAGCCTGTGCTGGCTGAAAATGCACAGGTCTTTTCTTTAATACGTGAAAGTCTTAGAACAGTGAAAGATGAAAATTTTAACCCTGTGACAATGAATAAAGATCTGAATTCTCAGTCTCACACTACTGTAGAGATGCAGGCATCCTCTAGTCCATCTGCAGGACATAAGTCACGTGATAAATGTGCAAATCTTCCTTATTTGAAGGATGAGGGAAAACTTAGAAATGTGGAATTGAATGAAGTTGTGTCCTGTAACATTGATACTGTCTGTCAGGAAGAGCTATCCAATAATGCCAAAAATAATGATGTTGGCAACAATCCATATTACAACATTGCTGTTGAAACAGATGAGTGTGGTGCACAAATAAAGCAGGGAATGCTTTTCAAACCTGATGAAGTAGCTTTTAATAGAGAAAAAAGTAGTGATCAGGAAGATATGAAAAGAAACTTGCAAGATAAGTCTCCCATATTAAAAGATGAATGTTTATTGGAGGAAAGACAAGAAACATCAAATAGTTTTGAGAACTGTAAGGATATTCCAGAAGAGATGACCTTAATTTCTGTTGCTACTTCAGATTGTACAAGCCAGGATAGTCTTCTGGATGACAGCCCGTCTCCTTTACAAACTGTAGAACAAGCCTTAGAGACACCCGATTCTTTGGATTCTTTAGATGTAAATGAGGTTTTGGAATCTTTACAGGTTCAAAGTCCTCAGAAACTTTTGCCACCTGATAAACCAGCTGACAGTGGCTATGAAACAGAGAACCTGGAATCTCCGGAGTGGACTTCCCACATCACTGTTGACGATGCTTCTAGTGTAGAGACTACTCTCTGTGTTGTCAGTGAGGGCAATGTCAGTGCTTTACCTTCTAATCCAGTCATAATCGTTTCAGAAGCAGCAGCTTGTTTAGATGCAGTGAACAGCAATTTTGAAATAACCCCAAAGGTTTTTCTGGGTGGAAATCAAAACTCATATAGAGACTCTGCCTATTTCTCTGATAATGATTCTGAGCCAGATAAAAAAGCAGAAGAGACTGTGAATCTGTCAAGAGAGACTGCATGTGTTGTCTCTTCAAATATAGGAGACGATAATACTGAAGAGGATTACAGTTTGGAAGAGAGGCAGCAAAAGTGTGGTGTAAGGAATTACCAGGATACCAATAATCAAAATGCAGAACTAGAACTAAATCATAACTTGGAGATCCAAGAGATGGATGTAGGGATGCAGGGGTGTCCTGATGAGTGGGCAGAGGCAACTCTGAATTCCCTGGAAATATCGATGGAAAGTAACCTGTCTGAGACTTCCCATAAAAGTGTCTCTTGTGTTGGCACTAACACTTCAGAACTTCTTTCACACAGAGACTTGAAGTCTGTGCATAACATACATAGTCATTTAGATCTGAGTAACAGTGATAAGTCCTTCTATCACACTGAAGGGCAAAAACTGAAAGAGCCAGATATTGAAGGAAAATACCTCGGCAAACTCAGTGTTTCTGGAATGCTGGATTTAGAAGATGGTGATGATGCGGATGAGGAAGATGAAAACAGTGATTCTGAGGATGATATGAGGACTTTTCATATGCATAGTCTGAGTTCTGACAGTGAAGATGAAACTGTTCATCAAGTACCTGAGATACTTACTGACAAGGATGATGGAAAAAATCTGAGAAGCTTGTTGAAACTTCCAAAACCTCTTGATGAAAGGCAACATGAGCATTGGAAAAATGAGAAAAAGGCTGTAACATTCTTTGATGATGTGACAGTCTATTTGTTTGATCAGGTATCCTTTTTTTATTTACTAAGTAAAGTTTTTGTTGCTTTGGGTTTTCTTAAAAAAGACGTGGTAGAATATCTTAATATTTGTGGACACACTGTTACAAGCTCACCTTTCTTTTTTGGCAGGGTTAGATCTTGTTTGTGATGTGGGTTATTTTTTATTTTTATTTAAAGAGAAAAGAAAACCTTTCTTTGCTAGGTGCAGTTGTGTGCTGCTGGTAGAATACCAGCACTAATTTGAAGTGAAGGAGGGCTTTGCTTTGGGCAGCGTGAGTTGTTAAGTCCTGAATCTCCATTGCTTTTGGACACTTGACTGCAGCACTGAATGAAATGGTGGTTTTTAGCGATGTCTTTCTGGTATTTATAATTAATTGAATATGTGAGACAGCATTGTTGTGGACCAGATTTGATTAATTCATTTTACCAGAATGTTGTTGTAACTTTATAGAAGCAGTTTATCTGTTTAACAAGTTTGAGGACTTTTTAAGTTCAAATGCCTTTATAAAAGGAAAGAAAAAACCACACCCAAATAAAAAAAACAAACCACCAAAACCAAACAAAAACCAAAAAAACCCAGACTGCAACCTAAGTCTGAATCTTGTGTTAGTTACTGTTAAAGTAAATTTACCTTAAACCGTAATCAAAGATGAGAATGCTATTTAGATGGTGATGCTACTTTTTATTAATCCTATGATTCAGGTTCAGTGGAATACTGATCTGCTTATAAAATTCAAGGTTACCTTTGTTTCCCGATCTGCTTTATCAATTTTTAACTTCTGTAACTTGATATGGAGGGGATTGTATTTTAACATTTTGGCAACTAAACTAGCACAGTGAGTTTAAAAGAACAGTCATACTGTCAAGCTTTGGAAATGTTGCTTATAATGACGCACATAAATATTGGAGTTTTGTAATAGAAAACATAGGTGATATATTTGTGTTGGGGCAGCCTGTAGAATAGTAATCCTTTTGTCAGAAAGGGAAAAAAATTAGCTGTGTTTAAACTAGTTGTCTTTATTGTTACAGTAACTGATAACATGTTGGCTGCTTCAAATACCAGTCATACAAAGTCTGTCTCTTTATCCTGAAGCATGATTAAGGGGTAAAAAAAACCCCCAAAAATGTTGGGAGATGGGATAAGGCTTTATTAAAAAGGAGCGTCAGGCTGATAAGGGAACCGTTTTCAATTGAAAGTTGTTTTAGCTTTCTTCCTACAAATATGAAACCACCTTATATATAATACAGAAACAGTCATTTCCTACATGGTTTTTGAATGCGTGCATGGATACATTGTGTGTACAAGAGTGTTAAATTTTGTTTCTCTTAGGAAACGCCAACTAAGGAGCTCGGAAACCGTGCAGTAGACGTGAATGGGGAAGACTCTCACAGCACTCCTGTTCCATCTTCAAGTTTTAGTTACTTAAACAGATTTGCAAATTCAGAAAGCTCAACAGATGAAGAAGGTACTTGAGTATATTTATATACAGCAGGGGCTGAGACAGAATGATAGTCTTTAATGAAATGTCATTTGAAATTACATGTGATTTGTAAATTCACTGTACCGTAATTGGGTTTTGGTTTGCATCTGAAGTGTACGCTTCAGCTAGGCTCAGATACTGGTGTTACTGGCTATCAGAACCTCCGGTGTAATACTGGGGGGTAGTATATTGAGGTGTCTAGGGTATCTTGAGAGGTCAGCCAAACTATGGGTGACAAATGTTTGTGACTTGCAGGGCTAAAACAGAAAAGCTGGAAGTTTTGTTTTGGGTTAATGCAGTCTTCCAGGGGTTTGCTTTTAAAATTGTACATGACTTTACATTAATGTAAATGGCCTCTTTTTTTTTCTTCTTTCCTTCCCCGCCACACCCCCCACCCCCCCCAAGGTGGGGGTTTTGAGTGGGATGATGACTTCTCTTCTCCAGAGCCATCCTTTATATCAAAGGCAGCTAATAGTCTTATTAGTTCTAAACCACCTCTTCAATCATCAAAGTACTTCTCTCCACCTCCACCTTCCCGGACTGTTGATCAGAACTGGTCACATTCATCCCCTTATTCCAGATTCTCTATCTCTCCTGCAAACATGGCAAGCTTTTCTCTTACACATCTTACAGATTCAGATATAGAGCAAGGAGGTAAGTGACTTAGTTATAATTATTTTTAAACTACAAATTATGCAAAGGTGTAAGTGATAGATATGGCAAATCTAATTCTAATTTAGATACTTAGTTTAGAAACACATTTTTAATGCTATAAAAGTAATGTCTGGTCTTGTATTTCAGTTAAGACATAGCTTTCCATTTAAATTGAGATTATTTGCATCCAAGTGCAAGTACAGCCTTGTGGCTGAATGTTCTACAGAACATTTACAGGAGAAGGTCAAAATTTTTCTGTTCAAAAAGCTAATGCTATATTTATATAAATCTATGCAGTCCTTAAGCACTTCTGTATAGCTGCCACACTATCGCAGTTGAGCAGTTCTTGTTGTTGCACTAACCTAAGTCACAATTTTATTTTCATTGCGCAGGGTGAGGATGCTAAGTGATGTTTCTGCCACTGTTATCTAAGCTAATTTTACAGTTCAGTTTCTTTTCATATTGCTCTTCAGAAAGTGTGTTCTTGACACTCAAGAATTGCAGCATGTTTTCTAGAGCTGTGAGTAGGATAGTTTCTGTTAGGAGAGCCAAACAATCTGTTCATAGCAATATTGAGTACTAATGGTATTTATTAACAGAAGCTTTCTTGTCTGTATCGGAAGCTTTTTTTTAAGCTTTGATAAATTTTTGAGGGTTAAGAGAAGCAAGAGTAAGCAGACTTGGATCAGTTCAGCGTATTATTAATCTTGATAAAATGTTGCATAATTAAATATTGCTGACTGCTAAGCCTTGCTAATGTTCAATGTCTATAAATATGTAATTGGTGTTATATAGAGTTGTATTGTTCCTGTATTGAGCTTATTGATTAGATAATGTTTGCTGCTTAGTAACTTACAGATAAGAGATTATTTTGGAGATCCTGCATTGCCTTATGTGTCCTAAGAAGTGACATTGAACTGTGCAATTCAGGCAGATGTCTATCTACAAACGTACCAAATGTTTGCAGTAGTTGAAAGCTGTAGGGAAAGATTAACCAAAACTTGGAAGTGCAGAACAGCAGACCGCCAAGTTCTAAGGGGAGTCTTACAAAGGAGTGAGGGTTATGCAGAAGAATCTCACTGTACTTTATGACCTTTCCTCTACTAATAGGAAGCAGTGAAGATGGAGAGAAAGATTAAACTAATGAAAACTTCCTTGGACTGCATACATAAAACACACAGACTTTGTGTCTGAAACTACTTTATCTAAACTCTGGATCCTCCTGGAGTAACGCAGGTAATCAAGAAGTACTAAGAAGTGAAAGTAAACACTGAAAGCAATGTTAAATCAGGACATTAATTTGAATGTGTATTTAACTTTGTAATGTATTTTTAAATCAGTGCAATTCTGCTTTTCATTGAAAGATGATTCTGCCGCTGTTTTCAAGTACTTGAAGTATTTTTCAGATAACTTAAGAAACAAGTAAAGCAATTACACTAGAGTCTGGTTTATGTATGAGATTGTATAATATTCTTTTTATATTTTTCCATGTAGTTCATTATCTATTTGAACATACACCTGTTGTAGAATTGTGTATAACTGTCCTGTGCAACAGGTGACTGTGTTGCTGAAACTGTATGAATGATAGTTGATCAGTAGTGAGCCATATTTATTCAGAAAGATATCACTACATATTACTTTGCTTATTACAATTGCACTATGGATTATTCTTCCTTTATTTCCTGATGTACAGAGTCAAAATCTTAAATCTTTCAAGGAAAATAAGACAAGTTGAATTGGCCCAGTTATCCAGTTTAATTTGTCCTTTTTGTAGCCTTTGCTATGCACGGTACTTGTAAAACGTACATAACTTCTGAGTGTTATGTTAGACTTGCTGAAATCTTATATTCAGTACCATTTCTAAATGATAATGATTATAGATTGATTGTTAAGTGTTCATGTTTTATAGGAAACTGGAAAAGAATATGTGATACTCTGAAATTTTTAGATGAAAGAGATAATGTCTCTTAATTCCTGAATATGATCCTACTGACTGCTTAAACTGTAATAGCATCTGACTATATCATAATCAAGGGCCTTCCAGTTTTTACTACATTTTCTGCCTTGGAGAGAGAAGAGGAAAAATTGGCTGTACAAAACTGGAATTTACGAATCTTATAAAAAGACTGATTTCAATAGACTGGATTTGGGCACACTTGACTCTTCAGTTGTACATTCTGTGACTTCTGAGGCTCACTCTTCTGCTGACTGCAGGTTGGGGCTGCCATTCAGAGGCCTGTGGTAAATCTACCTCTCAGTGATGTTACGACAATTAAGAATTAGATCAATGGTTAATGCCCAGTTTTGCACCCTTTATAAGGCCAAACCTGTTTTAAGATTTCTGCAAGGCTCCGTGGTACAACTTGAAATGCACACTGACCAAAAGCTGCGGTGTAGTAAAGTTTGCTCTGAGGCTGTCTGTAGGGAAGGGAATACAATGTAGGGGGTTTTAACCTTTATGCTCCACCATGCATTTAGCTAGTTTAATCCTTTAAACTGCTTGGGGGGGGAAGTAAAAATCCTTAATTATTACTCCAGAGTGAGTTCACTTGAGAAGCAAATCCCTGACCTCTTGACATGCCTTATGCAGCTGTGGATCTGCAGGGAGCACTGATAGGAACAGTTTACCTGGCTTTGTATTTTAGTGTCCTAAAATACAAAAGTACGAAGTACTTTGTATTTTAGTGGCTATTTTGGCAAGGCTTCAGATCATGGTGGTCCAAGCACTCTTGTGTCCAGATCCAGTCACCAGAGAATTTTCATTACATGAAGTATGGGAGGACTAGATATTTTCAGATGTGTAAAGTTTGTTTTGGTATACCTCTATATACATTTTGATTTTTAAGTATGTTTTTAAATGACAAGAATATGTTAATTTCTTTTTTTCCAGCATTATTTAGTCCTTAACCAGAATGGTTTCCATACCGATCAAAAGGGAATGATTTAGCTATAATGTTATTTAAAGTTGCCAATGTATTGTTGAGGTAACTTTTTTCTGATGAGGCACTCAGGTTCAGAGTTAGTCAGAACTATTCTTCAGTATGAAGTGAGGAACTGAATTTTTCACTGACTTTTCCCAAAACGTGGTTTAAGAGGCAAAGCCAAGCAGTTACTAATACAGGCTTACAGCATATACTGTAGAGGGTTTAAGCAAGCTGTGCGCTACTCAGTATTTTAAAATATAGGTTATAGACTTTGTGCACAAATTACTGCTTAGAAATTCCAATGTTAAACTCTTTGATACAGCTAGTTTAAGGTACCTCATCTGTTGTCTTTAATTCTTACCGTAGTAAGAATGGAACTCCATAACAGTCTGCAAAGAATGTGTGGGCTTATCTGCCTTGCATGGTGAAAAAAAATCCATCAGACCTGGAGTTCGGCCTTAATTTTGAATAATTTGGTATAAAATACAGTCCAAGGTTAAATAAAAGCTTATGCTCCAGAATGTTACAATTTGGTTATGTGTTTTGTTTCTTCTAATTCTGGAAAAAGCAGATGTTTATCTTTTACATCAGGAATTTCCTTTGCTTGATGGAAATCTAAGATTTTTTTGCTCTTTACCCAGGTTTAAAGAAAATTTTACATAAGTGAAAGTTTACTACTTTGTCCAAATGGACTTACTGCTAATAAATTGCCAAAGGAGCATTTTTTCCAAAACAAGCTGGGATGTGTATGATATTAAACAACGTAATGCCCTTTTTAGCTGTACAATGAAGAGAAAGAAATATTTAAAGTTGAGTCACCTCACTTAAACATGAATTCTAATTTCAGTAATCCAGTAGGCTGGATTGCAATAATATAGAAGGTCTTTTGTGGAAAAATTTATAGTAAAAAATCTGATCAACTACTAGCAATATTTCACTAGCTTCCTAGCAGTCAGTGGCACAATGAAGATGAATCAATAATTCCAACTTGTTACATTATAATAAGGGGATTTGTTACCAACCATTCATTAAACTATATGTAATTTCTTGCACTAGCTACTTAAGCACGGTTTCTGTTTTAAAAATACATGTATCTATTTTCAATGGTTTATTATGAGGACTGGTTACATTTTAATTCCTTCTCTAGTAGAATACCTTGATTATTTGAATAATGAAGGCATTGTCTCAATTTGGCTATTAAAATTATTTAAAAGATCTGATTTTTCCCACCTAAGGAAGTTTGTTTAAAAATGAGAATCTGTAGTGAGAAGCCAACAGAGTGAGAAGAGTGTCCAGTTTTAATGGCAACACCTGTACTCTCCCAAATCCCGAAGCTGCAGATATGTTGTGTGTATAACTGCATTTATGGAAACTGCCATTTTCATGGAAATGAGCGGATTAAACATTTTTTCATATCCTTGTTGATGCACTAATGAAAGCCATTTAAGCCTCATTCTTTTTATCAGTATTTTTAGCAGATTTTTATGTAGTACTCAATCTTTTTCATGAGGAGGCTGGTTGGTAGAAAGACTTTTTTTTTTTATGATGAAGCACTATGCTAAAATGTCAGCATTGTCAGGTGTTAGTTACATGGCTATTTTTGTTGGAGTTGGTGAAAGGTGGAATCCAAGTATATTAGCCTTATAAGAAATAGCCTTAAATAACAATGGAGTGTACAAAATTACTTCAGCTTTAAGTCATACAGAAATATCCTTGTATGTTAATGGTTTTGGTACAAGACTGGAAAAAATCTAGAGGAGAGTCAAACATCATATAAACTTATTGAAAATAAGTATTTGTAATACCAGCAGCCTGTTTTTCAGAAACTTGAATATGACTTACAGTTAGTTTTGTTTATGAAATTGTTTGAACTTGCACAGATGTAGGTGTAACTTAAATGGTACTGATGTGTGTGTATATATAATGTTTAATTCTATTTGTAAATGAGAAACTATGTAACAAAATCATAGGTATGAGGTTTTCCTATTGTAATTTAATACAGGTATGAGGTTTATGGCAATATATCATAGTTAATGAAATTTCAGGTCAAAATGTCTTTAAATTGTGTACATTTTTAAATTGTAATTTCTACTGTATATTGATTATCATGCATAGTGTGATTCAAGAAACTGCTTGTAATTTAAAAATATTTAATATTAAAAATAAAATACAGTTATATATTTATAATCTTTTTGTCGGTTTGTTCATTCTTGAACAGATGCCAGCAATGGAACAGGTCCACAATATAGTTCTAATCTAAGATACATTTGTTAGTGTCCAGAGGTTGAGAAGGTACTAAATGCTGAAAGCTACAGTCCCAGCAGTTGAGTCTCCACCAAATAGCATAGTCACCTGTAATTTCTTCTAATATCACCATTGTGTGAACTTCAGGTAACGTATGTATGCAGTCAGTAGAGCCGCAGTACTTCTGAAAGCTGAATATTGCTTTTAATCTTAGAATGAAGCATCTATAGGAAGAATGGAGACTTGAAAATTTCTAAGTACCCTTCAGAGAACAGGTTTATGTTATGTTTTCTCAGTATTCATTGAATTGTTTCTAGAAGATTATTTTCTTGGGTTTTTTTAATCTTAAGTGCACGTGCTGAATGGACCTAAGATCTCCAGGTAAATGTAGTACTTGTGTGATTTGGTAGCTTCTTTCACATGAGATTGAGACTGTTCCAGCCTGTGCACTCTGAGAGGCAGGAGAGTGCTGTTTTTTCCTCTTAACCTGTTAACTGTTAAGGTGGTGATGAGAGGTCGCAGCAATGTCAGTGGTTAATGGAGACTGTTGTGGAAGCCCCCACATCGTATCGCAGCTGTTCTGAGTCCTGGCAACTGTTGAGACCTGGGAATGAGAAACTGATATCCAGATGACTTAATTTCATTAGGTAAAATATAACTTCTGAGCTGACATTTGACCAAGACAGTGGTCGTTATTGAGAACAGATGTAAAAGATCCCATGGCACAAGATTTGTCATCTTATGTAGAACCGATTTTCAAAGAGTTGGAGCACTTGCCATAGTTATCATCAACAGCTGTCTTGTGAGGGATGGCCATGCTTTGTAATGCAGGTGGTATGGCAACCTGCACAGCCCTTGGCAGTACAGCGTCGAGACAGACTTTCCTCCTCCAACTACTGAAGAACTAGACTGACCCCTCCTGCAGCGACCTTGATTTGCCCGGCTTAGCGTCCATGGCTCTGGTGGCAGCGCCTGGACACGTACGCAGCAGCAGTGCTGGCAATGAGTGCTGCCCCCCCTGCCATTTTATTGTCCCCGAGAGCCCTGCGACCACCCAGAACCCAGGAGCCCTGCGCTGGCTGCTGTCTCTGGGCTCAGCCCGGCGCCCACCCCGTGTGGGTGTGTGGTAAGAGCCGGGGGTCCTGTGCCCCCGCGTGATTCCGTTGCTTAGGCCTGGCGCTCGCGCGGCCGCCGTGCGGACCAGCTGCTCAGCCAGGCGGCAGCGCCACCGCCGCCCGCCCCGGGCCCGCCCCGCCGCTAAAGCAACGTGTCGCGGCAGCGCAGCCACCTGCGGCGGGGCCGGGGCGGGCGAGCCGCGGGGGCGGCCACCGCTCCAGCCGGGGCTCCGCGCCGGGGCGCCGCGGGGCAGCGCCTGCCCGCTTGGGCCCTGCGGCTCTGCTCGGGTGAGGCAGGGCCTGGTCCTTCAGTGGCTCCCGCCGGCAGCCGCTGGCTCAGCCCGGAGGACAGACGGTGGTGCCCCTGTTGCCCCCACAGACCCTTCTGCTGCTCCTGGCGTCCTGCAGGTCTCTGCTGTCACCCCTCGGGCCCTAGGCACTTTCTCCGCAGCTGGTGGCAGCGGTAAGTCATGGAGGAGGGATGCCAGCCCCGATGGATGGATGCAGAGGGTGGAATACTTGGTGTTTGGCTGCTTGCTCTCTGGTTTCTGTTGACCACTGCAGTCTGTTGCTCCTGATCCCCTCTCTGTCTCCATTTCTTCCTTGTGCACCCATGCCATCTCCCTAGGGGTCCCGGCAGCCTAGCTGTGACTCCCTGAGCGGGTTTCTCAGGGTTACAGCAGTGTGCAGCAGCCTGAAAGCAAACCTCTACCAGCTAAGCACCCTCTTTTCCCGCGTCATCCCATTTGCTTTCCCCTAGCCTGCAGTTTTAAAGGCTACTTTGCTCCCACAGTTTGCTGAAGCTTCCTTTCTTGATTTTTTTCCAGCTTTCTCTGCTGGCTGCCTCCATGGACTTCCCTCTTCACCAAGTCCTGTTTTCCTTTCAAACATCAGCTGCTCATTTCTCTGCTTTGCCGGACGGTGCTTTCTGCATTGAGGGGGAAGATGATGGTCTCCTTTGTGCCCACCTTTACTTTTTCTGTCCTGCAATTATGCATTTTCTGCCAAGTAAATTAGACTGACTGTTCAGAACAAACCCAGTGCTTGGTTTTAGTCCTGTTTTCTTGCATAAGATACTTGTGTGTCTCTAGCATTTCTTCAAGGGTCTCACAACACAAGCTATTCAGTACTGTCTCTCTCCGCATTCATCACCTGGCTGCTACCCTAGCCAAACTGCTTGGGAAATTTCTCTTTTTCTGGCAAAGTTACCTCCCTGGTAGTAAGGAACCCAGGGATGGCCAGGATACCCTCACAAGTGGAGAACTGAGTCACTGCAAATGCTGAGCAGCTGAAGATGTCTCTAAAGAAATGAGAGAGGAAGTGATATTTACTGCAGCATGCCCAGAAACTGCTTGCCACCTGCTCTGGCTAAGGTTGATGGTCTGTAATGGGATGGTCAAGCTTCTGCGGCTAGGTTTTGAGGGTTTTTTTTGTTGGCTCACCCACTGTCTAACTGCTCTTACATAACAGCATCATCATAAAAATATTTTATTTTTTTTTTAGACTGAACTTTTCTATGGCTACATGAACTGGAAGAAAGTGGAAGGAAGCATTTTGGAAATAGAGTCTCAGTTACACTGATCCTTGGTGTTAGAGGCAGGGTTGCTCTGAAGCTGCTGTCTTCAGATGTAGGGTTGGCACAGAATCTGAGCTGAGGGAGGGTAAAATTTCAGTGCTGTCATCTGCCTTGCCTAACTTGTGAGGAAGGAACATCACTGTGTCTTTTTGGATAACCTGGAGAATAAATACTGCGCTGCTGCTGTTCAGCTGGGGGAGAAACTGCAGTTGAGCCCCACTGTTTTTTGATTGTTGTTGGAAGAGGGAAGTGCTGCTTTGTGTGCGTGTGGCGAGGACTAGCCCAGAATGCAAGAAATGCTGTGGGCGAAAATGTGCTCCTGGCTAGGAGTTTCTGAGCTTCGGTATGAGTTGGTGTGTCATGTTGCCCTCTAGTGGACTGCTCAAAAATACAGCGGAAACCTGTTCTTACAAAAAGCAATTACCCGGAGTTCAAGGAAAAGTTAATTCCTGAGTAAGACCCTGAGGGTTCTGTCTAATACCCTAAATGTAAGCCTGCATGTGTACGATGAAGTGATGTATGGGTTTATTATAACTTGTGGTAACTAGAGGTGGGAGAAGACAGAGGCATGTGCGATCAAAAACAGAGGCAATGTGTTATTAAACCTAACTGACCGTTGTACTCCTGATATACTTTTGAGTTGTGGTTCACTTTTCCCACGGGAAGATCGGCATGGAGAGCATTTTCTATGTGCAGTGAGAGAAGTCTCTCCAGTTTGAGGCCTATTATAAGAAAGTAGAGGGGTGTCTTATTTTTTCACTTGGTTTCCCATACATGAGGACACCAGTAGGTGATTCACTGCATCTTTATTTCAGTGGTTCTACTCATTTGGCCTCTGCTCTCTGTGTAACCTCTTCCTTCCAGCTGAAGAAGGATCTGTTCTCTAAAAAATGATTTTCTCCTCTGTTCGTCTGTGTAGATCGTCCTGAGCAATCACGTTCACAACTTGAAAGCCAATGATGGTTTTCCAGTAGTGAACAAGTAAACAAATGAATCAAACAAACCTGCATCAGATTACTTGTTCAGCGTGGAGTTGTGCAACAGTTAAAGATATTGGTGTCATGTTTTTACAGCACATTGATGCTTAATGCCAGTACATCTACCAAAAAATGAAGACTAAAACCAAAGGAAAGAAGCAAAGGCATACTGTTGACAAAGAAGCATTTTCTGAGGAGTCGGCAATGAGAAAAAAAGAACTGGTGAAATGTTTGCGACACAAAGAAAGGAGAAGTGGGGGAAACAAGGAGAGCAGCAAGATCACTACAGCCAGAGCCAAGCATTCCTGGAGTAATAAGGACAGGCATTTGAGGAGACTGGAAAGCAATGAGCGGGAGAGGCAGAGAATGCACAAGCTCAACAATGCATTCCAGGCTTTGAGAGAGGTCATCCCTCATGTGAGAGCTGAGAATAAACTTTCCAAAATAGAGACACTCACACTGGCCAAAAATTACATTAAATCCTTGACCTCCATTATACTCAATATGTCCAATGGACACTTCCCAGCAGCAGAAGGTATGGGGGGAGCCTGGGGGTCCAAATTGTACCAGCATTATCAACAGCAACATGGGGATGATGATCATGATGAACATCTACCAAAATATTCTCCATAGGTTCAAAGCTTCAGCCAAAACACCTACAGTTAGCTACTACCATCATTCTTTTTCTTTCTTGTGTGATAATACCTGTCAGTACATAGAGATTTTAAGAGACTATTTTTGCCTCCAGCTATCCCCCATTTTTTCTTAGAAAGACAAACAGGTAACACTCATGGCTATAGCTTGTAAGGCACATTTTAAAAATGACCTTAAATTGTAAGAATTTTTCAGAGCTTAGTGGATATATTTGTGTGGTGCATCAGGTTTGACTTAAGTAAAGATTTAGTAACTCCTGAAAATTACCCTCACTGGAAGGGTTGTGAGTTAAGCATGTAAGGCCTGTGGCATGTGAGTTCACTAGAGCTTGTTGAGAATCTTGGCTGTAGCGCTGTTCACCAGACTGTCAGTGACTGTTCTTACGTCTGCTACAGAGGAAATTAAAATTGATGGCAACATTTGACTAACTTGAGTGAAGTAGTGTGTGTGAGGGTGAATTGGCCACCAAATATGAGTGTTTGCCTTGAGTGGTTTGGATCTGCTCTGGTAATTTTGAGCCTTGAAAAGCATAAAATCTTTTAAAGTACTTGTTAATGTAAACATCTACAAAGCTTTCTTAGATTGTAAGCTCTCTAGAGTAAGGACATTTTCTGGTCTGTATTTCCAGAGCATCTAGTCTCATGGAGCTTTTTGTTAGTGGGTGTCTGAGTGCCATTTTAATGCAAATAATAAATAAGAGACAAATGACTTATTTTTGCTAAAACTATGATAAAAATGCTTTAGTATTGGCATAAGTTAGCAATCTATCCAATTACAAATTATTTGGTAATGAAGCTTGTAATGGGATCAGGTTTCTTTCTGGGTTAGTGGTAGATTCTGGTATTGTAAAACACAATAAAATGAAGCAGGAACTCTTCAAAAAGGAAAATAAGCTGCTTTTTTTCTTTCTCTCCCCTCATTTCCCATCTTAGTTTAAAAAGTTTTATGTCACTGAGGAACCTTCATTTCCTCTTGTATTCTCATACCTGGAGAACAAACTGAGGTGCCTTCTGCTGGAGCTGCTGCCTGTGGAGCCCCTGCGTTACAGCCCTTCCTACCCACATCCCCAGCATCCCGCGCTGGCAGGACCGCTGTTGCTCTGTGGCGTGGGTAGCAAAGGTGTAGAATCTGGCATTTCATGTGCTGGCGGGATTGATAGTCCTGTGTGGCATGGTCCTCCCTGCACAGCAGGGCCATCCAAGGAGTGGTGGCTGAGAATTTATCTGGTCCATCACTGGAGGGTGATGGTTCATAACATGGTATTTATTTTGCTCCAGCAGGGCTGATCGTGTGACAGTTTCATTCAGACTAAAAGGTAAGATTTTCCAGACAGGCCTAAGGGCTGCGAGTTATTTTTCTTCACCGTAGCTCTATTTGCATCCTGACTTGACTTGGGACTTTCTTAGGTTATATAACTAACATATTAGTATATGTTGGCAAATTCCATTTGATATCAGTAAAGCTATTTTCACACTAAAATAGTTGTGATTAGACCTCGAAGTATTCAAATGCTAATGAAGGTATCGGCTAGTGTCTTTAAGATTTGACTTGCTGTAACAGCGCTCTGCCTTGCTTCATTCAAGAGCTGCTCCTTATTGGTAAAGCCCTTACTGTATTTGTGTGTTACCAGATTATAACAGGAGAAATCTGTATCACCGAGGCATTTTCTTTCAGTTGTTTCAGTTACTCCCTTGCCCGCAGAGGTGCTGGGTTGATGATGGCGGCACAGAGGCCCTGCTGGGCAACTGGTGGCGGCAGGCAGGTGTGGGTGTGAGGCATGGCAGGGTGCAGGGCCTGGGGTGCCTGGCCATGCTGCGTGGGCTAAATAGGTGCATTAATCGGGTCCGTGCAACTTCGCAGGTTACTTCTGCGGCGGTGCTGGGGAGCGGCGGCCAGGGGAGGGTGGCGCTTTTTGCTGCGTCCTTGCCCCGCTGGCAGTCCCCGGAGGCTGGGGAATGACCCGGGCCCTTGCGCAGGGCCGGGGGGACCCTCCAAGCCTCGGGGGAGCTGCCCCGGACAGGTCGCGCCGCCAGAAGAAAGGGCGCGGTGGAGGCCAGGCACGGCGGCCGCGGGTGGGCTGCCCCGGCTCTGGGGGCGGTTGTGGCGAGGTACACGGGAAGGGGCGCGGCTGGGGCTTGGCGCGACGCTGCTGTGGTGCGAGCGAGCAGGCACCGGGCGGCAGCACTGAGGGGCCGCTGCCGTGAGGCGTTTCGGCGGGCTCGTCCTCTCCTGAGAGGAGCTGAGGGGCAGCGGCCGTGAGGCGTTTCGGCGGGCTCGTCCTCTCCTGAGAGGAGCTGAGGGGCAGCGGCCGTGAGGCGTTTCGGCGGGCTCGTCCTCTCCTGAGAGGAGCTGAGGGGCAGCGGCCGTGAGGCGTTTCGGCGGGCTCGTCCTCTCCTGAGAGGAGCTGAGGGGCAGCGGCCGTGAGGCGTTTCGGCGGGCTCGTCCTCTCCTGAGAGGAGCTGAGGGGCAGCGGCCGTGAGGCGTTTCGGCGGGCTCGTTCTCTCCTGAGAGGAGCTGAGGGGCAGCGGCCGTGAGGCGTTTCGGCGGGCTCGTTCTCTCCTGAGAGGAGCTGAGGGGCAGCGGCCGTGAGGCGTTTCGGCGGGCTCGTCCTCTCCTGAGAGGAGCTGAGGGGCAGCGGCCGTGAGGCGTTTCGGCGGGCTCGTCCTGTCCTGAGAGGAGCTGAGGGCAGAGCGGCGAGGCTGCGGGGTCCCCTTACCTGCTGCGGCGTCCCCTTACCTGCTGCGGCTCCCACCGTAGCACCACACGTGGTCTGGCACCGTCGGCTGTGCTTGCTGCTGGGAGAGGCCGGTGGTGAGAGGGACAGGTGCTGGGGCTGAGCGGCAGCCCTGCTGAGGACAGCTTGGAGCCTGTATTAAGGCCCCACAAGGCCAGAGACCGGGCACTGTGTTGCAGCAGGGACCTCCACCTCGGGGGGAAGACATTACAGCCCGGGTGTGGGCTGCGGATAGAGCCTGGGGCCTCTGCCATGGGCTGCAGCAGCCGTCAAACACCAGTGCCAGCTGCTTGTGGTGGAGCCTCCGGCATCGTCATCGGGGTGTTCGGGCATTGACTAGGCACGGCTGGGAGCCACCTGGCTGTGTTAGCCCCGCAGGGGCTGGGCCAGGTGGCTTCCTCTGGGCCATCCAGCCTGAATGCTGTGGTTCTGTCTATTATATAGTAAGTGAGGACTAAGCACCTGTAGGTAATAGTCTTTTTTTTGTACAATTCTTTAAAGGTCATTAGTCTGCTAGAACAGTGCGTTTTAGGGTCATATGTAGGTTTATACTAAATGTCATGTCTGCAATGTTTTTATGGGATAGATGGGTTTAAATTGCTATTTGGTTACTTCAGCAGAGGATGGAAACCAATGAGTTTGAAAAACTTTCAACAGTGTCATTGGTGAAGAATTGCACATCACTTTGAGAACCAATTACACTGATATTACTGTTACAAATATAAAGTTTAAATGCTTATGGCAGTGTATTTCTGACAGGACTTCCTGAAAACAGAGGCATTTCAAATATGAAGCCCCAGACGGCATGTAACACCTAGCTGCAAGTACAGTAGCAGAGGAGACGTGAAGGTTACCCCTTCTCTGAAAGCAGCCATCCACAGTGAATAGTTGGGCACAGGACATAACGTGTTTTAATGGAATGGCAACTGCTAGTTCCACAATGTACTTTGCTACGAAGTGCTGCATTTCTTGGACATGTCAAAAGGGATTTCGTAAGAAGCATTTTTTTCTGATAAATTACTTTTATTTTTGAAAACGGCTTCAATTTAAAGTCACTTTTCCTTATTTTAACTAGCCACAACAATGACATTACATTTTTAAATTAAATAAATAGATTTCTAAATAATAGTTTCAGAAGGCAAATATTTAGTACTCGAGCATAAACAACTTATCTCTTGTTCACTTAAACCCAGCTTTTACAGTAAAGTAAGTGAAACTTGGCAATGTAGGGAAAGACTTAAAGGTACATTATAAAGCTTATTGTATGAAATCAGTTTGATTGTTGGATATGTAAACACTATTAAAATATTTTTCATACGATGCAGAGAAAATACAGTCCTAATAATTATCCACAAATACATGTAATAAAGTTATTTATTTGGACAAGACACTGTGCAAGTTATGCAAAACTTATTATGGTAATTAATGCAAACATGTTATTCATGGTAATCCCACAATGTATGTATAAACCAGAAATTTCTAATCACATACTGGAAAGATCAACAGTTTCTTTTAAACAGTAAAGCTTCTTGAATCTTCTTTCACATTTGGACTTGGAAACAGTGCTCTCCTTGGCATTAAAATGCCAAATGTATTCCTTAAATACGTGCAAACATGTTTTACTTCTACAAATACAGTACTGAGACCACACCACACTGCTCATCATATAAAAATAACTCCATATACAGTCACACACAGAGAGGAAAAATCAATGTAAACTGCTGCCAGGGGAAAAACAGTGCTTTCCTGAAGCTACTGGGAGAGGCTTTTTCAGCACAAGGACTGGATTTCAAATAAGGATTTCACATCACGGTCCAATTATGATAAGTAAGACAGGAAAAAAAGCTTTTTTTGAGAATAAAAAGTGGTTTCTTGTTGAAAGAAGGGATGAATCAATCATGTATTAAAAACAAAGAGCAGAGCTTCATTCTGAACCCATGTTAGTGTACATTGGCAAATTCCACTTGATACCAGTAAAGCTGTTTAGCACTCCTACCACTTGTGAAGTCAGAATCTTACTTAAGACCTCCTCTTTTCTTTTAGGCTATGAAAGCATGATTTGCGATGATTTGGAATGCAGCCTAACTCCTCAAGTGTCTGACGCCTTCCAACCACATTAGGTAGGCATCTGTATACTTCAGTTATTGTGGGGTTCCAGTTAAGATGAAGACAAAACATGATTTATCACCATTTAGGCGGACAATTTAGAATGAAGCTTTGTCACTTAGACTGAATAGGACTGTGCTCTCTACACAGTCCTGCTGAAACCAGTGGTTCCATTCTTGATTAAGATATTGCTCACTGTGAGCAAAAATTGGCTCTTACTGGTAGCTGCACCCTGTTGAGCTGTATACAGTTTAATATCGCTGATGGGAGCAAGACCCAAGCAAGGTACACATGCTGATATAAGCAGGACTCACCTGAACAGTTACATGCATGTGTCAATGCTTGTATAGTCAGGACAGTTATGTTTGCCTGTAATTCATTTAAATTTATACTACACCTTCACCTCTGCTCAAACATGAATCTGGAGAATAATTTGCAAGGTGTGTGGATATGAAATATAGGGAAGAGAACTGTAATATTCACAGAAAAAAAAGTAAATGTAGTAATCATCTGTGAAGATACCCACATTTGTATGGTTGTATAGCAGCTATAGCAAAGGGTCAGAAATACATTGTGGCTAAAAAGCCTGCCTGCTTTGACAAAGCCAATTAGCTCTATCAAGTCACGTTTTACACATGATGTAGTAGATTAAGTCAGTATTTAAAATACCCCATTGCAAACTCCAGTTCAGTAAAAAGTATTAGTAGCACAAAAAGGCCATGTTTTTCTCTCCAGGCAATAGACACTTAGTTTCTTTTTAAATTATACTGACTACTGCTTGTCTGCAACATGTAGATGGCGACAACTTAACAATTAACAGTATTTCTGTCCAATTCCTGACTGTCACTGACCATCAGAGGGGTTTTAGAGTGTTCTGTTTTCCCTTTACTCTCCTCATCTTCTAAATCCTTTGATACCGCAAGGCTTTCCTCGGAAGTGTCATGCATAGCAACCCTAGATGCTTCAGTTGTGTTTCCTCTGACTGTAATGTGCTCCCACCCACCCTGTAAAAGATTGATAAAGAAATAAAAAAGGAGAAATGTCACCTTGCAAGTACCATATCTAATGCGATGCTTTATGTGCACTACCAGTTTTATACTGTTTACTCATGAGGAAAGTAATCCTGCTCTGGGCTGAATCAGAAAAAAGGCTCCTTGTTAAACAAAACAAAACACAAGGTATCGTCCTGACAGGGAGGTATAGAGGTAGTAAACTTGAGGATTATTTTTATTACAAGGAATTAAGATTATTAGGGTCAGGCATTCATAATAGAGCCATAGCAGGTTTTCCACCAACTTAAAAGGGGCCAAAACCATGAAACAGTCTTTCTTCAAACATTGAGGGTAATATAGGGAACAACACAGAGGAATAATAACCTGCAGACTAGGAAAAATTCTACTTCTTAAAAACAGCACTTACTTTACTAATTTTTCCATTATAACTTTTTAATTACCTGTTTAAAATGAATGCTTATCAAATGCAAATACATTACTTCCCAGCTATAATTGCATAACCTGTAGTATTAACTTAAAAAAGGAACATAAAACTGAAGAACGAAGGTCAGTTTCCTGCAGGTATATGCAAGCTGTAGGAAGCTTGCCAGCTGGAGCAGGACGGCACTTTCCTTTCTACACGTGCCCACAGGTATTTGGATACGCAGCTTTTAGGCAGTTTTATACCCCCAGCACTTACCCCAATACCATAATCCCATGAGAGGCCTTTAGGTTCCATTGGCTGAACACCGGTGCGATGGCAGACTGTCCCACAGCTCAAACTATGACTTCCTTGCACTTTGTCAGCTATCACCCAGACCTCAAGAAAACAAAAGGAGGCAGTAGCATGTGCTCTTGGTGCTGCTCTTCCCAGGTGCAGTCTGTTTGACCTCTTTCAGACATCAGTCTTGATCTTGAATTGGCCAAACCTGCTCTAATTTAGTCAGAGGCACACCCAAACAACCAACTAGATAGCAGTGTTATAATTAAAACTGCCAGATAGTAAGACTTGGCAGGAAAGAGATTAAATATATAGAATAGTCTTGTTAACTGAAAATTAACAAGGCTTTTTACAGCAAAGGGCTGGCTGTATCACTATTTCATTGGCATGACTTTTGTGTTGGTATCAGTATTCTAGCATTTAGACAATGACCTTGGAGAATAAATAAAGTTAAACACAAATAATTATGAAGAACATTTAATTACAAAAGGATGTTAAGTCACTAATAAACTAACATTTAAACAAGGAAGCTTAATACACACCTGGTCCAGGGGCCCTACAGACATTTTACGGATATTATTTGAAACGTGATCCCACGTAGATCCTGAGGTAGCTTGGTGTAATACCTTGCCGGTACCAAAGATTGCCTATAAAATAACCAGTCCTGGTAACATTTATCTGCTTTGTATAAAGTGTTAGTAAACAAGATAACAAATCAGTAGTTCATGCTTTGTGTTCTGTGGATATGTATTATGGTTTTGACTAATGTGTTACAGTGAAGGACAATGAAGTTCCTACTTTGGAATTTGTGTTTCTACAGTTCTTCTTTCTAGCTTTTCTGGAAAACAGAAAATACTCTGTTCTGTAAAACTTCTTTGGGAAAAATGTTCATATAAGGAACTATGCACTAGAGCACTAAAGCAAATGAGATAAAGATCTCTGAAGGAGACTGGTGTTGAAGACTTGTTTATTTTACAAAAGGATGCTTCGTAATTTATCTTGCAATGGTGGTGCCATTTCTAGGTTTTGCAACAACAAAATATTCCTCTTCAGTTTTGTACGTTCTAGGGTTTCGGACAAAATCCTGCCATACAATTCTTTTCTTTGACATTCATTTACCCCCCCCCCCAAGAACAGTGTAGATGCTGGACTGTTGCTACCTAGGGCACTATCAGATGTAACAAAAAACAGGTACACCATCTCTTTCAATATGAAATATTACTCGTCTTGAAGCAACAGTAATTGTCTGTCCAAGCAGAAGCTCTAACTTAGCCTCTGCTTTTTAAATCGGTCTGATGTATACTGATTTGTTTTTTGTAACATTGATAAATAATTTTTAAAGATCCTTACCATTTTTATCCAACACAAACACAGACGTTCGTCCTACTGAGACTTGTTTTAACTTTTGTTTTTGAGGTGAAGGAATATGGTACCAACAGTCACCTAAAGGTCAGAAATACTTGAGTAAAATTTTGAGAAGACAAAATTATGTATGACAAGTCTTGGAAATGCCTGCAGTTGAAATACATAGCTGAGGAGAAAGCTGTGAATGACATTACACTTAATAGATTCTTACTAGCTTGTTTATAGAAGCAAACACTTTAAATCACACAAGTGAAGAGCAAATTAACTGCTATAATTATCAATCAGTATTATTCATATGCACTGTGTTTTGCACAGCTATTGGAAAGCCGTCTGCTAAACTGACTTGTCTTGTTCAGATGTTGCAGTGTAGTAAAGCTTACACAATGTGTAAAATGAAGACTGTGCTCAAAAAGGGCAAGTACTTACCTGCAGGTTTTTTTGGAGACACTGAACCCCGATAGAAGGCAGAACCATCTCTAGCAATAGCCCACACTTGGTAAAATGCTCCAATTGAGATGGAAATGAAGGGCTGATCTGTTCCCACGTGCAGCCAGGACGTTCCCTAACAAATGAATTGTAAAGCAATGGTTAAAAACTCCATGACAAATACTGTTGATAATTCCCAAATGGGAAAAGCCCTACATAGTGAAAAAGATTCTGAAGAATAATTCTTACATAATTTTACAGCTGAACAGAAACAAGGTCCCTGATTGTCAAAGATATTTGGATATAAAACTCTTTGAAAATAGCTACACTGGACTATAACAGAGCCTTTCTGTTGAAATCACCAGAATTTAGGCACCTACATGTCTCTGAATAGCTGGGCTAGAGCCTTCTTTTTTCAAATATCCCTTGGTTTTGATTACATAGAACAACAGTCTCACAAAAATCGGATATGGAGCTTCAGATTCCAGACATGGTATTTCAGTTCTTGCTGTTGCACTGCCTTACAGATCTGTGCTATTGTAACTGATTGAACAGCAAGAAAAAAAAATTTAAAAACCCATTCCTATAGATTTTCAACTGGCAGTTCTTCTCCAAACTCCACTAAAGTATATTGTTAAGATTCCCCGCCTCCGACCCCCCATTGTAAATACGGTTTAAAATCAGTGCCTATCAACCCTAATCTGGTGTTTCAGCATATGTCTATTAGTAGGAAATAACTATTCCTATTGAACTTGCTGGGACTATTTGTTCCTTTCTGCATATTTTACTGGATATTCACTCATTACTTCTGTCACGGTCCATAAGAAAAAAAGTTAAATCCATAGGTTAGTCCAGGCCCACCTGTCTTAAATAAGCAGCCAGTTCCAGGCCCAGAAAAGTCAAACGACAAACTCCTAGTGGTATCAGTGGGCATTAGACTGGGACCATACTTCAGAGAAATTCTGATCCTCAGCAGTTCATTTAAATGGGATATGCATATTATCAACAATTAAAAAAAAAAAAAAAAGGAACTAAGTTTCAGTGCAGAAGGTGGAAGTCAAATGCCTCACAAGAAGACCTACAGGAGCTGACATTAAGTTCCTGCAAGTGACGTGGCACAAGCTAAGGTAGATTATGCAAGGGAAGTGCTGTTGTAAGAACTGTGGGCAGCAAACTGTTTCAGTTGATGGACAAGGACCTTCAAATCTGGGACATAAAAGTGAAAAAAAATAACAAGGTGCTTTGAGAGAGTACACTGCATGACTGTATGTACTTCCATAATTACATTAAGTATGTCAATAAGGCAGTAAAAACAGGGAGCCTTACAGCTGGATTTTGCTGTGTCACTCCAAGCCTGCAGAGCACGTCTCCTTTGTCACTGATTGCCCACAGTGCTACTGCTTCTTCATCGTCTGCATCTGAACTGGGAATTATGGAGATGTCCCACAGGGTAACAGGAGGCACTTCCAGCCACGGCCCGTTGGTGACTATCTTACATTTTCTGAAGCAGAAAAAACCCATGCCCATCAGAAGTATGTACTTTCTATAACTGAATTTGTTTCCTGGTCCATTGTTGACTTCAGTGCAAACAATACTGAAGTCTTTTCATTAAGTAGGTACAGTAAGTATTAGCGTTTTTCATTTCAAAGAGATTTATAACAATCATTAGTGTTTTGCATCAGGTTTTAACTTCTGACGTATTACTGATTTCTCAAAGCTTCTGTGGTTTTTTTTTAGAAAAGTTACTTTATAAAACCAAGCCCAACCAAGAAGTCTGCAGCTTGTGCTACACTGCTCTCTAGTTCTCTAAAACTCACAGTGGGCAACAGCTGGATAATGAATATTTGACCCCAGCTGAGAATCCCATTGCGGAACTCCACACCTGGTCCATTCCTGCCTCTGTCTTGGTTAAGGTAATTGTTTTTCAATTAGTTTTTTTGGTGGGGCTTGTTATAAAGTTATGTAGGTAGGCAGAGATAAGGCAGCTTTATATAAAGAGTTGGAGGTAGGTCATTCTGGGAATTGGTGTATTTTTTCTGTGGAAACTGCAACAAAGTAGTGCTGTCTATTAAAGAAATTATGTTAGATTCCATCATCACAAAAGTAACTTCTGTGTATGAAGAATGTCCTGAAAAACTCAGGACATTCCTCCATTCTCCAGTTCTGCAACACTGGATCCAGCCCTGAGCTGTTCCCTATTTGTTTTCGATTTTCAACTGACAATTAAAACTGATAGTTTAAAAAAAGAGAAATATTTAGACTTGAGGGTATTTCTCAAGTTGCCTTTTTTTATTTCAAGTCACCATTTTGATTGACTGGATGTTGTTTGTTTTGTTGCGTATCCTGGAACAACAACAGTTTGATGCTTTGGGACCTTCCGTTAAAGATTTTTGTACAAGGGCCAAAGTACTAGCTTTGTAGCATCAGTAACAATGAGTGTACTGTGTAACAATATAGTGTACTGTGACTTAAATGGGGTTGGTATTATCTGTGGCCTAGTACACAGTATGTGGAACTCCTATGTTAAAACTATTAATACAAAAGACGTATTACCAGTTGTTACAAGTGACCTAGTATGTACTAATATACCTAGACTCTACTATTCCTTAATCAATTACCATAAGGAAAATCAGATACAGAGAATAACTACCTAGCTGACTTTTATCTACAGATCCCACAAAACACAATAGGGTATCCACCTGTAAAGGCTTAAAATTAAAGCCACAATGCTAAAGATCATCAGCTTCTCCATTGCAGACATGTTATTTACTGCATGTTTACTAATGCTTTTGTTGATTTGGTGACAAGACTCTTCCCCTCATAACTAAATGAGACTTCTAAAAACGTTTATTTATATTTTAGTTCCTCACCTTGCCCAGCGCCTCCGTCGGACAAAGTCTTTCATTGTCTTGTGACCATGGTAGGACCTATGAAAACAGATTTAAGTAAGTGTTCATGAGGATGTCAGAGCATCTCCAATGTCCGTGCCAGCCTAAGAGCACTGTCTATGTATCTGCCCACCAGACGCGCCTGCTGACTTTAAAAGACTTGAAACTACAGTTTCCAGTTCACCTTGCTGCCCTACCTCCCCAGCAAATTTCAGTGTTAACATCCCCACAAAAAGGGAGAAATCAAGACACACCTGCCCCTGTTAAAGCACAGTTACTGTGCAAAACAACAAACAAGAAGAAATGAGGACTTAAGTATCACATTTGCCTGCCAGTATTTTAGGTAGAAGAAGGTATCTCCTTACGCTGGAAAGTCTGCTGCATACTGCCAGCCTTCCCGATCAGTGCCGCCTGAAGTATTAAAATCAATATACCAATCGGATACCTATTGTCAAAAGAAGACAATAACAAGCACAATCAACACCTAATGTATAATAAAAATAACCTCTTCTCTATTTTCTCTCCACCTTTTGGAGTGCAACGATGTGCTAGAAACCTTCTAATACTTGCAATATAAATTCATACAGAGGTTCCCAAGTCTTTTTAATTCAGTTGAAGGGATCAGTGCAGCAGTCAAAGTGCCACTAAACAAAAAATCCCACTCAATGCTTAATGTTCTTTTGACTGTGGAAGATTATCGCTGTTGTATAAATGGGGAAATCAAGGTTAAATATTATGACAAATCCAGGAAGAAAATCTGGGTCACTTGAGCCCAAGTCTTGTATCCTACTTGCTAAGCCTTGCCTTCTTAGTAAAAAGACTTTTAAGACAAAATTTACCCAAGACCACTGCGGAGAAGGAGGCTTGGTATTGATTTTTGTACATTCCTGCAGGCCAGATGCATCGCTCCACATGTATCTGTCTGTGGGCAGACCTCTGTGGTGAAACAGTGTACAAGGAATGCAAGGTCATTTACAACACAGAATTTAAAAGGCAAGGGAAGAAAAGCCTGTTTGTAGCACTTCCTACTTTCATACATGGAACAGTACTCTCATTAATGTCTGTATTTAGAAATATCATGCAAGTGATGAGGATAGTGGGAAAGAATCTGTACAATTGCTTCCAGTCACACCAAACTTGAGGACCATGTAAATTTTCCTCTGTAGTGTGAAATTCCTCACTACTATTTAAAATTGGAAGGTGGACCCTGAGTTTCTCTGGCATAGACACCCATATATATGAATGCTTTTTCAATACTTCTGTTCAAATGTACTATTCAAGGACCCAATGTATCTAGCATAATATGTATACGAATATATAGATCCTAGTAAGAACTTTGCTGTACGGCCCTTATGAAAGATGTTGCAAGTAGGCACACTTTGTGCACTCACAAAGCACAAATCTGCAATGTTTTGTTATACATGCGTTTTGAATGGATAATTCCAAATCTATAAAATTGAGACACACTGCTGTGTCCATCTCAGGTTAACAGTAAATGTTGGAGGACATTGAAGATACAATAACTGAAATTACTATTCAGAAAAGCTAGAACAAACGCTTTGTTTCATTTGACAGTATTAAAAAATTACAGTAAATAAATACAATAAATTAAGTAAATAACCTGCTGCTATATCCAGTGACTGGGTTCCACCGTTGGTTCTCATAAATGTAAATACATTTCACATCTGACTGCATGTAAATGTTATCAGCACTGCTGGCCAGTCCTGTGAGAAATAAACGATTTGGATTATAGTAAAGCTAAACCTTAAAGATGCTACATTTTAAATTCCAATACCCACAGTAATATTGCAGTCTCTTTATTTCTCACTCTTCAGCTGAAAATATAAAACTGCAATACCAATTCTTTCCTAACGTGTGGCCTGTTCACTGCATTGCCCTACGTGTTTGTAAGGCTAAAGGAAGGACAGCTGCAATAGCTTTAACAGCTGACCCAGTCAGGAAGAGAAGCGAGAGATGTGCACACTGCAGCAGACCTACTGTCCTTACCTTGAATGAAGCCACCTCCGTATCCGCCAGTATAAACCCAAGCTGTGTGATCATATCCTATGCCCCACACTATGCCTCGGTTATTGCACTCTATCAGTCGAAGATGACCTCCAACTTGACGCCAAAACCTGCCAGAAAAAGAACAGCATGTTACATTTACTCTACGCCACATCCATCAGGAATGTATGCTTTCTTCTCCTACAACTCAACAACCTGAAGGACAGGCAACTTCATATGGTTTTGTTCAACCTCTGTGCAATCTGGAAGTGAAGGCAGTTGCCAACTGAAAGCACTTCCCTCTGAACAACTACTGAAGAACAGATGGAAGGAACCTGTCTGCCACCACTTGGAATTGTCAAGCTTTGAAGTATTTTACTTCCCTTTTATTTTATGGCTTATATTATATATATTTAAACACTAGTTAGGATGGTCTTGCTTGTGTCTTTACATCTTAGTGGCCATCAACTACCTCAGCTTTAACTTCATCCTAATTTTTTTTTTTTTTTACATCTAGGAATTGCCTTTATCTGACAAGAAAACAAATTATTTATATATTTGCTATGGAGCTTGGTAAAAACAGGTGTTTAATTCTTCCTATTTTCTGGGGCTTTACACAGCCAGTTGGCCATGGCACTTTTCTGGGGAGGAACAGGGAAAATAAAGGGATTGCAGAGGAGTATTTTAGATATCAGAAAGGCAGGAGATGATCTAGGTCACAGATCCCCCAAACTAAGATGCAAGAGCACATCAGCTTTGTGATTTGCCATATGTTGAAAGTGCTCTACCCTGAAGAAAAAGGGCTAAAGGTATTATTCAAAGAAACTGGGGGTATTTTTTAAACTGAAGGTTGGCCTTTAACCCACCAGTTCTGAGCCTGGTATTTTGTTGCTTGAAGACTTTGCAGTACTATATTGCTGTACTTGTAATAGAAACTGTAACGGAGCTGCTCCTGGACTGTAGTGACTATGGAGGACTAAGAATTTCAGATTTCCTTATTCAGATAAAACTGAGAACTGAAATTACATTACAATGACAGTGATTAGGTTTACTTCTAGTCTAGGCCATCTCTTCATTTACGTAATTATGGCATTAAAGATGCAATCACAAACAAGTGGGATCTCAGTAAGAAAGGCTTTTGAAATCACATGAATAGCTCCAGCACCCAAGAATTAAAATATGATTTGGCAAATTTCTTCACATGCATTCATGAATATGAAGGCAGCCATTAAGCTTGTCATTGACAGATATCTGCAGGGTACTGTACACTCCGACAGCCCATCAAAGTCACGGAACTGACATGGAAGACAGACTTTGCTGGGTGGCATCCCATGCAGAAAGAACAGCTTCTGAAACCTCTTACATTTGATCACATGGCATCAGGAGTGGTCCGGCCTCCAGTTCAGGACTTGGCTCACTAACAAAGATGTCTCCTTTACAAGTAACCGACCAAATGGCATGGTGAGAAGGAGGGCCTTGAATCCGTCTGCTTTCACAACAGGACATGTTCAGCAAAGACAGCTACAAAACCAGAAGCAGAGAACCAAAAGCTCCATTTACAGTGAGAAAAAAAATTTCCATATAGAAGCTTCAGTATTATAAAACAAAGTTTTTCTTTTGCATGTTCTTGCAAATCAGCAAAGTGAATTTGCAGCTTTTTCTCAAAGGCACTGGAATTCAGTGTTTTAAAAATTAACACCACAATTGCTGGAACCAACGTGGTTTGCAGTATTTGATCATCATGAAGTATCTTTCAGGTTTTCCATTGCTTCAGCGTATATATGCCTGTTTGCCTACACATAAGGCTCTCTACAACAGTGGCAACAGGTAACAGTTCTACCAATACAGACAAATAGACTAGCTCAATTAAACTCCTACCTCATTTGCAACCTGATCTATATCTGGAGATAAGAAGGGAAGGAAAAACAGTATTGGTTTTACTGTACAAGACTGCAGGATCAGAAAACGTGCGAAATCCAGAGGAGGTAAGAAGCCTCAAGTGCCTCTGAGTAGGTTTGAACGGACTTTTTAAATACCTAAACTGTGAAAATAAATAAGTAGCCTAGATACTGTTAATGTAATGCTGAGGTTTCAGAGACTAGCTTTTATGGTTTATTTCAGATATTGCCCGCTTGAAACGAAAAATCCACAGAATTACCCAGTCATGCATTTCTTGCTCTGTTGCGGCTGCCAGGCGGATTGGCCATCGCTGCTTTGTCTTCTCAGGTGTATAGAGTGCAAAGGAATGTTTGGCTTCATTCAGAACTTCAACTATAATAGTGACTTCATTCAGGAACACATGGATATACTAAGACAAGAGAAAAAAATAATTGCAACTGAAGCAAACTCAGATGTGCCATCCTCAGAGTAAGCATTTTTGCACTTCAGGACTATGAATGAGGCATTCCTGCCAAGGATAGCAAAGAATCAGTTCTTGGCGCAGAAGGGATGGGGCTCAATTCCAGTCCTGCACTACCTCTGATTCCTATTGCCCATATGCATTAACCAAATTCATGAAGACCCTGGCCAGCCAAGCTTGGTCTGTCTTCACAATCAATAACATTTTGAACTTCCAAAAGAATCCTAGTTCATGCAAAGCTGATAGTTTCAGCAATGTGGATGGTTGCTGACTGGTTATTTCTGACACTGTATTAACATAGCTACAGCTTAGAAAAGCTTGGAATTTGCTATTGCACTCAGCTACATTTGAATTGGTTCCCAAAACTCCCTTGAGAAAACTTTTCCCTTTGAAGGTTTTCCTTTGCCAAATGCAACTCTCTCAAGGGTCTCAAGCTGAACACACCTTTTTCTCCTCATGATACATGTAATAGATGAACAGGATGCTGTCACGCATTCCATCGCTCCCAGTGAACTGCTCAAGTGTGACTCGAACATCCATCCATTTATGAGGCTTCCAATTCCTCCACCATTGCAAGGTTCCAGTTTTAACCCAAACTGACTGCAATGCAAACACAAATTTATAGCAGTAAGGAAACCGCATGACTCCCTACCTGTCTGTCAAATAGTATTTTTTGTGACCACAAGAAATGTCTGCTGCAGGTTAGTCTGTACCATATCAGTTAATTCTGACACGGAGTGCACCAGGGTGTTCAGGAAGCTGAAGGCAAAATGGAAACTGACAAAAGTGGATAGAAAGGCGCCAAAATAGTACATGTACAACAGTATTAACATTTTACCTCTGCCAGAATGCAGTAACACAGAGATACTAATTGACTCTAGTGTGCTCCTGTTGTAACACAACTTCTGTTTGGACTTTAAAGGTTTTTGACGTAATCTTGTTAATTTTGATTAAACCTGTGGACTTCAAGTGCTTTTAATCAAATGAATTCCAGATGTCACTTGGCAATTAGCAATGAAGGGACCAAAAATGTGAATGAATCTGAAAAGAGCCAAGAGGTCATAACAAAGGGAACATCAAGCAAAAGTGCTGCTGTTTAAGTGCTGCTATTGATGTTTGCATCATTATTTTTGTTATGCAAGTTACATTAATCCCTTAATGTTCACAGAGAGGGAAAGTTCACTTGAGCCACTGCTTCAATTAGGAAGCCTAATTTTGTGGTGGAATAATTCATACAATGTTCCACTGTTGCAAATGTTTCTCTATGGATTTGAGGTTTCAGTGTACTCTAATGCTGACCAATGCTTCATTTGGTCCTACACAAAACTATCAGCTCATGCTTTTAGATAAAGATTGCTGCTCCATGTTTGATAAGCTGCTAGCTTCCCACAGGGAGCTCAGACAGTGATAATCCAGGAAAGTTGTCATAGACAGAAGTAAGGATAAGAATATAAAGGTGACAGTAAGTTCAGATCAATACCTCAGAAATGTATTATGGATGCCCAGTATTGATAGATGTGTGTAGTAGATAAGAGGTAAGTGTCCTCACTGCTTACTTGCTCAATAGCCTGTTCGTAATGCCTAAAATTCTCCAGTTCCCGCTTTGTCCTTTCACTCAGCTGCTGAAAAATCTGCTTTCGCCATGCTGCTGTCTGTGCTGGAGTGATAGACAGAGAGAGAGATTGCACAGAGGACGACAAACCTACAACAGAACCAAAACCAATAAATTCCAGTGAGCTTTGAATACAGTTCTGTGAAAGGTAAAACACGATGCAGCTTTGAACACTGCACTGAATCAACCCAGTCTAATGTAATTTTTCTAATTATTATACTTCAGAATCAATGTATTACAGCCAAACTTTGTAAACTGTGTAGAAATGGAATCTCTAGGTGATTATATAGTCTTGCAAAAAGAACAAACTGACATTTTTCTTAAAGAGCATACTGAACTGTGATTGAGAATTAAGGTCGGTTGTGGTGACTGGATAGTACCTGAGGGCACAGTGAACCATTTCAGCGGGCTGTGCAAATCTACCAGACAGCCTCCCCCAGACACCCAGGCCCACAGTGGGTGCTCATCGGCTCCGTACTGTTCTTCAGCTCCCACCGAGAACATGCCAAGGGAGGACAGGCTGGATGTTTCTGCAAAGGTGCTGATGGAGAGGACTGGTTGCTTTTGGGCCTCCTTCAAGTCAATGTTTGTCCACTGCAGTTCTGCAGAAGGATTTGGGTTTCTAGATTTCTGCATTTCAAAATCAGCTTTCTCATTACTAGTTGAAGCAACAGTGGCTTCTCCCTGATGACAGTCCAGAGGATCCACAGTCAAATTTGTACATACTTCTGCTGCCTGGTGGCCTGTGCTGTTACCACCGCTGCTGGCTGCAGCTCCCAGTGGGGGAGTGTTGGCAAGGTTCACGGGTACACTCGGAAGCTCTGTGTCAGAGGAAGTATCTGCATCACCCTGAATGATCGCGTTCGTTTGGTTCTGAATATCATCAGTAAAGAAACAGCCAGCACTGAAGGACAAATAGATAATTAACTATCACTTAAAGCATTACACATTAGTACAGGCCTTAGGCCACAGGCATACAGAAATCAGCCTAGCATTTCAGCTTGAGGAGAGAAACAGCGGACTTCTTTTTTAAAGGTCAAACTCTATCATCAGGGGAAAGAGTCTAACACAAATCTGGCAGACCAGTGAAACACTGGAAGATATTTCACAGATCTTTTCAAACAATCGGTGGTGTCAGTTGCCTACAACTCTCAGGAAAACACTAAAGCAATGTCACATTTTCTGGATATGAAATAATGAATAGGATTTTTTAAAAACCCATTATTAACTTTATGATTTTTGTCCTAGCTAAAGCGGGCTTCTACTCAGAGCACGCTCTGACTCAAACAAGTAGCTTTTGCAGCACTCCCAGCTTCATTGGCATGTCTTGCACAGCCAAGAGGCCAGCAGTCAGCGGGGAGTTACCAATTTAATCTCTCTAGGAAAGGAAACGTACAGTGACACTCAGGCAAAGGATAATTCCTAAGCAGAGTTGACACTCCTTCATGATATTTCACAGGTAAACTTTTCTCTTGTTAGAGACTAGTTCCAGATAGGGATAGTAAAGCCCAGAGAAACACATTTTATTGCAAGCACGTAGTGAATTCCAAAATGGGAGCTTCAGATTCTACTCCAAGTGCAGCAACTGCTGCTTATTGTGAATTTTAATGGCAAAAAACACAAATGCTTTTTGGCATATATAATGATTAAAGATGCCTTCCCTGCTCCTCCCTGTCTGTACCATTTGAATATAAAGAAATATCGCAAAGCATTGAAACTCTTGGCGTACAAAGTCTCGAGCAGGTATTTTACTAAGTACCTGAGCAGACTTGTTGAGCTCCCGGTCTGAGATCTGTCACTCTCTCGGCCAGATACAATCGCCTTCCATGTCTTCCCACTGAGCTCACTTGGTGTGACACCTTGACGAAAATAAATTGCTCTGTCATCGCAGCTGATTCCCCAAACCTAGGGAAGGAAAGGGCTTGGTGAAAGAAATGGCACGGAATGCAGGTAGCTACACAAAAGGTGCAGTGGTGGAAAATTCAGCACAAAAATCTGCTGGACACAGCGTTTTCCTTTTGTGTTCCTCCCTAATGCTGATACTCTAGATGCAGTATAAAATTCTGTTCCATCAAGAGAAAACTGTTTGCACCTGAATGTGCCATACGAGACATGCTGACTGTTACCTGCTGGTGAAGAAAGCAGCCATGCATTCCTGCCTAGCAGTTCAAGCACATGGACCTCTTGTTCAGCTGTCTGTACTGGCACTGCTGACAGACCTCGCCACAAGTGAGTACTGCCTGTAGGGTATTCACTGTACATAATGTCCTCACAACGGGTATACAGCTGTCTTACCTGGTTATTTAAGCCTACAGTTACCATCATCATTTCTCCGACCATTTCAATCCAGCTTGTCCCACAAGGATTATGTGAGTTCACTCCTCTTCTAAACCACACCTACAACAACAACAGCAGGAAGACTAAATTTTGCTCTTTCTGCATTAGCAGGCAAACAGCTGGAATTTAGTTTCTTTAGTGGATAAGTCATAATCTCCAATAACGATATGCCACACTGCCTTAAGAAGTCACTTACCTCCTTGGTTCTTTTTCTTTATCAGGTAAAGATATAACAATTCCCTTAATAGTACCCAGAATCTGGTGATAACTACAGCCAGAACAGCCCACAAGGAGACCTTCTGTGACAGTTAGTTTCTCTGCCATTGGAAAAATACTTCTTATTAATACGTGTCGACTGTAGGTTATTTTTGGTCACTCTGAATATGCTTCTACATAGTGTTCTTATGTTCAAACCCCAGAAGCCAGGCTGACGGACAGAACGGTCAAAGGGTTCTTCTCAGTAGTACAGCTCTTGAAATTGTCTCCCCTTAGATTAGTTTTTACCAATCCGAAAGTGCCTGTGGGCTGGCTACCTGGAAAAACTTCCACCTGTATTTAGCATGTAGTCATATAGTGACAAGCAGCTACTTTAGGAGTTGTTGGCTTTATCACAACACAGTGTACTTGACTATCTTGTGGCAGATCTGATGAAAACCATGCTAGCTTATCTACATTTATTATAGTGGTTTTATTTGGCGGATGGAGCAGGCTGGACAAGTCTGTTACTATGGCTCAGTTGACACGTAGTAACTCTTAAACCAGAGTAACTCAATTACTTAAAACTGCTATATATGCACAGAATTCACCTGTGTTTTTGAATTCAGTATGAGGGGATGTGATTGCAACCAGCACAAGAGCATTCTAGTACATTCTTCAAGACTTTCAAGTCTTGCTGTGAGGAGCAGGGAGTTGGACTTGATGATCCTTATAGGTCCCTCCCAACTTGAGATATTCTATGATTCTGAGGTAAAACCCCAGTAAGAAAGTAATCACACATACATGTAACAGATATGCCACTTAATAAATACAAAAAGCTACATTAAAAGGCTGATGAAGAGGGAACAGTTCCAGTAGGAAGATAAACAAATAGGATCATATAGAAAAGTGTAGATGAAAATATTCCCCATACCGGTTTTGATGTAACCTTCAGACCATGTAGAAACAAGACCGAGCAACTAGGAGTGCCTTCAATTTTGATGCTTAATAGCCCTTATTACATCCCCACCCACCTACCCACATCTGTCTGACTTAGGTTTAGAAAATTCCTTCTAAGGGAAAAACTGAAAGTATTCCTTTACTTAAATGCAACTATGTATATCAGAAACAATGGTGCATTCCTGTAACAGCAAGGGGAGGCAGAATTCCCCAAGCCACAGGGATACTAAGTCCAAATTACCAATGTTTCCTAAGAAAGTTACGTGCCTGTTTGAGAAAAGCAGAAGGAAAATGGGAATAAAAAACCAGAATCAGAATATGACACCTCTTACTTTTCTATCCTTTGTAACACACCACACCACATCAACACCCACAGAGACATGCATAATCCCATTTTCAGAGCTTGGAGACTCCACAGTACTCCAGGAAATTCCTGCAAGAAACAAAACCCAGACGGCATTTTAGGTTAGTTTTCTACTAAACACTATAAAAATCAAAGGGGCTTCCAGCTAAATTTAACAAACTTTACCTTGAGGGTTATTCCTATCGATTCCTTCTCTCACAATAGCTTGCCCTTCCCAAAGAGTTGCCCAAAGGAGGTCATACGGTCCACAGCTGATCTGTACAACTTCACCAGGAGTGGTGATTAAGGACCACATGGAACCTTCTGGATTGTGATGGCAGACATTTTCTCTGTACCATACCTAGACAAGTTTAAAAAAAAGCCCAAACAAATAAAACTTAGAAAAATATCACTACAACAATGAAACCATTGACACAGACGTGAAGACAAACTGGGCAGAACAGTCCTCCTTTAACAACAGAAATCTTTTACACAGTGTATGCACTCTGACTTTAAAGGCATTTTTTTTAATGTTGATTATGCAGTTGAAGCTATTTCCTTATATACTAAGGGAGGAGGCTTTTCTACAGATTAGCTTTTGTCGTGGAAGCAGCTCTGGACTGGGTACAGTAACCTATTGCTACAAGTTCTGTGTATATTTCAACATTTAAAAAAACACTTCAGTGTATGTCAGGACATGTTACATAAACCAAGAACGAACAAATATATAAAACAAAAATGTTACTGTTAGGTGACAGCCTGACCTCACTTTCAAACAGAGCTTGCCACAATATGGGTAAAAAATTCCATTCTCTGTGCAGCCTTCAGTGACATCCAGCCCATTTGCTAGTCTTGGTCCTACTGTCTGTAAACTTTTCTATAGATCACGGTCAAAATAGGTCAAAAATAGAAAGCATCCTGTGGTAGTCGTATGAGGACTCTAAAACATGACTGCTGAGTGCTAAATCCTCATTTTTAGAAATACTTTACTTCTCTGGGGACTTTTACTTGGGAAATTAAAGCATTTTATAATGTCAGTCAAGTAAGCCTGTAGAGTTGGGATGCTTGTCACTTACTACTGGGAAGTATGAGGCATAGGGAATTTTACTTTAAACAATTTAAGCAAGAGTGCTTGCCTCTCCAGGCAGTGCCAAGCGTGACAGAAACCTCAGGCTATCTGTTAAAAGTATTACATTCCTCCCTGTGAGACCACAAATTAGAAATTTTCTAGAAACAAAGGAATGTCAGATACATGGTGTAAGGATGAAAGAAGGAAAGTAAGAATCAAATCTTTACAGCACTGAGCAAAAGAGAAGAGACTGACCGTAGGCCTAAAAACAGTAACAACAAAAAGAAAGTTGTATAATTTTCAATAGAAAATAAATGGAAAACATTCCAGAGCTGGATTCCATATTGCCAAGTGAGGTTACCATTTTCTGATCAGTAAGTCTTAGAAAACCATTTTGTAAACTCTTTCTCGACTCATACCTGACTCATCCCCACGGGGACACGGCACAATGCTTTGCAAGAATCTTTACCAGGTTTTAAGGCTTCTTCTCTTTGTCACCTGTGCCAGTCATCATTCTGGGCATTTTTCAGGATATAAGATGCTACTCAGCCCAAGTTGTTAAGATTCACCTGTTTATAGAGGTTTAAGGCTTCCATAGAACAGCAACCCTGTAAGATACTAAGCCTTGCCATTTCCAACACAGGTTGTTACACAACGTAGTCCCAAAGCAGCTTTTACACCTACTGCCAGACACACAAGCAGCGTATTTTCTTAAGGACAGGACACTACCAAACCTGCCTTGATTTAAAAGCATTGAACCCCTTTTCAGTAGTAATCTACATTAGAAAACTTAGGGAACATGCACATACCCTTCCTTGTAAAGAAACCGCCCATACTGATAAACGGCCAAGAGGCTCATCGGTGATCTCCCATCCTCCAACCGAGATATCATTGAAAGGGTCTGGCAACTGATCTGGATCATCACGGGATACAATCTGAAGCAAAGCAAAGCAAGACTGAGAAGAGGAGACACTGCAAACAGACAGGTGATTCGGCTGGTGGCCTAACTTGTTTCTTGCAGACTGGTTAAGGTATTGCTCACTAAAGCAGTGAGCATGGAAAGTCTTCCTCTCATTCAAGGCTGCTCTATGCAGAGAGGGGGGAAGCGCTGCCAATGCAGCACGAAGAAGTCTGTGTTTCATCCCCTAACTAAAGGGGACTTTTACTCACAGAACTGCGCATACAGACGTTCTTTGAATGGGAAAGCTGGAACAACAGTTTTTTAAAGAACAGTTATTCATACAGATAAAGGACACAGCTGGTGAATGATGCTAGACAGGTGCCACCTTGAAGGACAGTGTTTTGTCAAACAACCAAAGGAGGTTAAAAAGTTGATTTGAAATTTGCAAAGGAGCAAATCTGCAAAGCATCCACCTCCAACTGCATTCCCATGAGATTTGGCACCTTATTACCACAGGTTTCTATGAAAAATCCCAGCCTTCCATTTATGCTTACAAGAATTACAAGTTTGAAGTCAAGGAATCCAGGTCCAGCCTACAGAGCGGTGATAAAAGGCAAACTTCCCTGCACTTATAACTATTTCAGAAGATCAGTTTATTTTATATTTAAAAGAAATCCAGAACCTTCGCCCAAATGTCCCGTGATTTGTATCTCCTGTATCTGATCCACCTCCTGCGTCTGACACAAGAATTCCATTTCTTATCCTTTGTGTAGGTGCTGGGGAAGTCTATGGCGTAAGTCCAGCCCTGCAAACAGAGGTTTTCTTGTATGAAAATCAGGGCCAAGGAAAGCCTGAAATTGTAACTTGGAGCAATTCTGCACAACTCACTCCTACAAATACAGTGCAAGTTACTGTGCATGTCTCAACAGCCCTGATTAACAGATCAGCTAATTCCACAAATGATTTTTGCATCATATCCAAATTCTTCTGCATGATATACACAGAGCAAACAAGACACAGTAAAGCATTTTACTTTCTTTATAGTGAAGCTCTTGAATAACAATGGCATCCAGTTGCCAGCATTTCATGGCCTGATAAAAAGAAAAAAGCTTCTATAGAAGCTCCTATAGACTTCAAAAGCCTTCAAAGAAGATCCTTCCTTGTGTTGTATTATAGTTGAGCTATTGCCCAGAAAAGAAGTAGCTATAAAAAGTTAAGTGCCTTTTATTTTTACAGACCTTTTATACTTCTATAAAAGTGTCTTTTATTTTACAGATTAAGGATTCCCAGAATAGATCTCTTTTTGGTATTGTTCACCTACCCCTTTCTCTGTTGGTTCCCCTCCAATATTTTCATCCACATACCAGTCAGACTCCCACTCCCAGTGTGGTGAAGGCAGCGTGAAACTATCAAGCTGCTGATGTTTTAGCCCGCTCACATCACTCCATTGCCAGCGGTCACTGGGGAGTAATTTCTCACAAAAGCCACCAACTGGATTCCAGCGCTGCCAGAAATAGTAAATAAAATATTTTATTGGAGATCACATCATCTCACTGGACATCTACAGGGAGACATAAATGATATATCTCTTATTTTCTGCAGTAGAAGGGAAATAAATTCCTGAGGTGAACAAGAAAGTGTTCACACTGTAAGCTCCTGCCTAACATAGTCATTGGAGGAAGCTTTTTTAACTATCAAAGAAGGGCTGCCTACACAGCTAGTCCCAACCAAGTCATTTTCAGCTACATAAATAGGAACGTCTGATGATATACTTTACTACTAACAGTACTTTTTCTTTGGTGATGTATGGCACCATGATACTCCAGCATTAGGATAACGCTGTATAGACGGCCTGGGATCCCTAATCTGCTCCCCATGAGAAAGATTATTAGTATCTTGCCTGCGCTACAAAAATAGCATAGCTTCTGTGCCAGAAATTATGTCAAGATAACTGTATCAGTAAATCTTCCCTGTATCTTACGCTATACCAAGAGAGGGTTTTTTTCCAACTCTGGCTTTAATCAGTTACAGAACAAATAACTTACTAGGGTTTTTGCCAATGCAGCTGTGATTTTTCTCTCTGCCCCCCCTCCCCCCCTTACCTACTACAGAAATACTGGCAAAGTGTGTCATATATTACCGTCTTACATTTTAGGGCACATGGAAAATCAGTGGTTCAAAATCCTTTTACAATTCTATGCAAAATATTATGTACTTCTACTAGGAATCTGCCTAAATTGCTTTGCACATTATCTGTAAACTATTTGAGTTTAATTTTGTTGTTGTTAGATCTTGCAGAATGTTCCCTTTTGAGCTTTCTAGTATTTTGTTTTCCATTTTTTCATAGCCTAGAACAAACAAAACAGAAGTTTTAAACTAACAAACAAAATCTAAAGTTTTGCATTTTTAAAGAACATGCTTCACACAACAAAAGGAACATTCTTAAATGGCTGGAAAGTTATATCAATGTTAAATAATGTATAAAATGAATTTGTTGTATTTTTACCCATGCAGATAAGTTAATGTCTTTTCTCAACTTGTATTTAGCCCATTAGAAATCAGAGAAATGTGCTCAAGAAAATAATTTTTTGCTCTCAAATAACTTCTAGTTAACTTAAAGTCAAAATAGATACATTTCATTTTAAATAGTATTTTAAAGACATTCTTTGGAAGTATGTCACATAGGAAGGCTCATCTTAACACTTTAATGCAGAAAAGCTGGAAACATTGCACTTCAATGGAAAGTTATGTCTTTATTGGAGAAGTTTTCGAAACACTAAAAACCAGCATTTTCTTAGGAATAATTTATTTCTAATAATGTAGCTTTGCTGCCTGGAAGTTACGCTGGATGTGTATTTGTCACTAAGGAAACTAAAACATCAGGTGAAAATGGTGAATGTTCCAGTCTGAAGTGCCTTGCATAACACAGGCCATAGCACACACTGGTGTCACTTTTGGTAAGAGCAGGGAAGCATAACCTTCCTTTGGGAATCAAAATATTAAAAGAATAACCTGCTATTTGGCACATGTACACTCTTCAGGAACATCAGGTGAAAAATGAAAACAAATGAAACCAACCTTCCCGTGAGAAAAACATGCAGAGACAGCTGATGTACGGATTTACTGACAAATTTACAGATTTACATTTCTGACACATGTGGCAGTGTACAGAGGTACCCAAAACACATCATACCTGATTCTCATAGGTTTCTTCCTGGTATCTAATAGGAACATCGCCCGAGAACACGTAGGTGTATACTTGATGATCACAGGCTATTCCCCAGCAGCACTGTTTGACAGCAGAGACCCGTTTGAATTCCAGCTGTGTGTCCTTACAGAGCTCCCAGTACTGGCCAACAGTAGACAGCGTGTAAACCCTCCCAAAAATGTCAACAGCCCACAAAAGGGAACTGGGCATGGCCATGTCTGAAAGGCAAAATGGAGGTATTAATGGAAATGACAGTTTTAAAAAATGGATCTTGAGCCTACTGTAGATCAGTCCGGCTCCGAGACATCATCAGTCAAATTAAATAAAGATGTAAAGAATTATCTTTTAAAAAGAGCCAATGCAAAGCTAGCAGATCTCTTTCAGTCAGAGCCGTGCATTTACACCTCTGAAAAGCCACATCAGAGACCTTGCTACTGGCACACGATTGTCCATCCTGCAAGAGCTCACATCAATAGGACACCTTTGGCAGGCGTCAACACTGAACTGAAACAAAGCAGCACGGAGCATTTTATAGCAGAAGGCTTCACTCTCAAGAGCTGGTAATGCTGGTGGTGCTGCACACACTGCTCATCTCAGCCCACAAAGCCATGACATCTTACGACATGTCCTTCCCAGCCTCCTCTTGGTGTGTGCCAGCATAGCTACACAGGTTCAAGGAAAAGACGTGAAAGGGAGCTTCTCCGCAAGCACACATCTAGTTTCAATCCATGGACATATTACCTACTGTTGCCAGGATACCTCTTTCCAGATCTTTAGGATCTGATCTTTATTTAATATACATAGGTGTGAATTTAAGTGTACATAGAGCATGATTTGACAGCAGACACCTGGTTGAGTTCCATTCCAGTTTTATCACTTAATAACCTGCTACATGCTGGGCACCGCAGCCCTACCCTTCACAGAAGGGTCAGCATTTTATGTGAGGTAGGTGTACACCAGTCCTTTCAGAAATCAGGAAAGGTCAGAGTATTTCTGCCACTTGGCCTTCTGGGTGCCGTTAAACTGAATAAATTTCAGTTATTCTGTATGTCTGACAGTCAGAACTACTGATGAGTATTTTGAACTTTGCCTCCCGTTCTATTAACTATGTGGTGGGGGACCAGGAGGGAAAAAGCAGGAAAAAGGACTCGGATCTAACACCATGAAAGAAAAGAGGAATCCTTGCCCGGATTCAGCATGGAACACTGCTGCTTTGCAGCCAAAACAGCAACTGTGATTTCAACACAAGAGCCTCAGGAGACTTGGCTGCCTGCTTTCTGACCGACAGTAGGCGGGGGTACAGAGGGACCGACTTGAATGGTGTATTTGAATGGTGGAGGTGAAACTGCCGAGGATCTGGAAACAGCCAGGCCAGTGCCAAAGAACAGCACAGCAGTCACATGGGATCCCAGGGAGGATGTTTCAGAATTCTCTGCTGCTGCTGACAAGTACCTAAAAACCTGGATCCACCTGATGAGTAACAGGCAACAGTGAGAAGAAAATTTATAGTGGCAGAGAACAAGCGAGGCCAGGGGAAGCTCACAAGCAAAATTCTCCTATTAGCTGTGACAGCATAAATATGATGAATCCTCTAGTTTTGACTTCCCCCCCCCCCCATTGCTGGGAGTACGAAGGCAGGTATTGCTGCCTTGGTCCGCTCTTACACAAGCCATTTATCTTCTTTATATCCTTCTTTATATCCTGCCTTTCTATGTTAGGATAGTACAGAAGGACATAATACAGAAAACACGGAATGGAACAAAGCGAAGATGAGGTAAAAATTATAAGGTGTGTACCACTGGGAAAATAAAGGCCACGAAAACAAGCCTTTCAGTATTAGCACTTAAAATTCTGCAAAACAGTCTTTCTTAAGCAACCAGAATGCCAGTGAGTCTGGAGTAAAGGAAGCATTATGGATAAAGCAATGAAGATAGCTACCTGGGCAGATAATAAAGCAATGCTCAGGTGTGTTAAAGGTGGGCAAATATACAAATGAAGGCCGGTTCCTGAAAAGTACCTGGAACAGTTCAGAAAAAGGTAGCCAAAGCTCCAAAGATTATGAAGTTAGGAAAAACAGAGATGGGACAGAATTAAAATAATCCAGACAGATGCAACTGGATTAAAGTACTCAAGGCAGCCAAGATAAGTGAGATTCTGCATATTCTTTCTTCTGAACTTTTGAGATGGACTGTTTGGAGATACGTGCGAAAATCCCAAATATATCTGGGATTATAAACTACTGGTAAGCCTTCAGTTTGGGCCCCTTTGTGCAGGTTGCGCTGTAGAAGATGAAGACAGGTGTTGCTTGATTTTGAAGGATGCTCAGCACTGCGGCTCACAAGCATTTGGGCGGATGCAGAAATTGCCTGGTGTCCTCAGGGGGCCGGGAAGCATCTGCTCCGGCCCTGCTAAGTTCCTCCCCGTCCTTCAGCTCGGCCAGGTCAGTTCTGATACAACTAAACCTGTTTCACTGAAGGCGGTACGTTGTGGGGACTCCCGGCTGCCTGGCGCAACACCCCCCGCCGCGCAGCTCAGCACTCCGACGCCCTGCACACGATAAAGGTAACCAGGCCTCCCAGGAGAGGGGCCGTGCCCTGTCCCCAGGCCGTGGGGGGCCGGGCCTCCCCGCCCCCGCTGTACCGGCGGGGCCCGCACACCTGCCCGGGCCCCAGACCGCGCCGGCGCTCGCTGCCGCCGCTCCGCGCCCCGGCGTTAAGCCCCAAGATCGGCTTAACGGCGCGGCGGAGCCGGCCCTGGGCAGCGCGACATGGCGGCCGGTCAGGGCGCCCGCGCCCCGCGGAGGGGGCGGACGGCTGCGGGCCCGGGTTCTCCGGCGGCGGCGCCGCCCCGCCGCCCGAAAGCGCCTCCCGCAGCGCCCCGCACGCCTTCCCGGGGGGCTGCGCTGAGCCGCCGGCACCTGCCGCGGCGCCGCTCGCCTCGCACGCCGGCACGGGAGCCCCCGGGAAGGGCGGCGGCCCGATCTCCAGCCGCGCCCCGTTGCCCCGCCCCGCTGCCGGCGGCGGGAGGGCTGGCAGCGAGCGGCCCGGCCCGGGCTCGGCCCCCCGGGGTCGCCCCTCACCTGCCTCGCGCCGGCCGCGCCTCTCCCCGCCGCCGCCGCCGCTCCCGGCGGAAGGAGCCCCCGCGCCGCGCTCCGCCAGAGCGGCACCGCAGCACCGCGGAGGCGGCGGCCGGCGGAGAGCGCCCCGCCCCCACTGGCTACGCCGCCACCATTGGGCGAGGGGGCGCCGCGGCGGCCGCGTCACAGCGCGCGGGACGGGGGGCGGCACCGCGCCGTGCGGGAGAGCGGAGGGAGCGGCGGGGCAGGGCCGGGCCGGGGGGGCGGCGCGGCGGGGCCGCCCGGGGGAGCGGCGCGGGGGTGGCCCGGGCTCCGCGGGGGAGCGGCCGTGGGGGCGGCGGGCGGCTCGTCCGGGGGAGCGGCGGCGGGGGCGGCCCGGCCTCCGCGGGGGAGCGGTGCGGGAGCGGCGCCGCCAGGGCCCCTGGCCTCGGGGAAGCGCCGGGGCCGGCTTCGGCTGGAAACGCCAGGGCTAGAGGCTGCTGCGGGCAGAGCGCCCCCGGCGGGCCGGTCACTGCAGCCGCAGCTAGGAGAAGCAGCCTTTGCCCGCAATTAGCGTTTACTCTTGATGCATCAGTAAATGCCTTGCCTGAGGTGTGAGGAGGGAGGTGGCTTTTACTGCCACGGCTTGTAGCAGTGTAGTAGTAGCATAGTAGCGGGCCTTGCCAGAAGGGCTCCGGAGGAGCTGCTTAACATCTGTTGCAGGACACCATGCACCTGCCCTGCTGCAAAATGGTAAACTCCCTTTGGAAGCACTTGCCTATAAACCTCAGGTTTTGCCATCACATTCCAGTTTGTTCTGAAGTGAGTCAGAAAACCTAACAAGGTAGGCAAGAACTTCCATGCCTGTCTATTCAAATAACCAAACGTGAAAGAGTTCTGCAAACAAGTATCTTGGATCTCTGTGTATCTCAAAGGCATGGTAGAGGAGGGTGGAGAAGCATTCGTCTTGCGTTTCAGGCAGTTTTCAAAGGGAACTGGCAGATCCATTGTGAATCCAGCCTTAGGAGTTTCTAGTTGCTGGTTAAAGAGAATACGTCAGCCTTGCTCTTATTCTGTGGCCTGTAGGTTCAGCTGGTTTCAATGGGCAGAGGGTTGTGGTTCGGAGGGTTGATGGTGCACATTAAATTCTTTAGAGTGATGCCTGCATGAGGCGAAACCATCCTGTTTGGGTTGTTTCCTTCTAAGCCCCAGGGACACTTGACTCGCGCTGCTGTGATTTGGCCCCTTGCACAGATTGGTGCATACTTCAACACAGCATTTCTGCATCCCAGTAGCATTTTGATGATTTGATCATTGTAGCATTATAAAGACCAAGTACTCTTGGGATCCTAGGAAATTAATTTTGCAAGATTTGTAGTGGTTGTGACTGACACATTTAATGTGTATTCAATCCAGTTGCCATTTTAAGCAGGTGGAAACAAGACTTTTGTTGTTTTCCATGGGAACCGGATTGCAGAATAATTTAAGGATCATTTTCTGGGATGTTCTCAGTTTGGATTTTGAACCACAGTCCTGTAACCTTACAGGATGGCAGTGTGAGTGATAAGATTATGCAAGGAGTTTGCACAAGTCATTTACAACCAGTACAGTTCTTTTCATGCTTATTTTAAAAAGGACCTTACCTGTGAAACCAAATGAACATTTTTCCATAGCACTGGCAGCACATAACTTTTTTGCGGTTGGTGGCTCTGCTACATCTGTAATTTGATGTAAAAGTTAGGAATAAATTGATGTCTTATGGAAACTTTTGCTCATTTTGGGTGTCTGATGCTGAGCCCTGTTCAGCTGCTGTTGTTGCAACAGAGATTTCCATTCTATAAGGAGCTAACAAGAGAAAGGTTTTGCAAAATCAAACAGCCAAATGTAAACCGATTTTCATTTTGCCATTGATTTGAACGGGGAATTTGCTTTATAATCCTGGGGCACTGGGTTGATGTGAACCTCGCCTCTAGGCTGTGGCCTGCGAAGGGTGCACCCCGGGTTGTCCCTGAACTGGGCTCTGAGGCCTTGTGAAAGAGAAAGAAAACATCCAGGTATCCTTTCCTACTTCTGTCCTTCAGGGTTATGGTTACTGCGTGACTTGGGAGGAAGGAGTTACCATCAGCGAACCAGGTCTCGCTCAGTTACAGTTGCTAGCCCTTGCTGGCTGGGAGATTTCCCTCAGTTTTGCCCATAATTGTAGCTGTCTAAATACAACCTGCAGCATACCACAGCAAAGCCATGGTTTGTGTGGAACATGCAGTTAGGGGAGGTCTACCCCTGTGACTAGGACACATCCCTGACCTCGGTAAGGCTAGAGCGCTCCAAAATTAACTTTGTGACCCTTTAAATCTGTTGTTATTATGAAAAACTTTGCTCTGTCCAAAGCATAGTCAAGATGCTTTAAGTCCTGTCTCACTATTTTGCAGCCGTTGTCCTAATGCAGTGGGAGACAGTTCGTACAGGTAGCTTCCCTACTGTCTGCACTGTCCCAAATCTCGCTTCTTTAAAAGGGGGATTTTTCCTGTCACTTGACATTCGTTTTAGGGAAGTATCTTTCCCCTAATAAGGAAGTACTGCATTGCTTTAAGATTTGTGCTTTTAAGATTTTTCTTTCAAAACCCTCATGTGATAAAAGCTTTCCTCAGAGCAGGAGCGGTCTTTAAATGTCGCTGCAAACCAGGAGCGGTGCCCCTTCCAGATGAGTCAGGCACTGCAACCGGAGGGAGGGGACAGAAGGCGAGAGGGCAGTGATCCTCTCACCATCATGTGGTGCTGGCACTGGCTTGGAATGTGGGTCGTGTAATCTGCGTCCCTGTTTCAAAATTTGTTGATTTTAAGGCGAATTGTTTAATCGCATTCCTCTTTCCATGTTGCCCCCCCCCCCCCCCATTTATGGTGTGAAATGGGGCTAAACCTTCCCTAGTGCACGGGGCGCTATCGCGGGAGTCGCTCGGCGTTTGCTGTGGCGGTAGGGGCCGCGTTGGTACGTGTGGTGAAAGGCAAACCCGGGCGTATTTCAAACCCAAAAGAATTGGTGAACGGGACAGCTCAAGCGATGAGGGTATGGAGGGAAGAGGCCAGAGTTTTAACTGCAATAAAGACATGAAGACCCTTTCAGCCATGGGCCTGACCTGCCCGACCACTGAGCGATCCTGGATTTCCCAAAGGAGCTGAGCCTGGAAGCGCCGCTGGACCCGTTCCTTTAGTTTGCTGTGCAGGAGAAAGCAGCATCCCCCTTGCTTTCCCCTGCCTTTCTTTAGTGTTTTTCTAACTTCAGCATTTCTTTGAACCGTGTGAGTTTGCTTCTGCTTTTTCCTCAATCTCTCTTCAGAAGCTTTCCCTCTGCCCGACACTCCCGTCTGCGCCGCCCCCCCCCGACGTCTCGCTCTCCCGTTGACACACAGCGCGGCTTTTCCCGGCGGGGACGTGGAACTTCGCAGAAGTCACTGCGGGGCGCAGCACCGTTTCCTGATGATTTTTGCCTTTTCCCGAGACCGCGGGTTCTGCGTACACGTCAACAGCCGCGCGGGATGTATGTACCTATGCACACCTGCACGCGCTCACACACGCGCTCACACGCCGACCCCCCCCAGCCCTCCCCCCTCCCGGCGCTCAGCTGGAGTCGTTTGGCTCCCGGATGGTTTGGAGCGGGTCCCGGCGTTGTCCTCCCAGGCGCGGCACCGGCAGCTCCCGCGCCCCTCTGCCGAGCTCGGGCGCTCCCCGGGCGGGGCTGCGCGGGGCCGTGCTCGCCCTGCTCGGGCCGCCGGCTTCCCGCGGGGCGATGCCCAGAAGGGTCTCTGAGCCCCGCCGCCGGCCCGGTTGCGAACAGCCCGGCAAGCTGGCGGCAGCAGCGGGAGGCGGCGGCCGAGCGGGGCGGGCGGCGCGGCCCCTTTAAGGCCGAGGGTTCCCGGCGCCTCCCGGCGGGCCGCCCCGCGCCGTTGGGGAGCGGCGTCACGTGGGGCGCAGTCTTGTGACCGGCCGCGCGCGCGGTGCGGGGCGCTGGGGGAGGGGCCGCCCGCGCGCTCAGCGGCCGCTCAGCCGCTTCCCGCCTCCGCCGGCCCCCTCGCGCCCGGCCCCGAATGCGCGGGGCGCCGCCGCCGGGGCGCTCGCGCCGCCGCTGAGCTCCGGCGCCCCCGGGCGGGGCGGAGGGCGGCGCCCGCCAAGTTGGGCGCGGAGGCGAGGGCGCCGCTTCCTCCTCGCCCTCCCGGCCGCGCTCGGCTCCGCGGGCAGCGCCGCGCCGCCGCCCCAGCATGGACAGCAAGCCCCTGCTGCAGGAGCGGCCCCCCGCCTACAGCCCCGCCGCCCCGGGCGCGGGCTACGACTACGGGCAGAGCAACTACGGCGCCATCCCCGCCCCGCAGCCCGGCTTCCAGCCGCCCCCGCCCTACCCCTACCCGGCCGCCGCGGCCGCCGCAGGTGGGTCTGAGGCGGCGGGGGAGGGCCGGCCGGCCGCCCCGGGCGCGGCGGGCGGGGGAGGGCTTGCGCCCCCCGGCTCCCCTTCCCCGGGCCGGGGGGCGGCTCGGGGGGGCTCCCCCGCCGGGAGCGAGGGGGCGGGCGTCACCCGGGGGGCTGCAGGCCGCGGGGAAGGGCCTGCGTCGCGGCGGGGCTGCCTGTGGGGTCGAGGGGAGCGGAGAAGCCCCTACCCCCTCGCCTGAGGGGCTGCTGCCGCCGGTCTCTCGCCTAAAACCAGCGCGGGGGGCCCAGGTGTTCCCAAGCGCCACCTCCCCTTCCCCTCCTCCCCTCGGCGCCTTAGGTGTAACGGGGTTGTGGTTCACTACCCACTCCCCCCCGTCCCCCCCAAATACTGCCCCAGTTTGCACGCACTCCTGGGGTGCGGGGGTTTTCCGCCTCAGAATAGTGGCAAGGAGGCGCAGGACATACCCCGAGCTTGCCTTTTTCCTTGCATGCGCCTCACGGTTCTCTGGTTAATGTTGTTTTGTCCTGGTACGCTTCAGTAGTCTTGGAGAGACTTAGGCAGGTGAGTAGACGCGGTGCTTCTGTTAACTGGGTTAATGCTGACCTCCATCAAAGGAGGAGTTAGTCCCTCAAGAAAGACTGTAGAGTTAAGGGAATGCTTCAAAAGTTACAAAAAAATATGCAGCGAACCCAGACTCTAGTCATCAAGCATTGGGTTGAGTTTTGAGGCTGTAAATTGATTTCCTACTAATAACTTGGAGTTTATTTTCCTGTATTAGAAGTATTACTCATTACTTTCAGTTTAATTTTAAGTAGTGAGGTTGCTGGGCTTTACAGATGAATAACTTGAAGCTGAAAATGGGCGAAATGTATCCTGACTGTACAATCGCACTGCATGCATCTAACCATCCCTTTTAAAATTTTTAATTTTTTTTGTTTTAAAATTTTTCAGTGTTAATGCAGTAGTTAATGACTTGTCTTTTCTACCTACAGCTGTTAAAATGATACATTTGCTAGCCAACAACATGGGTTTCCTGAAAAGTTCTTGGCTTTTTTATTTCTATGCCATGCAGCCTGCTTCCTTTCCACTTGCTTCCTACCACTCCTACCTCTCTCTCCAGATAATAAACTTAGTATGTGAAAGTGAAGCTGGAAACCAGAGGAAGATTAGTTTTGTTTCAACTAGTTTGTCTGCTGGAGTGGGGCATACCTGGTACATAACATCCAGAAGTGAAAGTTGTGGTCACTGGTCATTCTCAAAGTTAATTAATAGCTCAGTGTCCTTTTTAGATGGTTAAATTGTGCTAGATACTTGGGTTTATGAAGTGGCTTTGCTGTTAGGTGTGCTGAGTAGTGTGTTCCAATGCTGATTTTGATAGAGCTTCCTAAAGTGCTCAATCAAGACTACATTTCTATTTATTTTTTGTGTGTTCTTTTTTTTTCCATGCTTTTTAATTATTACCATTGTTCTTTGTGCCTTATGTGTGGTGATTGAAGTTTTTTCTTATTTTAGGGTATGCTGTTCCTCCACCGACATCACAGCCAAACTATTCGAGCACGTACACCATTATTCAACAGCCTGCTACCACCACTTCTGTAGTAGTAGTTGGTGGCTGTCCTGCCTGCAGGTAAAATAGCTCTCCAGTTGTGAAATAAACTCAGTCTTGGGTTTTATTTTTTAAATTACAGGTCTCCATATATAGTTCCTTGGTTTTCAATTGTTTCTCTTGGTGTGTGTATTAGAAGTGGATTAATTGAAAAAGCACTAAAATTTAGCAGTGGAGTGCTTTAGGTTATGGCAGTATGAGCTTGTCCTAATGGGCTTGTGACAGCCACTATAATTAATATAATAGACCTTATATAAAAACATGAATCTGTTCTTTATGATGGAGGAAGATCTGGAAGTGGTATTTTTAATGAAAGGGCACTTCAGTAACAGATGTAAAGGGTCATTTCTTGGGGGAGAGGATGACAGGAAGTCCTTTCTGATGTGTTTATGTCTGGTGACAGTGAGTAGCATGATTTTATTGTGAAACTTTCTGTAATATTTGACCATAGTCATTTCTGGTTGTCTGGCGGTCCAGGCAGAAGGGCTTCCGCTGCTGTGGTGTCCCCCCCCCATGTTCCCAGCATCCCGACTATGCAAAGCCAGGCAGGGTGATTGGCAGTATTGGTTGAAAACATCAGTATCTTAAAGCTTTAAAAAGTCTTTCTTTTAAAGACCTCTTACTGCAGAAGAACAGGGTGTTTAATAGATTTGATTCCAAGTGTTAATCTGATGAAGTGGTGAAAACCAGAAGTGGTCAGCTATTGGAGCTGCAACAAAAGAACAACTTCTCCCTCAGACATCAACAGCCATAGAAAAAGGGAAGGAGGCACTCTGTTTCCACATCAGTGCTGCAAGTCAGCTGTGTGCTCCCTTTCACTTCTCAGTTCTTCTCATCCTAGGATATTAACTAATGGGTGAGGGCAGCCAGATTGCTGCTGGTGTGCCTGGCCAGCTCTGACTCAAATGCAGAATCATCTCCTTTCTGTTAAAATGTATGGGAGTTACCCTTGTGGTGTCTTGCGAGGAGGCACGCAATATTCTGCAAGTCCAAGCCCTCATCCGTTTCAAAACACATAGGAAATGGACTTGCTAGAATAGCTGACACAATAGCAGGTTTCAGCACCATGAATGTGATGGAGATTGTCACAGTGGCAGAGGCTGTCCCCCTTTTGGTTTTGTTAAGAGTTGGTGTTTGGGAGTCAGTACCTGTCTTCAAAGGTGGATTCAAATAAGCACTATGTTGTGGTGCTATGTAAAACCAGGTGCCTGCTGAAAGGCCACTAGTTAAGGCTGAAGAACTTGTTGTTAGACCTATTGATCTAGAAGATGTATGTTGTAGACAGCAAGAGAAAGTAAGCACTGACCTGTTCAGAGGATGTGGTAGATCCTGCCACCTGAGTAATTGCATTAAAGTGCTTACGCTTTAGCTCAACCAGAAGGCAGGAAAGATGTTATTGCTTGGTAAAAGGCAGGCAGTGTCTTTATACAGGCCTTCTGGCCCTAAACCCAACAAATCTCAAAATATTTTACTGTGGAAGTGGTCTTTGCAATAACTTAAGGTTGGCAGACTTTTGCTGCTATTCTTAGGAATTATGCCCTGCCCCCCCCCCCCCCCCCCCCCCGCCCCGAAGTTACCCTAGGATGCTCTAGGAAACACCTTTGAAACAATCATTTGCAAGTATAACTTCAGCCAAATTTGGGAAAATGAGCAATCTTTTGTAAGGTGTTTTCTAAGTGACCTCACTTGCATAGTTTTATAAGTCATCAGACTTGCTCTGCTGCAGGTGCCCATCATGGACTCCTTCCTAAAGCAAAATACTGTCCAAAAAAACTTGTTTACTCTTGCATCCTCGGGTTTTGTTCTAGGCTGGGGGCGGGGGAAGAGTTGTGAGGAGAACTATGACATGTTGATTACTTGAGGCATAATACTGCACTGCTTAAATTGTAGGACTCTTCTCTGCACTTCTGAAATACTCTTGATCAGGGAATCCCAAGAATGAGTCACTGTATCTAGTGATGGTGTGTCATAGTCATCTTTGCGGTGTCACTATGTTTTTCCCTAATTATCTTTAGAGGAAGAGTGAAGTGTCAAGGAAGGAGGGGAGAATCTCAGGTTGCTTGTCTTTTGACTAGTTAAGGAACTGATAGTCTGGTACATCAAGAGAAAGGACAGGGAGGCTGGTTGGGAAGCACACATCAGAAATATTCGGGGGAACCTGAAGGGTCAGGGTTCATGGCCTGGAAGGTTACACTAGCTGCTCCTCTTAGAGGAAGAGGTCACAATCCTCTTAGACTTCTCTAGACCTTAAACATAGTTCTAGTTTACTTCCTTGGCCTGGAAACCTATTTTATGAAGAATGCAACATGCAGCTACTCTGAATACAACACTGAACAGAAAAGTTGTTGAAAGGGCATTGATAAACGTAAAAAGTTATTAGTGGCACATAAGAAACTTCCTTACTAAACTGCCAGGTCAGTTGCCGTGTTGCTCTTCTGATTTGATGCTGTGCATGATCGCTGGAGAAGTCACTGCTTCAGCTCATGAGGAAAAATCCTTGTTTGCGGCTGTGGAGTCATGTAACTGGTGGAGTAGGCTAAAGCCCATGGAGAGGATTTCTACCATCAGAAATACAAACTAGTCTTTTGCACTACGGCATGTATGAATGTTGCTTATTGAAATCAAACCCATTTCCAACTTAAAATATATGGTGTTGAGCAGAAATACCCAGTATTGGTCCGTTATTGGGGGAGGAGTCTGTTTTACTGCAGTCCCAAATGATCTTGGGATTAATAAGCTAGCCTAACTGGTTACAGTTGATCTTTAAGCTTGATTTATGGTATGAAGCCAGAAAAAGTACGAAGTATCTTCAGAGGTAGCCTCTCTACAAGCAGGTAGCATGCCCATGGTCACTATGTAATTGCATCTTTTTTCTTCTATCTCTGAAGTGTTGCTGCACCTGAGGGATGACTCTCCTGTCTCGCAGGCTGTACCTCTTGCTTAGAGTTGTGCATTAGTCAGATCATTCCTTATTCATCATTGGCCAGTGTTGCCTTCTAATTACAGACTTCAGTATTAATGTGCATTCCATCCTTCCTTGCATTATTAAAATATCTGGGGTGGTTGTAGTCTTGTTGTCTCGGTGTGAGTTCTTCTCCCAACCCTGATGTACAGAGAATTAAACTGAGTTGCAAAATCTTGTCAGCTTTACTGCTTGTAGTTGACATCTAAGGATTGGCCAAGTCCTGCTTTTCAACTATTTTATGCTCCCAAGTACAGATTGACTCATTACAGCCACGAACTTTAGAGATCCTGTCACGTAGTCTTAGCTTGGATAATGCAGCCTGGCTGCTTTTCTTGTGGTCACTTTCATTTTCTTTTTCTCAATCTTGTGTTGTTGGGTAGAAAAAATCTGCGAAGGAATGTTTACTTTCCTATTACTTAACAGAAGAAAGACTCCTTTAAAACTTGTGAAAACACTCTGTTGTTCTGATGTTTGCAAAAGCTGGTTCTTTCAAAATCTGGGACAGAGCCTGTGATGGGCCCTGCTGGGTTTTTATTGTCCTGTTCGACAAATAGTCAGTTCCTTGGAAGAAAGGGTGAGAGAAAGGACGTAACGCTGCTGCTTTGTGGTGGCTTTATCTTCTGACAATTACAAAATATCTGCTTGAGAAGTTTTATAGTGGGTCCCAAATTACAATACTGAAGCTTCTTCCAGGACTGGAAGATGATACAAGTTTGATTAAAGCTGTATTATTTTCACATCTCTTACAGCCTTCTCCATGCCACAGGTGTTTGGGTTTTTTTGTTGTTGTATTTGTTTGGTTTGGTGGTTGGTTTTTTTTTTTTCTCTGGCTGGTGGGGGTTTGGGGTGGGGTGTGTGTGTGTGTTGTGGGGGTTTTTTTGGGTTTGTTTTTTTTTTTTTTTTCCTTAGCTTGACAAAGTAGTGAGTTCACAGGTTTTGGTTGAAATTTTTTTTTTCTTCAATTAAGTGTCTGTCTTCTGAAAGAATGGACTCTGTGAAAATTGCATTTAGGTGATCAAGTTCTTCAAAATGTCAGTCTTCTGGTTTTCAGTTATTTCAATCCCAAGTGCTGCGTGTGGTTTGATAAAAGTCCTTCAGGATATCAGTTTTTCTATAGTTATTTATAACAACTATATTTAAACTTTATGTAAATACTCATAATATAATTTCATAATATGTACTGGTTAAATATGCAAGGAATTAAAAAAAAACAACACACCACCTAGCTATTTGGAGAGCATATCTGATACACTGAGGAAAGCCTGCAGATTTTCAGTTTCTAACAGCAGGCTGACATGCTAGCGATCCTTTTGAATTTTGTGAGTGAAGCCAACTTTGAAGTACCTTTTCAAGAGTGCTGTAAAGAGGAATAGCTATAATACTGCAGCAGCTCCTGACACTGCTTTTTGTCATAAAATTCCCCCTGTGTTGGGAATTGGTGTAGCTCCCTTATACTACAGCACGCAGCTTTTTGTAAGCGTGTGCTATTCAGGCAGGCTGGGGCGTTCATCCCTGCTGCGCTGTAATTTGGTGGCTGGAGCAGTTAGGGCATGAAATTCAGCAACGACTTAGGCACGTGACTGCAAAGAAGAAAGCCTTGATATAGCAGACTTGAGCAGATGCCGAGTCTGCCATTTGGAATTACCGACTAGGATACCTGTAACGTTTTTATTTATTTTTTTTCCTCCTGCCTAACAGCAGAGACATGCAGCTGCTTAGCAGGAAGTCTGTTACCTAAGCCCAGCAGAGAGGAGGTGGTAAGCCTGTTAACAGGGTCCCAAGTGAGAACAGCATAGCTCTTGTTGCTTCTGAGGATTTTTGTTCTACTGGTCTGAACTGATTTGTGGACAACAATAAAAACAGATTTTTCTACTACAGGCGAGTTTACGCCGAGTTTACGCCATGAATAAGATACAGCAGGAAGTATTCCCTGATGGGACTGTGTAAAAATTATAATCTGGTCCCTAATGCCCGGTCTGTCATAGGGACTGAGTTGATAGCATTTTTTTTTTTTTATTGATGTCACCATTTATCTTGGTGTCTGTATTTTGATAATTAGGATTTATTTGTAGCATTGAGTTATTCTGGGTGTTTGGCTGTGTATGCAGATAAGCGAGGAAAAAACACACCAGATCTCAGTCTAGTTTGTCATGGATAGATTTCTGCCATCTACAGAGAATTTTAACTGGCATGCTTAGCCTCCTTTGTGAGCCTAGGCTGTTGGTGTGAAGCCATGAAGCTTGTCTCTTAATTAGTGTGTTCTCAGAACTGGAATTCAAGTCATGGTGCTACTGCATTAGAGAAGGCTGGTGATTTGTAGGCATTTCAAGAAAGACAACAGCTAGATACAGGCTGTTCCCACTGCCAGCATTTCTCTGGCTCTGCAGCCAGCCCTCTGTATAGGAAGTGGGGCCTAAAGCATAAGGAAGTTCAGATAAATCTGCAGATACTATGGTGTCTCTTACTGGGAGGTGACTTTTAAGGATAATTCCATTTACATATATGCACAGCTTGTGTTGAGGAGGGGAAGCCCACGGTGATGTATAGATCTGGGCTCCTTTCCGTGAATACTGTGGATCAGCAGCTGTTCAATATGCCTTCAGGCTGAGGCTAGAGGAGCTGGCACCTCTCTTTGTGGAAATTAAAACTGTAAACATCCCATGCGTACTCAGTAGTTGCATACGTAATTGTCAATTCCTTTTCTTCTGCTGCTTGCAGGTAAAATTTAAACATGCTTAACCTAGCAGTTGCTTTAGCTAGGACAGACATAAAGAAAAGCTGTCCATGTTTGTTTTAGTGTTCAGAATTTAGATTTAGCGTGCAGCCTCTGAAGTCCACGCTTGCTGCTGGTCTGATGTTTCCACTGAAACAGAGACCCAACCAACCCCAGTGGCAGGAGAGATGGGATACTGGTTTGAAAGATCCACTTGCTTGATCAGTGAGGGAGTATCTGTGTAGAAGACAGCAGCTGCCTTAAGTGCAGATTCTTTTCAGGTGTTGCAGGGCTTGTCATACAACTAAACTGTCTCCGATTACCTGGGATAACCCTTTGACTTTTATTTGTAAGGGATGAAAAATGCTGACCAGCACACATTTAAATACTGTGATGTAGTGTTAAGTCTAAAAACGCATGTGTTAAATTGTACTGGTGCTGTGTGTGCAGGTCTTGCTATTGGCCCTCTGATCCTAAGCATATGACTTAAGATATTGATGTTTTTAAGACTTATTTTGAAGAAGGAGGTTATCTGAAAAGTAATTTGGTTTTAAATACTTGTTGGTGGGAATAATTGACCTTACTTTATGGAGCTGGCAGCTGCAGTTATAGCTTAAATCCAAGACGCTGCTTGCAGTATAAATAAAACTTTGCACTTTATTTTTAGATTGGGAGTGGTGCAGTTATAATCAGCTTTTATGTGGTTTATGCTGTAGAACAAAATTTGTTTGGTTACATTAGTGAATCTACAGTTTGAATATGGAGTCTCTAATTACTCTGCAGCTCAGGTAAGATACACAAGCAAAAACTAAAATATTCATAGTCTGCCTTATAAATGTTTTTTTCCTCCTTTTAAATTTAGTAACTGGCTAAGCAGTGATTGGATAAGTGTTCCATCTAAAATTAGGTGGTGACACAAATCAACAGAAGCCAGAAAGTGTTTGTGTAGTTAATGCTGTCGTAGTAATTGCAGGGCTATAGATGTGACGGGAGCTGGCCCTGAAGTAACAGGTATGTTGTGGTGGAGGTCAGGCAGATATGGCTCTGATAGGCTTCCCAAATGGGTGTCACTTGTCGGTGACTTGGCCTGCTGCTGGCTGCACTGCCCCTGGTCTTCCTCTGCTGCTGCCCCAGCACTGCTCCCTGTGGCTTGCCTTGTTCCGCACTGGTCCTTTTCCGTAGGTCCGGTGTTGCATACAGATGGCCATTATTTTTTTTAATTATTATTTTTTTTAATTGGCATTCTGCATTACCACAGAACACTTCGTGAATAACTCTGTTGAGGGGGAAAGGAGTTTAAAATAAATTCTGTTTAAAGTGTCAGGGACATCTACTGACCAATAGACTTGGGCCTTGCAAGCTGATTAGGAGGGTTGATTGTAATGGCTCTGACAGCAGTCATCTATGCTTGGGTTTGCAGCTGCTCGGGGATGACCAGAAGTACCCTGATTGATCCCTCTCTACTGTTTAATTAGTGTGTTTATTCTTTAAGGTCAGATCAAAATTAGGCTGCTTATACTCTTAACTAAACACACTGGCTTACTTGTCACAAAGGTATACTTCAGGGCAGGAACTGAGTATGGAATTCATAGGAGAGAAGGAGAAGATTTAAAAACATTAACAAAGCATGAGTTGAATGCCTGCAGGAGAGGAATGCTCAATGTGTGTGACTGGAAAAGATGCCATTGGTGTAATAGCTAACCAAGGCAGGAAATACAATAGCCTTAACGTGATGTGTGCCGCACTTGGTATGCATTTCCCAAAGTAATGTTATTTTTGGTGTCACTGAAATGCCTGGAAAAGGGACTGCCTCTCTTGGATGGATCTGTAGTACTGAAAACTACCTAAATCTTCTGTTACTCAGAAACATGTAGATTGTGTCTGAGCCAGCCTCTCGGTACATACAGTATGTTACTGGGTTAACCTGTGGAGGCAGAAAATGGAGAGGCCTCACCTCCTGAGCTGCTTCTGCTGATTTTTATTTGGTCTGAGGGTGCTCAGCATTTTATGCGTTTCCACAAGTACAAATTGCCATATTCAGCTTCTGCATCTAGGCTTGCCGGTTTGGGTTGAGCACTAGTGTCCTTTCTGTCACTGTGTCTAACCAGTCTGGTGCTCTAAACAGTTTTGAATCGCTTTGTATTTCAGACCTATTAGCAGATGCTTCCCAGGAGATGGCACTTCTAGTAGCACATCTTTTCCCCAGTGAATGAAGTCGACAGCCTTGTTTACTGATTTGTTTCTTTAATTGCAGTCTTAATTTTGAGGGTTGCTTGCAATGTGATATTACAGTTCTAATGTCCACATGTGCCCTCGGCAAAGAGGTTGTACAGCAAAGAAATAATGCTGAAGCCTTAAGCCATGTTACACAACACCCCCCTCAAACACAGTAATATGCTCAGGTAGGACAACTAGTTGGAAATCTCTGGAAGCAAGGGTTAACATGAGGCTCTTCAACTCTGTTTTAAAAGTCAGTCTTGATGTAAGCATCTCTGCTTGTGTTAGTACGCTCTGAACTTGGCCAAGCAAGCAGAATTTGATGTTTCCCGGTATGGGCTAATGGTGTAACGACTGGTTTGGGATTAGGATGTGAAAGCTGGGTAGCAAGGGTAAATTGATAGGAGCTACATTTTCTTTATTTTTCTTTCCTTTTGACTCTCATTAATTCACATACTGGTTTGTTTGTTTGTTTTTTTTAAAATGCGGACCAGGCTGTATGCAGTGGTCTGTATGAAGTATTCATAATCCAGAGTATATGGGGGAAAATTACTTCACAATACGCCCCTGGATGATATTTGCCTCTTTTCTAGTAGTGGCAGTGACTGCTGTTTTGTTCATAATTTTTTCAGTAACTCCTTCTGTATTTCTTTCCATGGCAGTACTATTCCCTCTGACTGTTTTCCGCATCAGTATTTCACTTTGGGGAATGCTCTGTGGTGAGAGGGAAGGGGAAGCAGGCAGTGCTCCGATGGGCTGATGAGAGTCCTGGGCTAAAGTTCTTTGTAGCAGAAGACTAGACACTGACTAAAAAGAAATATTAACCAAGCTGAGCAAATCTAGCACCTGTAGTTTCTCTGAGTGCTGCTTGCTGAGGTGGTGCAGGGCAAGTACTGTGAGTCAGTGACTAACGCACCAAGACAAGGGTGAGTTTCTGCTTTGCAGCAGAAATGGCCTGGCTTCTTCTTGTCTGCTGGCACATGGTGTCATTTTTGTCAGCACTTTTGCTGTAGAGGTAGAAATGCATTGCATGCCAGGTGGGGGGTACGTGATGCCTTTCTCTCTGATCCTCGTACACCCACTGGACATAGCTGTCATCAGGTCAGCAGAAGTGTAAAGGCAAGTTGACAGCGCACAGAACTGCTTGTTGTGCCCACAAGAAACACTCGCAGTATCAGCTGGGCAGATGCAGGCGTTGCCAAACCTGACCTACAGGAGAGAGCTCTGGGAAACTGCATCACAATCGGCAGCGCTGTTTCCAAGAAACTTGCTCTTGCTGCTGCTGAGTGTGGCTGTAGTTGGTGGGTCAGTATTGGAACTTGGAGTAGAAATACCAGAAATGAAAGTGGGATTCTGTGTGTGAAGTCCATCCATTCTGTAAGTCGGCAACTCATTGCAGCAAGACTAATTTGAATCGAATGCAAAACCCCCATAGGTAAGCTGGACCAGTGGTCTGGTATGGCACTCTGTCTGTTGGAGTCTCATCGATGGGACTGTCATATCCTTTTGGAGATATAAAGAAATCTATCTATAAAGTTCCATTGTTACCTCATGCTTGGTTCCTTAAACATCACTTTTGCTTCAGTTGGAGAGGAAGATATTACTGATACCACAACTACTGTACAAAGTACTCGGTAGGTGTTAGGCTTTTTTAGTACTTTTAATACTAACAATATTATCTGTGGGTGACACACCAGAACCATTGTGCTTTAGAGCATGTGCTGACTGCATCAGTGCACTGAATATGGCAGCTCCATCTGGAGAAAGGTGGTTTTATCAATTTGGGCAGCACCAGGGATACCTTTAAAGTTTTATTTTAGGCCAGCGTTGATATCTGGATTTGTGATTTGGTGATACAGGTATGGGAATAGGAGCTAAAAGGTATTGGAGAGAGAGGTGAAACTTTTTCCATGTTTGAGGAGGCTTTCCTGAAGTCCTTTGGAGCCATGGGAGAAAAAAGGAGGTACCTGCGCCACTGAAACTAACTCTGCAAAATTTGTTCCAGCTCTGGGAAAAATGGTTGGATCCAAAGTCCTGGAGAGTTTGTCACAAAAGCAGAACACTGCTGCAGAGCTCATCTTACTGTTCTTATCTCTCTGGACACACAGCTGTCGGTGTTCAAGAGTATTCTTACATTGTTATGGCAAAATAAAGTACTTGCACTGACAGGTGGAACTCTGATAGTGCGCGTGCCGGACTTGCAAGGAACAGGGGGGTGATGTTACACCGAGTGCGTAAGGAGTAGCCACAAAGAACAGCATAGGCTACAAAAGTCTGAGCTCCGGGACACTTGTGTGCTGAGACTAGGGTCTGTACGATGACTTGAACATTAGTCTGCATCTTTTAACTTGTCGTCTTAAAGGAATGTTATTTGAGGATATGAGATCATAAAACTACTCCTGGGATCAACTGTACCGTGACAATACCTTTATACCAAATATAAAGTCAACTTCTATTAACAAGAACTTTGTAAACAGAATAAAGTAAGTTCGTCAAAGGGAGGGGACTGCTGTTGAACGCTTGAGCTGAGCGTGAAGTTGCACCAGCAGCAGAGTATTAAGAGCACTTTGAAAAGCCTTTGGGTTGTTGTGATGGCTGCGGGGAAGGGGAATGGTTCTTAAGTTTAATCAAGTTGTAATGTTTTAGCCAGCTGCAGTAAGGAAATGGTCTCTGAGTCTGCGTCTTCCTTCACTCTATTTATGTGCAGAATAGATTGTCTGTGAACTGCTTTGTAGGGAAACAAGAACTTGTTGGCCTTGGCACCTTGCTTGTAGCATGTATTTCAAGGTCACTTAGCTCTGTTTTTGTTGACTTTCGCTGTACCAGGGACTTAAGAGGAGACATCTTGTTCAAGTGTTTTGCTAAACCCCAAATTCTGACTGTTTAGTATAGCTGCTCAAACATCTTAAGTCTGAATACTCAGGCTGGCTTTACTGTCCATCTTCATTTTTGGGGATGTTTAGACACAGCAGTTCAGAAAAGTTGGGGAGTGAAATTTGGGTAAATTTCTGCTCGCACAACTCTGCTGAAACACTTTTCCACATAGGGTGGTCATTCAGCTGGGACTCAGCTGGAGCCAGATGACATCAATAGCAGATTCTCCTGCAGTTCTAAAGGGACATCAGTTTTTGGAAGTGGAAACTGGGAACACCACTGAAGGTTATTTCAATAGCGATGTGTGTTTGGCCTTTGGCCTTTTCTAGCTACCAGAAATAAACTTGTTAAACAGCTTAGACAGTAGTGCTGCACCTCTGAGCTGTTTTAGTGACTTAGGAGTCTGAATGTGAGTAGTTGGCATAGTGCTCTGCACAGTTACTTATATTGGCACCTTCCACAACAAAGTGCTGAAATTTAAAGTATTCTTTCACTGTAAATCTACAGTTGTAAGTTTTAAAGTCCTCCTTATCCTGCGAAATTGGTCAGAGCCCTAAATACTCGGTGCACTTAGCCCTCTGCATGTTAATTATTGACTTGTGCTCTCTGAAGAAAGGTATGCCAGCACATCTGAGAGAATGTGCTGGCAACTGCAGGAACCAAGCCTTGCCGAGTTGTGTATGAATTTGAAGTAACAAACTGAAACAAGCCTGTTTGCATCTCACTGTCTGCAGGGATTTTAACTTGCTTAGTGAAAGCGTGAGCTGGATGTTTCACCAGAAACCTTTAACTAGGGTTACACAATATTCTGCCCATTCAAACCTTTCTCTTAGGAAGAAACTGAGAAAAAACACCAAATCATCAGATCAAAACATTCAGAAAACAAGGGTTAATTTTTCTGAGAGCTCTAGTGCACATACACCGTGGGAGACTTGAGGTTGAACGGACTGAGAGGGTTCACCCCAGGATAACGGTGGAAACTAGGCAGGCAAAGCATATGAGGCAAGTATGGCTGCTGCCTCTTGTGAAAGACCTAAAAAGCTGAGAAATGGAGTTGTTTGGTGTGCAATGACCAGTGTAACAACACTGGTATGGTTAAATCTTTAGCACTGTATTGTTCCAGAAGACTCAGTAAATTATTTTAAAAGCAGTCTTCCATTTTTATGAGAGTAAACTTCAGTGGCGCTAAGGTTTAGTTCTAGAAAAATGTATCTTTACCAATACGCAAAAACCTGACCCCAGGAAGGGCTAGCAAGGAACAAAGTTGGCTACTTGCTTACAGTCTCTGTCCTAAATGTGTGGTCTTTTATACCTCGCAAGGTTGGTTGAGCTAGGATGCAAGAATCCAGGAGAAAAGCTGTGACTTTCGGATTCTTTAGGGAGCAGAGATGGCTCTAGAGGCGCAGGCTTTCATGTTGAAGCTTTCTGAAGTGCAAGTGTGTGATGCTTGGTGTACCTGCATTAACCAGTGTTGGGAGTTGACAGAGCAGCTCAGAGCTGTGGTGGCTGTTTTGATCTAAGTACCAGTTGTGAACTGCAGTGATGGAGAAATAGTTGCTGCCTAGGACGAAACAGCTAGTTTGAATTAAATCTTTTAGGCTTCTTATCTACAGTCTGATCACCTCCAACTTTCCTGGTTTTTTTGTTTGTTTTTAAGTGTTACGATTCAAAACCTTCTGCTGCAAGCTATGAAAAGAAGGGCCTTTTAAAGGGGGGGAAAAAAAAAAGCAAACCCCAAACATCTTTGTACTTTTATCTTGCTGTATAAAATGGTGGGTTTTTTAGTGACTGCCAGATCGAAGTGGTAACTTCGGGGTGAACCTGGATGTCCTTGACTGAGTCTGTTTTCTGTTTTTACAGGGTTGGCGTGTTGGAGGACACCTTCACCTGTCTTGGTGTTTTGTGTGCCATTGTATTCTTTCCAATTGGGATTCTGTTCTGTCTTGCACTGAGGCAGAGAAGATGCCCTAATTGTGGGGCAGCTTTTGGCTAAGGGGATGAACGTGGATGTGCTTATGGAAGCTACAACTGTTAGCATACTCTTTCTAATGTAAATGTCATGTACAATCATTTTATTTGCTTCAGACCTGTTTTGTAAAGTGTGAAGAAATTTAGTCTCTTGCATGTAATTTAATCTTTTATGAGCATGTGCATTGCAAAACATGAAAACCCAACTTGTTTTCCATGTTTAGTGGCACCTGTTGAAAACTAAATAAAACTGCTTTTCCTTTTGCAATCCTCAACTTGTGGCTGGATTATTAAGTATGTGACTAATGTGTATGATAACATGCAGTCTGAAAGTAGAGTTACTACAAAGGAGGAGAAATATTTGCCAGAATCCTTGTGATTAGAAAAAAAATACGTGGTTTAGGGCTGTACTTGTTTAACATCTGATGTGCTTATTGAGGAAAGTGTTACAAGTGCCGTGTGTGCTACCGGTGTGCTAATGGACCCTCTGCCTTCTGAAGGCACTAGTAGTAACAAACAATAATAAAAAGTGAGCCTTACTTTAATTAGTGAAGGTTTCGCTTATATAGGGACACCTGTGACCTCCAAGGGCTGCAGCAGGGCACTCTGCTTGGGGCAGGTCATATGTGGCAGTGCCACAGCCTCTGTTTCCAGAGCAAAGATTTTTGCATTTCAGACTAACTTAATTCTGACATGGAATTAGTGAAAGGTTATACAGTCCACCTTGACTTACCCCTAATATGCTTTAGAAAATGGGGTCAGGTATAAGTTTCTGAAAAGTTGGTGTTTCAAAATGGAATAATGCATATTTATGCAAAGTTTCATAGCAAATGAAGCGTCCTCAGCCTTGAATGTGAAAGGGCAGTGTGAGAGGAGGCAGAATGAGTGGACTCTACCTCTGCTGCCATCATATGCTCATATACTATTTTTTGATATTAAGTAACTGAAAGGCATTTCACATGACTTGATTTCACTGTTTATGGTGGTAGAAGCAGGCACAGCAAAATGAATTCTCCATGGGAGGCTGTAGGAAGCATGGACATACATAAAGTAGAATGATTTAGAATAAGGATTAATCACTGGCAGCAGTCACAATACAGGCTTCGTGCAGCAGGTGGGAAGCACCACCTAACCCGTATGGTGGTAAAGCAAAGCACCCACCGCTGGTGCGGAGTGAGGGCTCAGTGTCTAACATTCTAGGCCAGTTGCTGAGATGGTTCCTGTAGGAGATGTCTTCCAGACAAGCTAGCTCCACCGGAGGTAACAAACTGCAACTCTGCTTGTGACTGAAGTTAAAAGCTGTATTTCACTTAACTGTTACTACACTGTGACAGCATTTATGCCAGTGCTAGGCTCCTTAATTAAAAATTCTCAAGCTTAATCTGTTTTGCTTTTGTGAAAAGTTGCAGTAATGGAGTAACTTCAAAGGCAGCTGTTTATATTGGCATTTGAGAAAAAATCATGGCACTTTTATTACGACTTTTTATAAGACTAAAGTTTGACAACATGTTTTAAAGAAAAGATGATCATTGAAGAATGTGTTGACAGTACAACATTAGACTTAACATGGGTTTATGTTAACGCTTGAAAATTTGTATCTGAACATTAAGCAAAGCATTACAAATTGTCTATTCTTAAAGGATAAATATTTATTTATAACCTAGGGTGTATATCTTAAAATAATGTAAAATCACTTTATACAGGCAATTCTCTATTCTGGAATAAAGCAGTTGTTACATTGTTCTGTTTGGGAAAAAAAAAATCTTTTTCTTAAGTGACATATGCAGGCTTATATTCTAGAACTTACCCTTGCAGTTTCCAAATAATAAATGCCAAAGATTCAGATCTGTGAGCTGTTAGTTACACTGACTTACTAGAGTATCCAAACTGTCTCCAGTATTTTCACAATTCCTACTACAAAAAAGGCATACTGTGAAATCAAGCCAAAGTGCTCAAACATTAGCCCAAAGCAATTACCTCATTACAAGTTTTAAAAAAAAAGAGCAGAAATCTATTCCAGTATGCTTCTACTGTACAGTAATTACATTTTAAATAATTTTTTAGAACAAGTTTAGATAGTAATTGTCTGTCATTACTGAAAATGGTGTTTATAAGGAGGAAGGACATATGTATGTTATTCATCGAATAATTGGTGCTGATCTGTCATTTGTTACTGTTGGTCTGAGTTTCACAGTTGCAAAAGGATTTTCTCCACTGAAAAGAAATGCATAAAGTTACTAGAAGGCTTGCTGCAACACACAACCAAATTTAAGCCATGCAGTTTCTTCATCCAAGTTGTTAGAAGACTAAGTTATGGTTTTAGACTGTAGGATTCTGTGCAACTCTTGGTGTAACTCAATTTTTCAAACAAGCTTCATATGAAAACTCACTTTGCAGTGATTCAAAATTTGGAAAATCAATGCCCAGCTACATCTGGACATTTTTTAAACAGCTCCCACGTTTCAAAGATTTTTGTTTTTAACCCTCAAAGACATAGTTTAAGTCCTGCTTCCTGTCAAACTACTGGAAAAACAATTATTTTTCTGAGAAGGGCCTATGCCTTGTATTGTGCTTGATGCCACTCTTGAGAGAAGTGCAACCAATTTTAGCTGTGTTTTACCAATGCCTAGGAAAGGTTGCACAGTAATTTGGGAAGAACATCCTTACTTCCCCTCACAATCAATACAATAATACAAGCCCATATAAAAATTAACGTAACTACATTAGTATAAAAGCTTTTTAAAAAAAAATTACCTTAGAAAAGGTGGTTTTATAATGCCATTCATATCAGGTTTCTGTAAAAGAAAAAGAAAACATTTACACAGATTTACAAAAACATGCTACAGGTGATTTTGCTATCCTGCTAAGGAAAACGGCATACCATTCAAGCAGGCTAAAATATTTAGCCATTTAGGATAATTATTGTGTAGTTCAGTTAAGCTGTGGAGGGTAGAATTCTCTCAGAACATAAAATTGCAAAGTTAAAAAAAAAATGGTGTTAGCATTAACTGGTTGTGGCTTTTTGGCGGTGTCCACCGCCCCCTCAACTCCCCCAGGTTTAAGATCAGTGATCACCTGAGGTCTGGCTGGGCATTTCACACCTTAACATAGCAAATGAAGTGTCACCGCAACAGCCATCAACCAAAAGAAAGAGGACAGAGCTACTTGCAGCACAAATACACCATACTGTTTCTATAGCATAATTTGTAAACCGCTAGTTGTCACAGCATAATGCCAAAACTAGGCTTGGATCAGATCCTACCGAGTGAACACAGCCAGTGTATCTTCATGTAACTGTAAAGTCCTGCCGGTAAAGGCAGCAGCCAGCACAACGACACTGAAATACCAGAAGCCTGAAGTGAGGGCACATTTCTGATACAGAGGGTGCTGTGGATTTGGATTTGTTTGTTTGGTTTTTGGTTTTTTATACAAGCCTACTGGCCTACTGTGTTTAGTTATTGTTGATTTACAAAGTACAAGTTCAGGTATCTCCCGTGACTTTTGTGAGTAGTGGCGGTGAGTAAAGAAAGCAGGCAAACAGCTGATGGCACATACATATATGATTGGTGTTTGTATGGCAGTGATACAAAAGGAGGAGTTTGCATAGCTGTTGCTGATGTTTCATTGTAACGAAGCTGTCATGTGTAGGTGTACAATCTGAACAAAGACTTGGTTTCGTAGCTACAGTTTGCACAGGACTTCTGTGACGAAACGTTACTTCGTTCTTGTGAAGTTAGAGTAACCCAAAAGATGGCAGTGTCGCTCTGCCACACTGCTACTACGGGATGCAGTGTTTCACGGGGGTAACCCTTCCCAAGCCTTTTGTGCTACATGGAAGTTTAGGCAAATAGTTAATTTCTGCTTTTTTTCCCCCCTCTAACTTTTCGTAGTAATACCGGATGACATATTTTAAACGGCAAACTAATTGTTGCTTCTAATAGATGTCAGATAAAGTTCAAAGTGAAAATTTGAATATATTCCTGCATGTAGAAGCAAGAATATGCAAGTCAGCCTTTGTATAGCAGCTTGACTTGTACTAATCATTCACTCTATACGGCTGTTTTGTTTTTAATACTTAAAATTTCACTGCTGAACAAAGGGGCCTGTAAGCCTTTCCTATTCAGGTACACCATCTACTGTACCAGTTGTTCCTAGCTACCGTGTTCGTGATACTGTGATGCAGGTGAAGAAATCTGCTTATTTAGGACCTCATTCAGCCGGGTTCTTAAGGCTGTGCTTGACTTGTGATTCCAATGAAATTACTGGGGTACATCAGTTGTAAATACACTTAGACCTTAGAATTAGGCCTAATGAACCCTTAAAATTAATTAGAATGAACAAATGCCTGGATTACATGCATCTTACTGAACCCCAACCCTCAAAGCGCCATCAACTACTAAATCTTTTTTAGTTGATAAGTTCTGCATAGTACTGTCCTACATAACACAGCATGAACAACTTAACTTGCAAGAACCATTCCTCATTTTTCCTTCTTGAAATCCTGAGCTATTTTTTCTGTGTATTCTGAAACAAAAATAATATGCCCCAATGAATCATTTCCTGCTTCTGCATAAACCACACTGTAAGCATACTGTTTTTAGGTGTATGTAAATTCTGTATGAGTCTACAAACCAGCCTGGTATGATCTTGAGCTCATTTCCAAAGCCTTGTGGTGGTGTGGGGATTGGTGACTTGCACAGAAGCGGGAAAGACAAGGAAGCTCTGCAACTTTCCAAAAGAACAAAAGTAAACGGTGACTTTGGAGCGAAACACTGGGGTGCAAGTGCAGCGACTCTCCTCTACAGCTCTCTCCCTTATTTTGTATGGTAACAGGTAAGAATAATCACGGGGTCACAGTAAAAAGGTAGCTGCTATGAATTATTAGGTACCTCAACAAGAGGAGTCATGATTTTATATTCCAGAATTCCTAATTTATTTTTTTCATCTTCCTTTTCCCAGTGGAAATTTAGAATCTTAAAAGACATTTGTTTTCCACTCCTAAGAGGCTTCCATTCTGCCCTCCAAAGAGAGTATGTACTGTTCTAACTAGAATTCTGGCCTTGGCTGTCAACTCCCTAGACTAGATCTGCCATTCCTCTTGGTTTTCAGTTCAACAAGGACATCTGTCCACAAGCCTTAAGTTTATTCCTAACCCCCCTGAACTAATGCCACAGGACAAACAAAACAACCCTTAAGGTGACTGCTCTTGAGAACCGGCTGTGGACAGTTACCACACTAGAGACAGCAGCATAGTGCAGTGATTCTGACAGAATGAATGGATGCAATAATTTCTAAACTATACTCAGTCACCTTTTACTTGTCCCAGGGCAAAGAACTCACTGTACTGCTTGCTTGGCAACTTCCACAGGCTGATACATCTTTTAACTATTGCAAACATTATTACATTTGAAGGACATGTCGGTCCCATAGGACTCAACAGCTAACCGTACAGTAAGTGAACCAGTGTTAAGTCTGACATTACATCATTGTTAAGACTCATTGCTTCTTTATCCAAAAATGAAAATCACAAATGTGTCAAAATATAGATGCTCGTTTTCATAATCATTTTAGAAGTTCCCAGACATGCAGTTTGAAAAAGTGACTGAACGCTAAAATTTAGATGTTATTTCTTGATACTGATTTCATGCATTGGAAAAGCTTTATTCCTCATAGAGAAACATTGTGCTAGAAACACATCACTGCACACATTACACACAACAAGGTTCATCACCAATAAATAAAACCACTTACTTGAACAGAGCATATTTGAATTCACATTGAAGTATATATATGCTAATATTAGACTCTTCTGACAAAAAAAAAAAAGAGATCTAATCTTTTAATAGGAGTATTCAGAGGGGGATAAAAATATCCCAAACCATTACTAGTCAGTCTAGTCTAAACGGGGTGAGATCTGTGACTGAGAGGAGAGCTTCACCAGGTCGCAGGACTTGTGAAAGCAACTTTCATCCTTTTTGTTACGGAAGACTTTGCTCCGCTTCTAGTTTTTCATGCATTTTAAGGAATGCAGATTTTTCTGTAATGGGAAGCAGTAGCCCTTTTCCCCCTCCCCGCCAGGGAAAAGATGCTTTGTTTCAATTTCTGCATCTGCAAGAGACATTTTGGCAATAGTTAGAGGAGGCGTCTCTTGTGTTGTACCTGTAGCTGCTCTTCTGAAATAGCTGTAGAGTGGCTTTACAATGCCAAGTACAGCTGCAGGGAACATTTCTGAAAGGACTGTATAGCTGAACCTCCAGCAATTTCCCCCTTTTTTTATGTTTGTGAAATTGGGGTGAACTATTCTAAGAACTGGATACAACTCTATATTACAGAAGTGGTTTCTTTGAAGACACAGTATTCACTTAAGAAAGAAAATTAGTAAGAAGTTTCACTTCCTTTCCTCCCGTTTGTTAGAATTCTTTCTCCATGCTTCTGAAATGCAGGTAAAAGTTTAAAATTTAGATGTTACTGACTATTTCTGTTATTTGTGTCATGCTTGTGTCTTTCCAATGGTAGGGTATTTTTCCTAGAGTTCTGGAGTGATGTATTGGAAGGTAGTTGTATTTTTGTTATTAAGTGAATATTTTTACTTATTTTAAATACAGTTCATTCTCTTTGCTTGTCAGTATAACAAAGACCTGTTAACCCTCTCCAATGCCTAAGACCTCAAAGTAAAAAATGTTGTAGATACACCTGACATCCTCGTAGTAGACTTAAATGAAACAGCAGAGGAGGCTTCTTTAAAGACAACCCTTGTTTCGTGATGCCTTTCTATTTTACAGGAGTACCATTATAAATATTCGGTCATTCTTTGACCTGAAATGGACTCTTTCAACATTAGTCAGTGTGCAACAAACTTTCGCCTCCTGTTTTTTAAGTTTCTTCAGTTAATTTTACTTCCATAAAGTACAAATTTGCAAAAGCCACCTCAGTTTCTACTGTATGATTCCACAGATTACTTAGAAAGCAGAAACATCTGTCAGAAGGACAACCCAGAATTTGTTTAGATATTATATTGATATACAAAATAATTTAGTTGTACCAATAAATAATAAAATGTACATTTTTTAGCTGCTGGCAGCTTACTACAAGAATCCTGACTTCTGAGAAGTTTGCTATGGTACCTACTAATGGAACTTTGCATCTTACCCTAGCACAGTCTCTCAAATTTAGCATTTATATATATATAAAAAACAACATTATTTTTATTTATATATATAAAAATATATAAAAATATTTACATAATATATATTGATATATATTTAATACATATATAGAAACTTCCTTGCCATCAAAATGTAATCTCTTCAAGAGGCTTTTTGAAGAAAGTCTCAAAAACTTTTATCGCTATTAGATACGCATCAACAAAATACTTAAACAAGCAGCAAGATGACTAGTAATTGCTAAATTTGATTAGATTAGTCTTCATTTTGAATCAGTTTGCTGACTTAATAGCAGAAATGCTAGGTTTGTATGTCATTTTCTATTAATAAAACTGTATTTTCGCTCAGCTGTGTTTTTGCTGAATATAGCCATCAGTTAGTACACATACCTCTCAGCAACATCCACAAAACCAACACGAACTTGCACAAGGTTGTGTAAAGCATTCCTGAATACAGAGTTTAAGGTGCTTTAAGCCCCCTGTCCCCCTATAGCTCTAAATCACTTAAGATGATTAGTACTACTTTCTGTAAGACTTTCTTTTCGTGTTTGACAGATGTCGTTCTGGGGAAGTTTGCTATGCAGAGTAAGTCTCCTAGTACTCTTAGTTATAGCCCTGAACAATTCTCCCTTCCTATTACTACAGATGGATTGAAATGCCAAGAAAACATGATACTCCTGAGGACAGCTACATCAAAGTCAAGCACAAGCGGGTAAGGTAGAATGTTCCAGGGCCTCATTTAAGAGCTCAGCTAAGTAGGTCAAGAAAAGTAAGCAGGGCAGAACATTGGGATTCATGGTATTGATTACTTACCGGACCTGCATTTTCTGGTCTGTCGGTTGTTGTTTTAACAGTAGTACCTTTGGAAGACTCCACTCTTTTATCTGTTTGCAAAGACCCCAGATAATCTGGTGGTGGGAGGACAACATCACCTTTTTCCACAAGATTTACAGAACTAATACTTCGGATTGGTGCAGGGCTGCAAGACAGAACCCAACAAATAACATTTTCAGTTCCTATAATACATCCCTCTCACTTAACCTTTAGCAATAACCAGGAAAACACAAAAGAGCATAAGCTGAAAGTTAATAAAGGCATACAATCCCATTGAAGTCAGTGGGACTGTCAACTAAAATTGGGCTGAAACCAGTTCTTGGGTCTTTGTGTAACCATTAAAACATTTTAATGTAATCAAGACATCACACTGTAGGCTGTTAGGAAGTATTTACTGTATATGTTACTAAACAACAAAGAACACAAGCAGATTTTTTTTTTTTTTTAAATAAATGTTAAGAAAAGATTTGGGCATTTCTGCAAATCACCCAAAATGTTACCTTGGCACTGGGACAAACGCTTTTTCTTCTGCTGGTTCTTCTAGTGGTCTAGTATACGACGATGGAAACCATCCTTTTCTGTAACGGGAAAGTTTTTCAATTTTATATTATATAAAATTGGAAAGATCTTTCAAAAAACAGCGAACCACACAGTGGACTCAAACTGAGATTTAACTTTTAAAGACCTGATTTCTGATGATACCAAATGAGTGCACAAAACATCCCTAAAATAAGTGCAGTGAGTTACCTTACAGAAGGACTCCATGTCCCCAGTCAGCGACAGCCAGCAGAAAAGGTGGAAAACCATTTACTAGTATCTGCTAACAAAATCTTGTGAGACACGCTTTCCCTTCGTGTTCAAATTGGGTAATATATTGATTATCTTACACTTTAGTTGCGTCATGTTCCCCATAAAGCCAGCCGTCCTTTTCTTCAGCTACAAGGAGCGTGATGATATCCCCCTGCGCAAAGCTAAGCAACGTCTTGTTACTGCCAGCAGTATGTGGGAAGATTGTCTTTACTTTTTGCCTTTTCATTATATTTAGCCCCGTGGCAACGGAAGTTGAACGTGATAAACTGGCATCATCTGAATTCTCTGTCAAAAAAGGAAACCCAAAGTAAACCAAAGCAAAACTAGCCACAGACTAACAAATTAAATACAATTAGTGGTCTGACAGGAAAAATAAAATAGAGGAATACTCAAGTGCAAACCAAGTTCTGAGACTTTGTACTGCTTTGGTTTCCACTTAGACACCTCAATTGTCTGCCAATGTTTCTTATCACCATGAAGTTCTTAATAGCATGTGCATTTATATACGCATTCACCCACCCCTATCACAAAGTTGAACCAGAGGTAAAAAGTTATGTAAGTTTTAACTTGCTACTTCTTTCCTCTTCTGGCATGAAACGTGCCACACGTTCACAGCCGTAAAAGACCTTTGAAAATTTTCCATTTAAAAAAACAGAGAAGTCCAAGATTTCCTTTTCAAATGTGCCTAGCACTCAACTTCAACTGAATCAATGGCAGTTGCAGATACTTGGCACTTCACAGACACCAGATGTTTACCAGAAGACAACGTAAAGGAGATCTCAAAACTGTACGGTATTTGACCAGTACAATACATTGTAAATGTGTTTTTAAGGAAGAAATGCTGGAATTGCTATTATCACACTGTAAGAGTCCTGCATTTCTTACGTTGTGATCTAAGTTTAGTTCTTTCCCTTCCTTTTGTATAGCAGAGAAAGTAAAAAAAAATAATAAATCCATATATTAGAAAAACTTAGAAAAAAATCTTATATTTCAGGAAAGAAATACAAGACTGTGCTTGTTTTGTCCCATGTGCATTCTTCCCTAATGGCTAAATGCCCTTAAAGGAAATGAAAGCAAGACTGTAATAGTAGTTTATGTTTATTTATGTGCACTGAAATAATCACTCCAGTGTATCTTGTTCAAAATTATAGAATGTATTCTCCTGATAAGACTGGAAGTCATAACAGCACTTAACCTGGGTTAATCAGGGACACGCAGAAAGTGATTAAAACAGAATCTACCTATCTTGGCCTGCATTTTACTGCAAACAGTTCTTCTCTTCTTATAATGCATACTTCTCCTGCTAGGTAACTTACATAAATATTATGTAAAGACCATTTTCTGCTCCTCTGTGTGCCCTGGAATTCACATCAGAGTAGTCACAAAGTCTTAAGATAATTTTGAACAGTACAGTATGTCATTTACCCTTACATAGTTTGCAACAAAGTGACACTCACCTGCTGAATTACTTAGTTTTTCAGACGATGTCTTTGGAACCGTTGCAGGATTGTTAAACATATCAACTAGTGGACTAGTGTACGCCCTACCTGTAGGAGCAGGGGGCACCTTTGATGCATTTTCATGATGAGGATAAAAATTATTTCCAATCTAGAGTCACAGAAACAACAGTATCACAATACTGAGGAGCCAGTGACAATTAACTTGCAACACTGAATTCTAGAAAGCAATGCTTAAATATTCCCAAACAATACATATTTAGACCCATCAGAAAGTTTTCATGGTCCTATGAAATTGCTGGTAAAATAGTTTTTAAGAGGCCTATGTCCCTTGATAAAAGTGTCCCTTGATTTGTTGGTGGAAATGCTATGATAGCCTTTTTTACCACAAATAGCACAGTTACACCTAGATAATCTCCAGATTATTTTTTTTCAGACATTTACTAATATAATTTAGAAATTCAACAACTAATGGTGACACAACATACAAATAGGCAGAATTTATAATTTAAGCTGTACTCTAATAAGCTAATAATCACAGATGGAAGAAAGAAAATAGAAAATAATATTTTAAGTTTATATTGAACTAAGTATGTAATTACTGTTACTTACAGATAAGAACATAAGAAATCGAATGGTTAGAACAAAAGTAGTCCTGAGGCTGGGCTCTGCAGAAAAAGTCCTTGGCACTCAGCTGAAAACTGAGCCTTGTGTGGATATGTGTTTCTGCCTCCTATACTGTGTATTCTTCTAGTAGCTGAGCTTCAGCTTAAGGATTCTGCTTTCATACCCAAGCCCAGTATATTCCAACTGAAGTACGTTACAGAACTGATCCCAAATGCTTATGTACAAAAGAAGCCAGTGAAACCACCCTACTCACATCTGAGAGAGAACCTCCAACCACTAAAGAACAACATACCGTGGTATTTCTCTCTATCATTGGTGAAGGCTGTGGAGTTCCTGACACTGGAGTGGAACCAGGTGTCCTTATTTCATCTATCATCATTCTGACTTTTTCAGGTACTTTGGTGGCATCACTACAGATTTCCTGCCATCCAGGCAGCTTGGATTTCAGGAAGTCCGCACACTGCATCCAAGTTCAAAAAGGTACTTGTCAAAGATAGGTTTTTTCATAACATTGCATGGACTTACTTGTTAATTTGCATTACACCGAAATGGTAACACCAGCAAAATGAAAGTCTGAAGATTTTTGTAAGTAATACCTCTCTGAAACAAATAACATATGGTAGGAAGAAACTGTCCTTTTTCAGTGTCAGATACTAGAAATACCTGATCAGTCCAGATGTTTTTCTCTTAATATGATTCTAAAAAAGTCACAGTAACCGTTTATTGTTGCTACAATACATTTAAAAGAATACTGCATTGTAAACATTTTCTATGAACTGATCACAACACTTGCCTGGCACTACAGTGTTCCTTAGCTGTTTATGGCAGTCTGATCTATGTACTGCAGGAGATACTTAAGATCTCCAATATGATTAGATTTCAGGAGTTTTATTTCTGTTTACATTCATGCCACTGACCTGAACGTGATAGAAGTGCATGTGCTGGGTAAAGCTGCAGTGCTTGTCAACCAGGAAACAGAATCTTCTTTTTTCTTCAAGAAGAGCTTCTCTGCAGCCTTCTGCAATAAATCGCTGAATATCACTCTGCCGAGAGGTCACAGTTTCTAAATACTAAGGGAAAAAAAGAAGAAAATTACATACAGTATCTGTATTTTATTTCATACTATATCCAATTACCGAAGCAAACTCCAAGAGCCTTAGAAAAGGCAGGCTGGCGTAGGGTGGCTCTGCTTCCAAGTCTTTCTCTTTTCCTGCACACACCTACCTTCCCTAATCTCATCAGGTAAATGTATATTCTTATTACAGGCAATCAATAATCTGTTCAGGGGGTGGGGGAAGCAAAACAAGAAACAGTCTTTGAGCCTCTAAATAAACTGCTGCAGTAAATAAGAATATGGCATCACAGCAGCAACTGTGCTGAGCAATTTTAAGACCACAGGTGTTCCAATTAGACTAATTACCTTCATCTGTTCCATAGCAGTTACATTTACTCTCACAAAGCTATCATGAAATTCTACTTCATTTCAGAGGGGAAAAAGAATTATTACAAAGACTAAAATATATTTATCTGAGGTTATGAGGACTGATGGCTAAACTGTGATTAAATGCTAACTAATCCTTGAATTCTCAGTCCAACACCTTAAAAAAAAGAAATGTTATGAACATAGGTTAAAAGGTAGTAAGAAATAGGAGCTAGTACTATTTGTTTGCTATACTATGTTACAAACAAAGCTTTCTCTGGAAAGAAAATAAAAATAGAAAAATATGGACGAAAGAAATACATAAGCTAGAACAAAGTATTGTGCAAATGAAAAGATCAATGGCAAGGATTTTCTGAGACACACATGACAACCAGAATGTGACTTACTAATCTAAAACAGTTTGTCTTCATTGCCTTGCCATTTCTTACTTTGCCTCAAGATGACATTGCTGTTCTAGGATCAGTAGGAAAGGTAATAATAAGTGGTAAAAGAAGTTGGCATTTATCTACTTTGGGAAATTCCTTTATAGCAAATTATTACTGAATTTGCATAGCATAGCTGACTCCCTGTGCAAACCTCTGCATAATGGTGTAGTTACAGGGGGACTTAAAAAAAATAAATCAAGTAGTGGTCCAGAAACTGAAGCAGAAGTGTCTGTACATTTACAGCAGAACAGTCCAGAGCTGAATTTAAACTGGAATACCTACTCGAGGAGTGCCTTTAATATAAACCAACTCTGATGAACCAAAAAAGCATGTTCTCTGAAACTGCAGTTTAACTGCAGCCAAACAACTTAACAGAGGAGTTATGTGTATTAACTAATAACATTGCATATACAAAAATTGTGGTAAGCTTCAGAAGTCAAGTTCTAAAACAGACTCAGATGTGGCCTGTAATAGCTTAACATTTTCTGTTGACCACTTCTCATACAAGGAAAGAAACAAGTAAGAGACAATACACTGACCTCCATTTCTTTATGTTCATATTTCATTACATTTCGTGCTCCTTGGCTTTTCCTTCTGATTTTTTTCAGCTCAGCCTGAGACTTCTCTAAAGAATCTAATTTGCTTCTGTGCTCAGTTTGGTACCTCTTTAAAGTTGCCTGCAATCAAAGCATGTAAAACATCTTACAATGCATTCAGCCATGTAACTGGGTAAGTCACTAAAAAGCGCCACCATAAATTATGAGATATTACTAATACATGCCAAATGAGTCAGGCATGAGAGCTGCCTTTCTCAACTTTAGTTTAAAAATGCTATTACGTTTTCATTGGTTTCCTTTTAAACTCAAAATATGCATGAAATTTTTTGCCATATTTATGTACCTAAAGCTCAGTTTGAACATATTGATTAATTAACTGTTAGGGAAGATTTCCTGAAAAATTCTTTTAACTAGCAATAGATAAATAAAATATGACTTTTAGAATTTAATGTACTTACATTCATATATTTTACATCCAGGTCTGTTTTCTTCTCCAGTTCAGATATAATGTCTTTATGAAATTTTTTGAACTTTAAAAGCAAGTGAATGAATGGTTATTAAAAATTGGCAAAAGTAATTTATGATTTCAAAAGGAAAATAAATTTAAAAAGGAATTGTTTAACTTACACTCTCCTCTAGACTGTCATTAAGTTTCTTGTGTGTTCTTGACATTTCTACCAGAACTTGGCCTGTTGATAAACATACAACCATATTTGTTTTTCTCGTAGAATTCTGAAGTTAGTTAACAAAAAGCAGTAATAAAAAATACTTAACCAATACATTTATTAACTAGAATATATTTAAGAGGGATAGGAAACTTCTTGCTGTTGCTCATCACAGCAGTTTAAATAAATAACTAGATCTGGCCACAGACAAACCAAGAAGCTCATAAGTGACAGAAGAATAATTAATTATGTATTATCATGCAAAAGGGACGTGGAGTGCCAGACAAAACAAATACTTCCTTCTCTCCAGAATAGCTCATACCGATTTAGTAACAGCCTCTTTTCTTGCCAAGTCAATAGCACACAAGAGCTGGAGGTAGTTGTTACTATCCAAATAGCCACTATCTGGTTTTCAGTCTGAAAGATTAAACTTCAATGTTTATTAACTAAGTGCACCTTCAGAATTAACAAAGTAACCTTTACACTTTCATTCACAGCACACCTACTAAAACAGATCCCATAGGTACGCTGATCAGTTGCCCATGCTGTTTTGTCAGTGATTACAGCCTGACTGTATGCCACTAACAGCCAAGAAGCAGCAGATTTCTCAGCATCCTCTCAAGAGATTCTAAATATGTCTGTTATGCTCTGCTGTCTTCCAGTGCAAAGTTACACAGCTTACTTGTGAGTAGTTAAAAGCTGAACTGTTTCATTTTGCTTTAGGAGGATATAGAGAAAAAAAATACCTCAATCCTTTGGGTGTGGTTCTATGTGCAAACCAATGTAAACTGTGCCTGCTGCAGTCCTGCCCTGTGTGCAGCCAGCCGCTCATCCTGCTCTGGGTACAGATGGCCACATCATCCCCACTCCCTTCTTTGCGCTGGCACTGACGAACTGCGCGTGTGCCAGTCTTGTCTGGGAGATTGCAACACAGTGCTGAGAAGAGCAGCTGCAAGTGTCCTGAAGTGCCCAGTTTGGCTTCACCCAAATTAGACCTGTAGACAGTTACCGGGTCTCAACCAGGAGCTATTACAGAAAACTGGAAGTTCTGGGGGCCACGATCAGATTCCCAAACTTTTGCATCTGAAAGTCTTAACTAGAGATGTGTTTCCCTGTCACTCCATTCCCATGGCAAGAACGGCAGGTTCAGTTCCACAGCTGGTTCACTGGCGTGCCTCCTCTGGTCATCTGTCTATTCCTCAACCATCTTTCAGTTATCCTGCCGTGAAGTATTTGCCATGCAGATGCTTGCAGTATTAAACCTGCAATAGCGCTGTCCAAATGTACGGGCAGGGCTTACAAAGCTACACACAATTGTGTAATTCTGATTACCTATCACTGCCAGAGTCACTGCAAAGGACTGCTCTGCGTGCCCCCTCCTATTTGTTATGTGATTCTCAGCTTCCTTTTTTCAAGGGAAAAAAAATAATAAAAATGCATTAAGTTCTCAACACGCTACTTTGCAAATCTTGTTTTCTACCATCCATATTCTTTGAGAACCCCTCCTGAGTTAGTCAGCAAAGACCTGAGGCTTCAGTTCCTTCAGGTGCACACAAAAGCTCCCAAAAGGTGCAGATAATTAAAAAATTTGGCTAACTAAAGTGAATGACAGAACTTTTAATGAGAATCTTCTCATCTTTGCCTTTCTCAGCATCTCCCCAGACATCAAAACCTGTCTCCCCATAATGCATCTTAGTGATTTGGTAACAATCTCCTATAACACAGATATATATTCCCATAGTGCCTGGGTATGTATTATCACCTGTCTCCCTTGTTATCTGTCATTCTCAAGTTATATCACCTCAAAATTTTAGTTTGAAACAGGAACTGTATCGCCTGTCCTGTGAACCAGTATGACCCAGCAGGTCTTTAACTAAATAATGTAAAATGTGGGTCTGCATCATCATTTATGGGGAAACACAAAGCAGTTCAGAAGAAACATGTGTCTCCTGACTTCTCATGAAGCCCTTTTCATGCCCCAGTCCCCATCTCTATGTCTGTACAACAGGCTAGAGGAGACTTGGAAAAAGGAATTAAGAGTACAATGAGAACAGTCAACCCCTTGATTAGCAAGAAAAAAAGAATTTGCATTCTGGATGGTAGATGTGAGAATCAGAGGGGTGCTGTATTATATATATATATATATAATTTTTTTCCTCCGAAGTCCTTCTGTACAGCCTAGAGAGTGCTATGCTTTTTTTTGTTGTTAGAGTTGCTAGTGGCTACAGCAATACAAATACCATGAGAAATGAGAGGTGCTATAGTAATTAGTTGCTCATATGCTATACAGAAATACAATGTAGTTACATGAACACTTGAAGTAAGGACATGAGTAAGCTGCCTTGTTATTTTAAGGCTGTAGAAACAAACACGCTTCAGTCTGTAGTGTTTCTGTTTCACCGAACTCAACTGAAAATACACAGTTTAGACTGTAACAGGCTTTTACAATTAGAAGTTTTGTAAACACTTATCTGCAGCTTAAAAAGGAAAATAGTTTTAAAAGAAATCAGGAAAAATGATCAAGAAATACAAATAAAATTATGATGTTTGTTTGGTTTTAAATTTGCACGCTAGAAAGCTATTTGGGAAGTTACAGAAACCCAGGGTGAGTGTTGAAATGGCTCTCAAAATAATTGCCCTTATAGATTTTTGTTCTTTTGAAAATTAACTTATTCTCCCTCTTTGTAAAAAGTAGGTTCTGAGCATCTGCTGCCAAAGCAGCACACTTAGCTAATACTTGGCAACGCTAAGGGGGCCAACCCTAGCGCTCCAAGTACTGACAGACATCCAACAACATCGGGTATTGACTCAGCTCTCACATCGCTCTTTCACACTCCCTTCCTCTGGCCTGCCCTGCTACCACAGTGTAAATGCTCAATAAAACAACCCATTCACCTGGTGTGTCAAGAATGGAAAACCTGACGCTTGGAGGTTGTTATTTTTGTCTCACGCAGCACTTGAACTGACTGCAGCCTTCAAGTCTTAGTTCTGAATGCTTGGTTAGAAACAGGCTTTTTCATCTTTCTTACAAAAAATACTGCCAAAACATGTCCTGAAATCAAGAGAACTTTAAAAACAACACTTCTTTCTAAGTGGTTTGTGCTGGATTTATTTTACAAGTTTATTTTAGAGTGTTCTGGAACACTTCTAAATGGTATTTTTAGATATCAGTGACTGTATCTCTAATTGCATTTTCTTATTTCTCTCAACCAAAGACTCCCTGCATGCTACGCATCAGGCAAAAGCCATTCTATGCTGCAATCTCCTTGCTGCCACCGGTAATCCACAGGCACTGTATGTACTGGCCTACCCATTTAAGTTCCTCTTTCACGTTTTGAAGAGAACCCATATTAAGCATACTCTGACCTATTCAGATTTAAATTGTAGTTTAAATTAGAGGTCAGATTCTGCACTTTGAATAAATAGAGAAATTTTTTACACTGAACAGATACCATGTTTCTTTATTGCCAGTTTAAGATAATGGGTTAGCCACATTTTGATAGCCTTCCCAAATAAAGTTTATACAAGGGGACAAGTTTTTGTAGAAAACTGATTCAGGGAAAACAAAACAACCCCTAGCCTACATGTGACAGTGTCCAAATGGAATGGAAACTCAACAACTTGAGTAAAATGTTTTGGTTTTAATTACAATGGTGAATTATAGAATAGCTCTAATGAAGACAGTGGGTTACTCTGGATTAATAACAGCATAACCTAAGGCCAGGCTCTAATGTTCAATCATTATTTCTCCTGTAAAAAGGTACAGAAAACTACTTCAGGTGAAGACAAACATGTTTCTCACACTGAGTAAAAATATTTTGCTATATATTAATAAGAGGTCATAATACACAATGACCAAGTACACAATGACCTCATCGTCATTTATTGGCAAACCCCAAACCTATGAAACATAATGACACGGCTAGAGTGCATGGTAAGAGACCACTTAAGTCCAACTTGTGGCAAACATACTGTAAACTTGAACCAGTTTTAGGTATCATATTATCCAATAAATTTATAAACCAAACCCCTGGTCTTGATGATAAATGTAACAATTAAAATACTGGCCTTTCAAAGATACTTCTGCTTTTCACTCACCCACACCCAAACGTAAAGTCTTTGGGACTAAAAGAGTATATGTACATTAAATATTCCCACATTTTGTTTTAGAAAATAAAAATGTAGTTGCACATGTTTATAGATACTTGTTCTGTTATTTTGCTGTTACCTTATAAGTGCACTACAGGGAAGAGAAGAAACAATCTCTTTCAGGTAGGGATTTTGGGGGAACATCTCAAATAACTTCAACATTTCTCATGTATGGTTCTTGAAACCATGCTGCATAATACAGCTGTAATGACCATGAGATATGACCATGAACAGTAACACCAAGTTCTCTGGTAAATTTATTTTAGTTTCAAGTAGGTTCAATGTACAGGTAGAAAGTTCTTTTAAGCTGAAACTCCAGGAATTTGTGGAATATTTTTAGGCTTAACCAAGGCTGCTGGTCGTATCTCTATTTTCTATTGAGAAAATAAGACAGACTAAAATCCCATTAATGCTGTTGGTTTTGTTAAAAAAAAAATAATCACTGACACAAAATGTGTTACAGTTATTTCTCTATACACAGCATCCCATCCTTAAAAGACTGCCTTCACAGTAGATGAAAACCAAGAAAAGATTTCTAACAGAAATACTTGTTGTAAGGCCAGAATACAGAGCTTCTGCAGCGGTTACACTTCAGCCTCACTGTTTGTGCTCGGTGACTGTACTGGTTATTTATCTTTTTAACTTATGTTAACTGTTCTTATGAATAGAAGACTAGAAGAATTAGTTCAAGTTAGAAACAAAAACTGAACTCCATCAATAAAGTTCTGTATAGAAACAAATATTAACAGCCACCAACAAAATCACTTAAACTTTCAATACACTAACTGGCTATATTAGAATAAATAAAAGTATTAATTGCATCACCTTACTTGATACATACTTCAATTTTGTTTTATTTAGAGCAGGTCACTCTTGAAAAAATTCAAGTCTTTTAGAGAGACTTTCTTAGATGTCTGGGAATGGACAAAGCACTTCATTAGATCACTCATTTATCTCCTGTTGCCCTGTTTACATTCAGGGCAGGTCCAGTAACTTAATGTCTTAAAGATGAAACCACATAATTATTTACATTAAACAAGAGAATGAAAGGCTGAGTCAAAGCTACACATGGAGACAAGAGAGTTCAGGTGTATCATTAGATGCCATTTCTGTCAAGATGCTCACTCTCTTTCTTCCAAGTTACCCTCTGCCCAGAAGAAAGGCATTTCTGACAAGGGAAAGTTAGAAACAAAGTCCTTTGAAGCCAGTAGCCCCTAAAAGGTAGTCAAAATAAAAAGTTTCAAAGGAATACAGTATAACAAATAAGTATGATTCAACAAAACATCTGTTAAGGTTCAAATGTGTTAAATTTATCATTCTGTCATAGGAAGGACTTATTGCAGGAGGATTTAATTGTGCAACAGACGCTTTAAAGAAGGCAAAAAAAAAAATCTTAATGGAACTTAATGTGAAAGAATAAAATCATAAAGAAGGGCAAAGTAATGTAAAACTTCCTAAGCTCTAACTGTACTTTGCTTCTAATACAATTTGTCCAGAATGCTTTAAAAAAGCCCACGATCTGTAGAATTAATACTAATATGCACATAAATCAATAGGACTAGGTCAAGTCTGCCTTTCCTTACTGCATGAATGAACATGAAATAGGAGGCAAGGAGTGAGCCTCTGTAGTTCATTTCATAAAATGGCATTGACACATGGCCTTTCAATGCCATTTTATGAAGGTCACTGCAGAAGGTGAAGGGGAAGAATAACAAAATGAATAAAACCTACAACAGAGAAAAGGGGAGGAGATATCAGAGTACAATAAAGTATTTTAAGTCCACTATACATGCTAGATGTAGTGCTCTGAAGCAGTACCTCCAAACAGATAGTTGTTTTGCTAGATCAGCAAATAAATAAAAATTGATCCAAGAATGCCATGTAGAATGTAGAGTTCCTCTTTGCTTCTATTTCTGCTTGATGTCTGCATTTAGTTTTAAAATATAGACAGTTCTCACTAAGGCTGTGAACAACAGATACGTTTCTATGATATAACAAGCAAATAGGTTAATTAATATAAACCAGATTAAACACAGGTTAAAGGAAATAAAAAACCCCCCACACCGTGCCACAATGGCTGAAATCTCTGTATTCATGTACTAGTCCAGTACAGTAAAATGCAAAAGTGGTATTGGTTATGGACCATGAGGAATGAAACTGGACAAAATGATATTACTGGACCTGTAAAGATTAAATTTAAAGTACTATACAGTTAAAAGATATATAAAGATATAAAAATGTAGTCCTGTTAACAGCATGTGGTGCCAAAGTTGTTTGCATTAGGCTCCGGCACAAAATAAATTGCAGCAATTATTCATTTAGCATACAAATAGTCTCATGCTTTCAGCTCCCCTTATGTAAGCATTTTATATGAAGTTGCTTTCAAAGCACCTTTTCTCATCTAAAGTTAGCTCACAATATTTCAAGTAATTACCTGAAACTGATATAACGCTCAGAGTTAAGAAGTTTCAGTTTCCCTATAACTCAATTTTATCACTACTTTCTCCACAAGTTCCATGCCTTCTAAATATATTTAAAATCTTTTTAGATGTTTTACAGTCTCATTGATACAGAAGAGATAAACAGTCCTCCAAAGTTTGTATGACCCTGGAAGATGCCCAACTCTAAGTATCTTGCCCACATGTCCAGACAAAACCAGTAAGCAATAAATAGCATTGTACAAGGCACTTGCTTATTGCGTGAGCTGGGCAGCTATGGTGTTAGGTGGTGACAAACTCAAGTGCTCTACTTTCTCCTTCTCATAGGGCTCATATAGCTCCCTAGTGAAAAAATACAACCTAGCCCACTCACAGAGGTTTTATGTATGTTTGACCATAGTCAAAACTGCATCTACTTGAAATTCAAAATCAAGGGGGGGATGGGAGAGAACACCACCAAAAAGTATACGGCCTGTTTTTATGCAGTCAAGATATTTCTTTCCAGCTACATCATAGGCACCATGCTTTAAGAGGAGTCCACAGCTGTTTTAATCAGCTGACACTACTTTCTAGGTACAACATACCTCTATTGGAAGCAAAGAACCTTTTACTGCAAATACTAAGTTCTGTGCTTCCCAAAATATTTGCTTTATTTTGATATGTACATATATAGCATATATGTACAAATACCTATCTATACATTTCACTGACAGCTTGTTCCCTCTGCATCAGAGCCAAATAGCATCAGGGGAAAAAACAGATAACAAAGGTGGCTAGTAGCAGGCTGCCACTGCTGTTTTCTCTTGGTCATCCTCCTATCAAGCTTCTTGGATCCAGCCAGGAGCATATGGCCGATGGGATTAAGTGTGGTGACAGCCCAACTGTGGCTGCCGTCTTCACAAGGACCTCCATCTTCTAGCCACAGGCTTATTAGGTTGAGGAACTGGCTGGAAAAATGCATTCAGGACCAGTTATAAGATGAAGCTGGGGTTTTACCCAAAATTAATTTGTCTCTAAAGGGAAAACCAAAAAGCCTAACCACCAATTCTCAAGCTTAGCTGTATATTATTTAGAATAAAATTTGCTAGAACACATACTTGGCAATACTCTCTTAACACCTCGATTACACATTACTCTCTGCGTGAGGAATATAATCAAAGAATCTTGCTATTCAAAAATCCTTTTCGCATTTCATAATCAGACCAACAGTGAAGGTACGGATCACAGTTCGCTTCTACTGTAGTAGCCTAGCACCTCTTATTTATGATAGTATTTTCTTGTAGTTCAGGATCAAAATTACGTAGTAATCTTTTCCTTATCTTAAAAATTTCTCGATGATAATGTGAAAGAAAATAGTTTAAGACTGCATAATGAGGAACTTTCCCAATACATAAGACAGAATTAAAGTTACTTGAATTAAAATTATGGTTTTTTTTAAAACTCTGGAATATTTAAGCATTACAGGATACAAATAACTCAGCTCTTTACACCTCAGAAAGTCTATGACTGTTTATAAAAAAAGCCATATTCAGGTTAAGCCCAAGGATCAACATGCTTTTTAAATATAATTTACTTAAGACTAAAATTAATGCCAAATTCTTTCAGCTTGACACAAGTGATTTTAAAAAGTGCTACAAAATTCATACCATGCACTACATGCTGTAAAGTGGGCAGTGAACTGTTCCTAAATTAGCTATTCCCACATAAGACTTTACTGGAGTGAATATTTAAGAAATTATCAAGACCATTACAATTTCCAGTTACTCTGAGTCTGTTCTTGATGTGATGCTCCTATTTCACAACTTTAAACAGAACAAAAATATTTGCTTACATTATATTTTAAAGAGGAATGTGACTTTATTGCAGTTTTAGTAAAGCTCAGTCTGGTAGTCTAATTCCCCTTTCTCTCCCAAGTTGTTTTGATCTCTTAGTCAAAAGAATTCAGATTAGGATTTTTTAAACGTACTATATCACTGAACAGATGTTAATTAACATGAAATATTAATCTTGTTTCAGATGATTGGTAAGCATAGTAGCTAAATTTTAATGTTCAAAAAGGGAAAGGAAAAGCATATGCCACATAAATAATCCATGAAAAATGGCAAACTTGTTTTTCCACCTGTTACTCCATTACTAGTATATATGAAGACTGCTGCAGGCATTTTTTTTTTTTTTTTACACAAACATATAAACCCACAATATATTAAGGTACGTATGCCAGAGACTGATCTTTCATAGGGCCTTGAAAGCCTTACATACAATAGCTTTTCAGGCTTGAGCTGCAGTGGTATCAGGCAAGTGAGTTGTAATCCTTGCACAAGTCAGGTGCAAAGAAAAGTTGCAATACAACCACAAGCCTGAACTTGCCCGTACGAAGCTCTGCTGTTTTTAGGCAGATTAGTTAGGAAAGATCATAAAACAGAGCTAATTTTTATTTTCCAGCAGGACTGGAACACACAAATCATGCTAAACAGCAAAACCTGAGGTTCTTTACAGGTTCCAGTACTAGAAAGGATATATATTTAAGATACTGTAAACATTGTATTAAATTTGATAAAATGCAAGAAATCACTGCAATTTTTATTACAGCACTTTGGAACTGACACCAAGTTTCACAGTATTAATAGGGTCCAAAAAAAAATAATTGCCCAAATTGTTAGTTGTGTCACCTTCCCCCCCCCCCCCCCCCCCCTTAGGAATGTTAAGGACATCTACAACTGATAGTGGATATTTTTTTTTGTTTTGTTTAGAAATAATTCATCAGGAAGAGCTGGCTGTACATACAAAATATTGTTATACTTTCAGTTAAAAAGATTTACAAGGTAGTTATATACACGATGTCATTTTCTTCATAATGTTGTCATTTACTTTCCATTTATTTCTCTTACTATGAAGACAACTAAACATATTTTCTTTTCGCCAGCTTTTAGGCTTATTTCTTTGCCAACAGACATGCCTGGGGGTAGTGGTGAAGAAACACTAAGATTGCTAAGCATCAGCCGAGAGGGAGCAGCCTGCTGCACTAGCCCTAACACCTTCTGATCATACTATGCTCAGCCAGGTTCAAAGAGCTGCCAGGGAAGACGTGCCTGCTGTGCACGCACAATGCCTGCTGTCACACTTCAGGTTACTCTTTTCTAGGCAGACACTAGCCACAATCTAGAAAACACTGCACGTACACACTGGTGAAGTTCAGGGTGCCCTTGCCAGGGTTTCCACTGCAAGATGGAAGATGTCTTCGCTATGTGTGAGACTCATCTGAAATTTAGCTGTTCCAATACAGTTAGAACATCTTTAAGGATGCCCTTCAGGGTATTTTCACTATTTTCTCAGGCCTTTGAGGCACAGTGTGAAGATATCGAGGAGGCGCACACTCGCTGTGTTTTGAATATCTAATTTTTCCCATGAGGGTGCGTGGTCACATGTATCATTACGGATGTTCTGTGCTAAACTCCAGAATCACGGTACAGAAGTAGGTGTACTTACAGCAGCAGCTGCAAAGACACTTGCACTGCTGTCACAGCTCTAACACTAACCGTAACACTGTAAGGGTGCACCACAAGGAACAGTACTGCCAGTGCTACCTGTGAACAGATAACCACCCTGAGAAATTCAGGGCTATATACTGGAAGAGTGTTACACCTGTATCTTATCACTGACTACCATCAGGAGAGTCTGCATCAGTTTACAGGTTGCTGTAAGGTCAGGGCAGGGCAAGAATAAAATATCTATACTGGACAGAAAAATGCGACCAAGTATCTAGAATTTAATCTGAAAAAATAACTGGAAGTCCTACGAATATCAGTCTTCTTTTCTTCCCCTGGTGCTACTGCAATCGTTCCCAAAAAGCCTTGTGTATTTTCATATTCTGCTCCTCCCTTCAGCCATTTGAACCAGAACATTTTCACCTTATCTACAAGTCTTCCTAACAGGAGTTACAACATGACTGTACACAGAACAAACTTTTTTTTTGGGTAGTCCTGTAAGGACAAGGTGCAATATCAATTTTTAAGCATTTACATGATTTATGTTTAATAACAAACCCACCTCTTCTTCACCCCATTTCTTGGTAAGATTTGTATTTTAGCAGGGAAGGATTACAGAATTTAAACCCACCAAAAGATCTTGAGCTAACAACTTTGTTCAGCTTCACTGTATGATGCCACATGATCACTCATTGTCCAAGACATGTTTTGTGGCAACCCTCTTCACTAATTATTTATTGTTTTGTGATTTTTGTTCATTTGTTAATTATAGGTCTGGATATCAACATGGTAACAGGTTTCTCTTGCCTTTCTTTTTGGTTTATTAATGGCACAGTGCCAAATATTCACCACCACTCATTAACATAAACTTGCAGGAGCTTTTGTCAGGCCATTGGCAGGGCACATGCTTGTGTATGAATATCTGAATAGTTAAATTGATTTATAAATCAGTGAATATATACAGCTTCCGATAGCTCTACAATAGATGATCAAGCAAATTATTAGATGTGGAGTTAAGCTGTTCATATTTAAGAGTCCAAGACTGAAGTTCTTCTTCCAGCAGACTTTTGTTAAAAGTTTACATGCAGAATACTGAACATCAAAAGCCACAATACTGATTCTAGAGGGGGAAAAAAATTGTCACTATGATTGTTTGGCTCATTTTGACCTTATAAAGTAGAACTATAAATAGCAGAAGGTTTCCACTAATCCAGTCACTATTTTCATCAGTAGAAACATATCTAGACAGGCTGGCACATCTCCTTCCATCTTTCTTTAGCAGATTGGTGGTACTTATAGCACAAGCCCAGAATGTTACTGTAAAATTAGAAGACACAAAAACCTCACTCCTGTATAAACACAGACTACTTTGTATTTTCAAGGTAGCTGTCTGTGTACTTTTGACAAGAAAAGAATGAAGTGGCTTCTTCCAATGCAACTTCATTATAAATATAGTAGAAGAGTGTTTTATTAATGCTCCATAGCAAAAGCTGGCCTGATTCTAACTACTTGACTGCAGCCTTTACGCTAATTTCCCAGAAGTTTCCACCAGATGAGGTGCTAAAGGGGTTCTGTTGTTGCTGGCACACTTCCCTTTCTATCCAACATCACCTATTCCAAAAGCAGAACATTTCTACTATAGAAGAGAAGACACTGATGCAGTAAGTAAGATGGGACAAGATGACAGATCTCTTCTTTAGTTTAAATGAGCAGGTGAAGAGAAGGATGCTCGGTGTCATCTTTCCAAGACAAGTGAAATATGATTCCAGCTGAAAGGGTCAATTTAATGTTATTGTAAGCCAACAACACTGCCCCCCCCCCTTTTTTTTTTTTAATTGATGTGCAGCTAGCTACATTCATCCTAAATTATGGAATTTTCTCATTTTCTGCTTGGCTTTCTCAACAGTGAGAGTGCCACTTAAGTGCTATATCACAGAAGTAGAAAGAGCGCTACAGCTTTGAAAAGTACCTGCTCAAGTGGCAATTTTGCTTATTAATCAGGAAGGAAATAGACTGGTTTGAATGACAAATACTTGCAAGATAGTGTTTAAAAAAGGTGGTGTTGCCTTACATTACAGTCCAATTAGAAATTTTTCATCAAGGAGGTATGTTCTTTTTAGCAAAAATAGAATTTTCCAATTCAGTTCCAAAAATTTTTCAATACAAGTTGTCCACTTAAAGCTCAGTTTCTGATATCTAAAATATCTCATTTCTGCAAATAGAAATGGGGGGGGGCGGGGGCGGGGAAGAGGGTGAGAGAGGAAGAAAGAAGTCCACAGGGTTTCTCTTAGTTGGAAATGTAAAATGAAGTGGTTATCATTAACAAAAATAATCAGACAGAACTCTCTATAGATTGAACTTCACACTAATTACATTTGTATTAAATTTACATTATCAAATTGTTAATCATTAACTTGCTTTTAAAAAAAGCTAGAAAAATTATCAAAGGATCTCTATGCTCCTGTAAGACATTATTGAAGAGCTCTAACTTACTAGCTTACTCACATAGATTCATAAGAAATACTAACTATTGAATAAATTGCAGGTCTATTCACTAACCATTAGCTTATTTTCTTAACTGACTAATGGTTTATCAGCCTTGACTCTCAACCTAACGTGCAGTTACCCCAATAACTATAGACATTTGGCTAACTGAGGAGAAACGTAAGGGGTCTCAAAAAAAGGAAACATGCATCTAAAGAACCCCTGCCCCAGTTATCCGTATCACAGTATTACTGTAATTACTTTTATTACTATGTGTATTACTCTAACACTTCACAATTGAGATTTTGCCATGCTTTGTCAAATACAAAGTCAGAGACCTTTAAAAATCCCACCACTTTATGAGCAAACCTGCACCGCATGAATATGTTCAAATACTGTCTTTTAGACCTGAAGAACAGCCCTTTCTTTTGTGCACAAGAGAAATATCAAGTTCAGGGCTCATCCTCCATCAGGCAGAAATTCCACCTACTGTGTGCACCATTAGAAGTTTTTGGGTTTTCTTCTCCACAGCTCTCCCTATCTCATGAGTACCACAACACAGAAATCTTTCAGTCCAATACTTGCTTCTCTAGATTACCCGTAGTGGTTTTTAAACAGAAAATTTCTCCTGAAAAGAACTCAATTTTTTTCTGAATTCTTGCATTTCAGACTGTAGATGAGCATAAGCTTTTGCATACCTGTTTCCAGATAATTTTGAACAGAATGAGACTATGAAAAAAAAGCCTATAACAGAGTAATCTTTAAATAAACTATCACTCTTGGTTAGATTAGGGAAGAGATTTTATCTCCTCTGATTTTTTTTTAACGTGCTGAATTTCTACATTTTAGTTTCACTGGTCAAGAGCATGCAATATAATATTTTTCTTACAATTTGGCTTTTAATATTTTGACAAACAATGAACAGTTTACGCTTAATAGTTCTTGAGGCATAAGCTCTAGGTACAGACCCATAATGTAATTGTGACTGCTATAGATACAGTTGCCACACAACAAACAAATTGGGACTTTACACCCACAATATAATACATGAGTGTAGCTAAAATAACTGGCAGGAGCTGAACAGGATAGTTAGGAAGATATGAGGAGGAGTATAAAAATGGGTGAGCAGCAAAAAACTTCCTGATTCCTTGAGGAAGAGAAGGCCACAAAGACTGTGTTACTAGAAGAGAGTTATTATAAGCACTATAAATTGCTAAGACAAAGCCTCATAGACCTGTATTTTTGGCAAGAAAAAAGACATTTCCAACACATCATGAAAGTTACTATTTTAACACCATCAGTGGTATAGTAGCTACATGAAATTATTTTTAGTGCATTACTCAAACCCAAAATTTTCTTGTGCTGATGTGGTATGCTGAAATTTAAAATGTTAATAATTAATACTATTCAAAGTGTGCAGTTTCTCATTTCCTATCTTTTTTTTCCTAGTAGGATTTCCAAAAGGTGCCTAGGAAAGAGATAAGCAAATTCCGTATTGCAGAATAACTTGAACTCAAAATTCAGGTTACATTCCTAAAAGCTCATAGCCAAGTCTGAGGAACTACAAGCTGAGAAATTTAGGGGAATAAAAAATTAGAAAGAACATTGACCTAAACTGACTTATCTCTTATATTGCACTCATAATACAATCCTTATGGATATTACTCTGCTTCCTCAACTTACTCATATTAAGTTATTCTGTATTGAAACAATTCAGAGAGCTCCAACCACACTTGGAAGATACAAACACTTAGTACAAGAGCTTGAAACAGCTGGAATATCTAGATTTCCATTTCATACTTGTGTTTCCTCCTTCTGCTCCAATCTAATTCGACAGAAGAAAGCACTCTGGCATTTTTACTTGATTCTTTTTGCCCCACTAATTCTCTGCCCACTATGCATTTTACCTTCTACTTCAAAAATTTTCTTCCCCGTTTCTTTTCCATTTCTACCCTGCTGTGGGGTTGGTATCCATTTTACTGTCCCATTACAGGAAGACCATGCTCTGTGTTTCCTTATGAGAAGGAAGGATTTACTGTGGTTTTGATACAGATCTTTACATTACACTTGGCAGTAAATATGCTCTAGGTCACCCAGCAAGTTTGGGTTTGAACTGTAAAATGACTCAGTGCAATATTCCAGTAACGACGCCACATAAATTCTAAGGAATACTGTGTTTTAGCTATCCGAGCCTCACAGTCCGTTCATAATTACGTGTAAGAAGTTTAATGCAACACAACTGAGTTTAGCATAATGCATTATTTTTCATCTGCCACTACTAAGGTGAAGCAGCTACAGGAAAGACCTGAAAACTTGGTTCCTGCCTCATTCCTCTGTTCATTATTCAGAAAACTGATTTTAGTATGAACTGTGTCTGCAAGAGTTACAGCTTGATATACTAACTATTGGAGAAAGGGGGCAAAATCTTTTCTAACACCTTGTTAAACAGCCAAAAAGCACCTAGTGGCTGATGGGTAAAATGCAGAGCTAACTGAGGAGGCATGTACATTTAAGACTAGTCAAATCATTAATTGGCAGATCTGCTTTCCCTTCATTTCTGCTGTAGATGATACAATGAGGTAAAAAAACAGGACTGTGGATTTCTGACCACTATGAAGTCTTGCTATCCATACACCAGTTGTCCTTACTGTGGTTAAATTGGTAAACCATGGAGGGGAGGAGCTTGTTTGTTTCTCAAATATTAAAGCATTCCAAAACACTTTAGATCTTGGTCATTGCTGGCTGATCTAATTGATTGTGAAGAGCCAGGATAATCTATTAAGTATCAAAAATTATAATTATCTTCTACTGACCTCTCTGGGAATGTTGCTATTGATTTCAGTTAACACAGGATACAGGAAGAGGCCTTACAATGTAATTTCAAACAAGGGAAAAGTAAAAAGTTACAGAAATATTCCAGATAACACAAACACATCAAGTTATGGAAATCACTCCTCTGCTTCTTTGCCAGACACCTTTAGACTGTCGCTCTTGTAAAACAAACTAGTGTGCCAGCTTCATGCTCAAGAGACTAGATGCCAAAAAAGCAGTTCACAGATCTATCACAAAACTCAACTGATGACTACTGACCTCTTTTTTGGCAAAGATAACAGAAGTATTATGCACAATAGAGCTGTCAGTGGTCAGTAATGTGTCTTTTGGCAAGTCTGAAGGAACTCATAGAAGAGACAATTCTAGTGGGCTGTGCCCACAGTAACTCCACTGGGGTTAATAGGGTCCACAAATGAGCAAACCGCAGCAGGTTTGATCTAGTTGTTACACATCTGATACTGCTAGCATGCATCTTTAATATTTTTAAAATACAAAAAGGTGCAGTAAATTGTTTTTTTTCTTTTTAAGCAAAGATATTTTTAGAGACATCTGGGGTATATCATATTTCTTTGCTAAATAGTTCAGTATTGTAGCCCAGCTTTAGAACAATTAAAGACTTTTTCAAGAAAATGAAAGTGATCTCTCACAGACTCCTAACCACATTATGCTGCCTTTTCCAATGTTAATTGACTTTCCTTATCTCTAAATTAAGTATTCTATCAGAGGGTAAGCAGGAAAAAAGCCAGTTGCTGGTTTCCTTAAGAAGAAAAGTTTTTTTTGCAGTTACAGTTTAAGTAGAAGATCAACAGTGTTAGAGGGCTGCCCCTGAAGATGTCCATGTGTCTCAATACAGCGTATCTAGAAAAAAGCTTATAATTACAGGGAAGAATCCATAGTTAAACAAAAAATATATTTTCAATCACAATTCTGTATTGTCCCCAATAATAGGGAAACCCAGTTATTTTCAGAATTCAGCTCAAGGCTACCCAGTGATAATGTTTTCAAACAAGCAGACAATATCCCATACTCATAACAAAGTTCAGTAGATTACTTCCATGCATTTCACCAACTGCTTGATTGCAAAAGTTATAAAAGTATCAACAAATGCATAATACAAGACCACACATGGTTATTATTTTTAACTTTCTTATACTTCTGTTCTGTAGTTTGAAACCAGCAACTCTGCTTTCTGTAATCAACCTGCAAGGCAAATACAGAGCAGGACTGCATTAAGACTGTTTGCTTTGTACTGTTTGCTGTTCTGCCGCTCCCAACTTTCAACACAGAATGTTAACACTCACAGAGAAGTGGTTTCAGAACAAATCATAAAAATGTATGGAAGGCACCTAGAAACCAGTGGCCACTATTCAGGAAGAGTCTTTGTCCTCAATTCTGCTTCAGCATGATCATTAAAAATCCCCAACTTTTACTGAAAACATCCTTTTTAATCAGATAATTAACATACTATTGTGAGTTACAGGAGCAGATGCATGTTACATCATGGAAAGATTCCTACGTTGCCCATACTCAAAAATTCAGATAAGACACTTTATCAAGTTATTTTTGTCAAAAAACAAATGAAGGCTTCAAACAAATGTTTCCTCTTTACAGTTCCCACTTCTTTGTTTTTTGTAGTGACATTATAGACTCTTTTGTCAGAAATATTACAAATACTTTGATGACAACTTCACTTCTGTAGACTGAGCAGTATCATTTCAATGCTAGCCAAAGGAGTACAAAATGAAGCTGCTGCTGCTCTTTCAAAAATTCAGAAATTATTTTCAGGAAAGTACAGAATTTGGATTAATTTTACATTAATTTAAATATACTACCTCTTTGACTCTACAGTTTCTCTTTTCAAAGGCTTAACTAGGAAATAAATAATGCATCTGAGAACTTTTAGTTATATTCATCATCAAAAACAGTGAAGTAGAACTAGACTCTTTACAGTGGAACTCATCCAGAAAATTGCTTTAGTTTAGAACTGCTGTCATATACTAGGACTTCTCATACCAATATTCTGTTGCAGAAATACTTCAGTATTCATCTCTGTACTAATGAAGCCATTTTTTTCCATGCTTATTTATTTTAGAATCATGTGAATTTAAAAAAATACATGCTTTTGAATGCATAGGCAGAACTATATTCACAAAAATAAAAAATGTGATTTTGTCAAAACATAAGTGTCTTGAGAAATAATATACCTTGAAGGAATCTAATTCCTTCCACCTATGTGTTATTTAAAACAAAGCACACTTCTCCTGATCCTTCTCTACTTCACATTAGTTCTGTGAACTGCCAGCAGGAAAACAAGAATATAGTTTATATTTTGAAGTAATTTTAAAAAATGAAATTTCACTTACCTAATTCTTTAGAAACTGGAGAATCAGCTGATATATCCCCAATCTTTGCAAGGCTATCATAATATGCTCTTCCAGCTACTACCATAGCTTGGGGGTGGGAGGAAAAAAACCACAAAAGTGTTAAAAAAATACAAGGTATTTCCCTTTTTCATTAATCTATGATCCTATGAAACCTCACAATCCAGAACACATATTAAGAGAGGGGTATGTGGCAATAAGGAAATCCCGCTATCGAGAAAGTTACGCAAGTCCCTATGTTACCTGCTAATTTGTGAAACTAGGCAACAAAGAACACCAGAATATATTAATGAAATTTCAGCCTGTTATTCAGCTCGAACTTTCATGCATATCCAGCAGCAATCAGCATCAAGTGGGTAGGTTTAGCCAGAAGCCATTGGTCATGACATAAAAATATTCCTCGGTACAGATAAAGCTGTTGGATAAATGCAAAATCCAATCCCAAGCTTACTAGAAATGGCAAGGTCTCTGCCCCGTGCTGGCCAGCCAGCCCGCTGATCTGAGAAATGGCTACTGGCCACGAGACAATGGACCTACAGTTGCAACCAGGAGACATGGAGCCCTTCAAAAGCAAATAGTCTTTTACTGTCTAAGTTAGCTTTTTATGAAGCAAGTTACTGTTTCAGCTATGATTAAATACAATTTGCCAGGCGTGATATATTTAAAAGTGTGAAAAGTTCAATACATCTGATACAGCCGCTCCTGGAAATTACCATTATGCAGTCATCATATACTGCAATGAAAATTATGATTTCTTGTCAAAACAATACATTGAAATCTGAGAATCCTACATATGAACACCAATTTTTCCATTTAAAAAACATTTTAGGCCTTAAATGCTAGAACTTCAAAAACTAAGTCTCTGAAAGATGATGTTCAGGTTATGGCGATAACCTATTGGTATTCTTTTCTCAATTTTCAATGTACCATCAATGTTCCCGCTATTATTATCAATTACATTCTTCAGCAATTTAATGAGCTTAAATGTTGGAAGATCTCTGGTTTCTTGGACAGACATGGAAAATTAACATCGCAATATACAGTTTGCGCATGGTTATTTTGACACTCCAGGAAAGCACCTACTTCTGTCTTTGTCACTGAACTCGGGACGGCAGAGAAATCTGTATTGCAAATTATTTAAGCAATGAAAACCTCAGGCAACAGATGCATATACAGTATAAGAAGAAACTTGAATGTTTAACATTCCCAACCAAAAAGACAGACCCTAGTTAATACTTGGATGCTCGTCTTCCCCACCCCCCAGGACAGTTCCCCCCCTTTTATTGTTCATAGTGCAATTCCAGTTTTACAGGAACCAATAACCTCTTTATATATATCACTGAGGTTTCAGTTATTCTCAGTTAATCATTTCCTGGTTATAGCTGATTTAAACAGCAAAGCCAGTTTTGCTAGAATGAACACAGAATCATCAAGATTCAAACTGCAGGGAGGCCAGTAGTGAGAAACACGTTATGTATGTAGTAGATCTACAGTGGTTGCCTTGCACGTTCACAGTATCTGGAATTGATCTGCACACCACAAAGAAAAGAAGTAACAAGGACAATCTGGCAAGCCTTTGTTGTAGAAGGCAGTGAAAGTGAAGTCTTTGTAATATTTTTGTAGTGGTACATTCTTAACCTGAAGTGGAAGCCAAGCAGACTCTCACTGTTGACTTTAGAATACTTTTTTTCTGAGGAATATAATTGGTAATTGCCATGATAGTATTTTAGCTCTGTATTTTATAGTTTTTACTAGCAAAGGTGACATCTTTCATTGCCTAACAGTTTATTCACTGAGAAGCCTGAAACTCTTCCAAATGAAACAGATTCTTTTTGAGGCTCTGTGCATTAGACAAGAGTAATTTCTATCTAAGCTGTGTCTCATAGGTGCTCTATAGTCAAACTTTATGAACAGATGAATTATACTGGTGCTACTGATAGAGCAGCATGCCACCTGTATGTGAAGATTTTATGCAATTCCAACTCTTACTATCTACTGTTTTTTCGAGAGAGCCCCAGGTCAATCTTTTATCCTAATACAGACACTACAAACCTGTGCTAATCAAGCTAAAGCAAGAACTCCACTTGCATAGTCTCTTTCAGTAGTACCATGGCTAGTAAACTACTTCTGCATCCTCAAAAATGCATACAGATATAAATATATCAGAAGTTCTTGTAAGTTTTATGTTCTTTGTCAGCCTATTCTGACTTGTTTGGAAAGCTGCAAAATATTTGTTTAGCAACAACTCCTTGTTACAGGTATATTTATACCACTGAGAATTTATGGAGAACAGCTTAACGATTTATGAGAGTCCAAAGATGACTTTAATGTAGTTTCTCAACAGTTGTTGAAAAACAATTGTAAACATTTATTATTTTTGAAATTAAGCATTTATGCTAGATATGCTTTATCAGCCAGTCTTAAAAGGCAAACTTGCTGGTACAAAATACCTGCCAGCCTCTCCAGTGTTGCTGTGCACAGTTACATTGTGAATTACTAATGACAAATTGAATTAAAGAAGAGACACAATGTAATGTACCAACAGTAAAGTATGCGGAAAGCAGAACCCTCAGAAACTGGTAAAAAAAAAATAAAATATCTTTCAGCCAAACATGAAAGCACTTGTTATTAATTCTGGTAATAAAACTACCTATAATCCCTAAGGTTAGATATTAGGTAACACATTGTTAATCCATCAGGTTAGGCATTACTGCAATTAAGTCAACATTTCCCTATTTTTGTCTCCAGCAGGCTTTGGTTTTATCTTTTTCCCAAGCCTTGTCTAAAATTTGCATGAAGAGACATTTCAGTGTCTATTTGGCTATGCACTACTGCAGTGTCACATTTCTCAGAGTACTAGATTACATGTAAGGGAAAGATATGCAACGGACTTGAATGAAGCAAAATTAAGAGAGATTTTACACTGCTTTAATATGGTATCAGGCAGCTCAACAGGTCTGCAGTGGTGAAATGGAGCAAGCTCAAACAGGTCTTACAATATAAGCTTTGGGAACCTAGAGCCCAGTCTTGGAAACCCATTCTTAGATAGTTTCTCTGAAGTCAATAATAGAAGTACACAACCACATTACAAAAAGTTTGAGAGACTGGGTCCTTAGATTCAAATTTATTCATTCTCATTTTGATGCCATCAAAAAGGTACCATCAGGTTTAGAACAGACAAGAAAAAAGTAAGATTAATCCACTCCTGCAGCTCTTATTCATTCAAGTTGTTCTGTTACAGGGTTACTTAGGTAGCAATGTGTATAGGTGAGCAGGAACACATCTAAGAATATGAAATACCTTTAGAAGATATTTCCAGAAAAAAGGGACAAAATCTACTTTACAAAAAAATTTTGGTTTTTTTTCCATTTTTATGATTATTCTAATGTGGATTATTTACAGTTTATGTCCAGTTTATTTTGCAGCAGCTCTGTGCCTGAGCATTTGGGATGCAACTTCTGCAGAACACTAAGAAAAAAGAGGGGAGGGAGAAGGTACGCAAGTTTGGTGTTTGCGCTTGTGCTAGTTTTTGTTTCCTCATTAAACATCCAAAGTTCAACACGGAAACGAAGCTTTTACGCAACCCTCACATCCCATATATATATATTTAAATGAAAATGAAACATTATTTCTAAAATTAGCACCTGGAAGACTTACCGTTAACAGCTTTTTCATAATTCTTCCCCAGATTTATTAAATTCCTCAGTCCTGGATTGAACTGCTCCATAACATTCTAGTCAACAGAGAACAAAATCTGTGTTATAACCAAGGCAATTCAACAGTGGATGAAATTATTTATCTCAGTGTCACTCAGGTCTAGTTTTATGTTTCATAGGTACTGCATACATCTGGCAAGTCTGTGGATGGATGACAAACAGAAGCGTTGGGAGGAAGAAGAGAGCAAAGGATGGAAAGGAGAAGAAACTGAGCATTTATAAATCAAATTAAAAAAGATAAACTATTTCAATAGGCGTAAAAAGGAATCTGGCTGTTAGTAATAAAAAAGGATGTTACATATGTCATCAAATTTTGCACAGATCCTTCTTTTATGGTAGGTGATAGTGAAATAACAATGAGGGAAAAACCTTTATCCACTGATTTTTTTCTGAAGTCAGACAATAAAAAGAACTTTCTGACAATGGTTCAAGATTTTCAGTTCTTAACCCCCTGCCTCACACCAAAAAAACTAATGCTGGGAAAAGGAAAAAATAAAAGAAAATAAATTCACCAGATATCTGATTAGGGGAAAATTAAGCACTTTATTCAACTTTACTTTTCTAAGTTACAGATAGCATTTAGGGAAATTACTTGGGCTTTTTGTTTGTTTGTTTGAAAATGCTGCATTTTCTTGTGAGAAGCTGTAGTTCTTCCAGAAAGAAAATGATGACTTTATTTAAGCAGAAGGAGAAAAAAACAAACACCACTGCAGCTGCTTTGAGCGTTAAATACAATTATTGGCCGAAATAACCAGAATCTGAAATCCAGCAGCTCCAAGCATGACTACTCTCATACCCAGCAAATTTTATAAACTGATGAAGTGGTAGAAATTACGACTGGCAGTTTCATAGTGCAAGAAAACAGCTACACCATTAAACAGAAGTTTCAAGCTATTGCAGAAAGTAGAAAATAAGTTAAGCCATGAAGCATGAATGCAAATTTGAATTTGCCCAAATTTTGGGGGTGAAGACGACAGGAAAAGAAGCTTTTGCCCACTCTGAAAAGGAAAATCACTCACAAAGTTTGAGTTGTGCCCAACAAGAAAGCTTCAGTTTCCCTCTTTCTGGGTCAAAGACAGTAACTCTTTCCTCTCCTTCCCAAATCAACATTCCCAAATTACTTTTATCCTGTTACAAACACTGAAAAAAGAAAAAGGCTGACATGCTGATATAAACACAGTAGTTATTCACTCTTCAGAATCAGGCCCTTTAAGATGCCTTGAACACATGTAGCATAAATAGCTGTATTCCAAAATACTGGGTGTTGCAATTAACTTTTGAACAATGCTAAGTCTGAAAGAGACCTCTCTGAGCTTCACTTATTTGGTGACTTCTTAGTTTCTTCAGGTAGAATCACTACCTGAATTAAAGACACAGCGTGTTTAACAAAACCCCCTTTGTTTGTATGTAGATAACAGTAAATTCTAGAATACTTGTTCAGAGGTAGTTATGTGCCTGGTCATTTAATAGTCAATTAACCACAATGTTCTATCCTTTCTTTTTTCTCTTTCATACAAGATACGATTTCATACAACACCAGCTCAGGAACAATTTGGTAATGAGAATATATGTATATAAATAAATAATATAAGCTCTGTATTTCCACAGAGGAGAACCTTAAAAGTTTTTGTAGATTCTAGACCTTCTTTTCCCAGAATTTTCCTAACAAAACTACAGCTGTGACATTACTCTAAAATTTTATCATGAAAGGAAGATCATGAAATACCTGAAGACACCATTCTGTTATGCTTACTATTTTTATGACAATATTTTTGTGACACAACTCACATTTTTCTAGATACTGTTCACACAGCAGAATTTTCAAGTTCAAAAAATTCAAAACAGACTCTTTCTGTTTATAAGAAATACAGGGCACAAGACAAGTGAAACAGTATCAAGCTTCTGTCTGTTATCCTACTAACAGAGTGAAAATATTTATATTTAGTACATATGTGGACCCAGAAAAAACAGGATACCATCACATTTGTCTCATTGTCAGGCAAGGTCATTCAGACAGAACTGTATTATTATTTTTCAAATCCAGCACTGTACCCAAACTCCAGTTAATTTAAAAAGTGAAGAAAAGAATTAACTCCAGATTTCACCAATAATACTTTAACAGTCATGTTCAGTAAAAAATTATAGATATTAAAAAAAGATATAAAACTATCAGGTTCTGATACTAGTGCAGTGTATAGGACATCAGAAGCAGACACAGTACAACACCTAACCCCACTGCCTTTATTTGTACAAATTAAATGCATCTGGGATTGTTTTCTGGTCTACACCATTAAACTCTTACGCACCCAAACACGATCACCGCAAGCAAACTACCTATCGTCCCCAGGCCCTTGATTTGTGTTAACTCACAAACCACATCCAGAAATCATTTGGGAAAGCGTGTTTCAGGTTGGGCCAACAATGCCAAGGGCTATTCTAACAACTTAACAGTATGGACTTTCAAGCTCTAGTGTCTGGGAACATCCCTCCTCCTGCCCCAACTCTTTAATTTCCTACTGTAAATGTTGCTGCTGTGCCTCTGTTGCCCTCCCTGTAGCTGAGGGCTTTTGCTCCAAGGTGTAAGCTGTCTCCTCCTACTCCAGTTTTTTTGCCATTTCTTCCCAGCAGTGTACTAAAAAGATGATGTCTGTTGGTATATATGGAGCCAGTGAATCACAAGAAAAAAATAATGGGTAATTTAGAGGATTGTGTTAGGATAGAGTCCTCTATCTCTAGGATATGGGGGAGAAGAAAGGTGTACGTGACATAGAAAACGTGCGTATCCCGGGCACATAAGAATCCAAATGCCTTGAATTGCCATGCTATACTGAAAAGAATTTTCTTGGAAGACAGATCCTGCCCCTGCTTACCCTGCTCCTCGCAACAATAACTTACAGACTAAAACCCTTACTGCCACCTACCCCAAAATTCTAACAGTAACATGATAATTACTGGACTTGAAATACTGATATTTGGAAGGACTGTCTTAAGAGGTTAAGATTCCAGCTTTCTTGAAATCTTCTATTTCATATTTCAAACAGAGAACAGTGATTACAGCTGTGTTTTCGTGTAGGAGAAAGTAAACAAAACCCAACAGAAATGCCCTCAACAGCTCCCCTCTCTGAAGCCAGACCCCACTGCCCTTTACTTTCACTAGCCCACTTGATATATATTGGGTGTTTATGTATAGCAGATAAAGACCACACTGTGGAAACACAACAGGTCCACTGAAACACAGAGAATTCCGAGGAAGAGCTCCAGTACATCACATCTGCTCAACATATATGTAAAACTGCTGGGAAAGATGAAGAAACAATTTATAGCTCAGTGCCTTCAGTAGCTGGAAGGCATACAACTAATGAATCTTTTCTCCATCAGACCAAGCAGCCTCTGGAAGTTTGTCAGTGTTTGCACTGCCACAGTGGTTGATTGTTAGCAGAAGCGTCTGCACCAGTCTCTAGACGTGAACGCCCGAGAAGCAGCAAAAACCTTCGCAATGGAAACTCCCCTTTGGAATTTGCTTGGTTTAACACAGTGTATGGTTAGCTGACCCTTGCAGTACTGTGCAAGGCTCATCTACTTTCCTACTAAGGGTTCGTGTTTGATAGACAGACTTAGCTTCCCCCCTTCCACCCCCCTGCTGGCACTCCAAGATGATTTAATGAAATATTCTTAGATTTTCCTCTCTTCAACATTAGAAAGAAGCATAATATGTCTTTTTTTTTTTCTTTCTACTGAAGACTAGATTCTCAAAGGAAGCAAAAGCCTGGCTGTGCTTCTAGTGCTCTTTTTTACAGTTAACCACTGTTGGCTGTCTTTGAAGTACTGTCCAGGAAGAAGTATCTGGAACACTTTTTCAAGAAGGGAAACTGTCACTGGCAACTCCCTCTTCAGGATCAGGTATAAATTTAATATTGCCAAGACATTTCACATCAGTTAAAGTGACTGTCGAGGTGTTTTTTTTTCAGTTTCAGAATTTATAGGGGAAAAGAGCCACTCTGTAATCAATCTGTACAGCTATTTTTTCTTATGATGTCTTACAGTTTTATAGCTTCTCTTACTTGCAGTTTAAGGAAAAGGTCATGAAAATTAGTGGGACTGAACACCAGTGCAAAATTGCAAGTCATACATGAAAGCCAGATCTCAAAACTTCTAAAGAAGGATAGACAGAGGAACAAAGAAGAATTTCTGGTCAAGAGAACCACTGATTTAAAATTGTCAAAAGTCTCAGAAAATTTCACAATCTTGGTTTCTGCCATGCTGTACAAAGACATAAGAATAAAACTTCTATCTTAATCCAAACAGACATCACAAAGCAAGAAAAAACCTGGGAGAGACAAAGTGGTTTATAACACATCATTTGCCTGTACAGTGAGTGACACAAACTTGGCCTCCTAATTGTCAATCTAGTGTCCTATATTCTAGTGACACACTACCTCTCATGAACAGAATAATTAACTAGAAGAGGAGGCATGTGATCAGACCCTACAGCTTTCTATTATTTAGGATGAATGGAAATAAAGGGAAACACTTTCAACACACGCAATTGGAAACATCATCTTATGCGGAGAGTTTTAGAGATGGCAAAAGTGACCTTCCAAGAAAAAGCATAAGAGAAACCTATTCTGGTCACTTGAGTTATTAAATCCTGATACAATCCGGTGTAAGAGTTGCAATGTGCCTTTCATCACATGAAATCAATGTGAATTAACCAGCCTGGCAGCACAGAGATGACTGAAGAGGAACAAGCCTTGCATTTCCACTTCTTGTGTACAGGCATCACATCTTCCGCAGTTCCTGGTAGTCTTATAAACAATGTTAATCTTCAAAACAAATGACAACCATTGTAGAAGTGCCTTCCTGTAAATGTTCAGCTTTGCTTTTTATTGAAAGACACACCTTGCAGAACAATAGCTCAGCAGGTATGAATACAACTAAACAATGCATAGACTCCCTGTAGTTTCAAGTTTACATCCTGCAGGCACTTTTGCTAGGGTGGATAACAATGTATTTGGGTAGAAATCTGGAATGTTGGCACAGAAAAATAGATATTGATGTCTCACATTACTGACATTACCATCTCTATAGCTATTCACAGCTAACCTTTGTATAGCTACTAATAATTTAAATTGTTCTTCAATTTGGAGAACAGTAAAATTAAGATTTTGGAAAAAGTCTTGAGTGTCGCTACATTATGTCCAAGAACCCACTTGAGAAGATTCAAAAAGCCATACAGAAAATAAATCATGCTGTACTTTACTGTACATAAAGCATTTTATACTTTATTGCATTTCAACTCCTCCTTTAGCTTTTGAAATCCACAACACAGTTTTTCAGAAGGGCACGATTAAGCCCTTAACACATCACATGTTAAGCTATCTCAGTTGTAAGTTAGCTTAACAGTGGTTTAAAACAGGTTCAATAGAATGGAAAAAATAAATCCAAATGCCAGTGTTTATTCAAAAAGACTAATTCTTACGACTAATTATTAGTCAGCCTGATGGCACATGTTCTGTTTAAGAGAAACATTAATACATCATCCATCAGTGTGTTTCAAATACAAACTTTTTCAGGTTATGAACCTGAAAATATGACCCAGGATAGACTCTAAGTAGGTATAAGTCTAAGTAAGATCAAAAGAGATAATTTCCACTAAGACAGACCTGGACTTTATACACACACAAACTCTCAAAGGCTCCTCTTCCCTCAAGTTAGATTTGTATTTCAGTGATGCAAAACAACAGCCTTACTGCAGCATGCGCTCGGATCATCAGTGAATTTTAATTTTGGTAAGTCAGTCCTGTAGTTTAATCTAATTGCAAGTCTTTTTAAAATATGGAAACATGGAATTCAGGGCTTTAACTGAATTTATCAGATAAGTTCCCATGATAAAACAATATAGCCTACCAAAATAATTCTGCATGCCCCTATAAAGAACACATGCCTCTCAGAACACAGAACTCCATTGAACAAATATTATTACAAATTAAATTTTGGTTGATAATCAAAATTTCTGAGTAAGATTTACTTGAATACAGAGAAATATATATCTTTAAAATCCAAGATTACCAACAGCAATAAATTTCAGTTATCATCAAGAGCTCAAACCTCAAACTACAGGAGCAATAGGCGAGCTGCCTGCCCAGCCCTTAGCCCATACAGACAGAATGGCAGGTCTGCAACTCAGTACTTTCCTGTTTTTTCCCCTTTCCCCTGCACAGTGTGTATCATAGCCAGATGCCAAAGAGTTTTCCCCCACATGAAGCAGATAAAATGAAACTGTATGAGCTGCGGTGACACACCAACACATAACAACTTTCGCAGGGCTACTGTATGACATAGTCTGTGTCAGAGGGGGTCATACAACGTCCCCTCACAGCACGCCCCATCACTGCAGTGAGTTACAAGGGCAGGGCAATGTCATACCAGTGAACCTCTCAGCAGCTCCTCAGTAAAAGGGAGGCTCTTTAGTCATAGGTGCCCACACCCTTAGCCTTCATTTTGCACGTGCCATTCCTATCATGCATTAAAGTGATTCTTCAGGTATTACATAAAGAGTAAATGTCAGCCTTTATTTTTGTGTGCACACATACACGTATTTGTGGATTGTGTTGTTTATTTAGTCAGGTTAGCTAAAAAATGTTGAGGTATTCACTTTCCGATGTTGTTGCCAACAAAAAGGACAAACAAGATAAAAATACAAGGGCATTACTTAGCCACCTGATGACTTCTGAAAGTATATTCTGAAGCTTTGTATAACACAAGTTACTATGTATTTAATAAATCCAATGGATTAGCACTGTAAGAAAGGACAAAAAAATCCCCAAACCAGAACAGACTAGCAAGGCATTCAACTTCATTTTCTATTATTTTTCCAGGTCACCCAAAAGTAGACTTTTTTTTTTTTTTTTTTTTTTCCAGAAATTGAAAGCCTGTGTTTGGTCCTGCAGCACACAGATGCCATCGCTACACTACATCAAATTTGTTTCCCCAGACCAAGCCTTACTGGTAGGTGAAACGAAAACACTGCTCCTGATTTTATCAATACTAGCATGGTGCTTTAAGCACTGTATTGCTAGGATAGCACACAGCAAAAGTATAAGTTACATGAGCATTATCAAACAAAAGGAGAGCATGCTCACCGAGCAGTCCAAAGCATGGCACAAAGAGGTGTTCGTTTGTTTTAGATGAGGGAGCTGTGATTACAGTCACAGCAAATGCTGACTACACAGCCTAGCGCTCTCTGCCCTTAAGAAGAGCTATTTTCAAGTCTTCAATTTTGATATAGAAATAACTGCTTTAAAGTAGACCCAGAATTCACTCTCTATCTGAAGCAGCCTTTATACCTTATCTGGATAAGGTTTCAATTTTTAATGAGGGCAGGGCAGGAGGGTTTCCAGGCCCGTGAGTACTAGCTATGTGATGCAACATACCAGACCTCTCAAAATACCCACACAGAAGACATTTCACCACACTATCAACATTAACTTTGTATTCCTGTGTTTTTGCTGGGTGTTTCAGTCTTAACTATCCCTTTGAATTAGTTTTAAAAAGAAAACAAAAGGGTAAACTTTCGCAGGAAATAAGTACTGAATAACAGGGAAGGTTTTGTTTATTTAGAGATCTGTCATTCCTTTAAAGCCTATTTTATATTATATCCATTAAAACACACAAGAGATTTTCTTTCCTCTCCTCTGTAAAACTGATTTAGCTATATTCTGGAAGTCAATAGACAGGGAAGGACATTACTTTGTCAACACAGCCCTGGCCAGTCAGCTTCCCAGGTTTCTCCTCTGTGAGCCTGTATTTACAGGCAGCTTTTCTGAGAAAAAAAGAATTTATGTTTGCTTATGGCCTTGCCATGAATGTAACTGATATCAAAAAGCACCAGACCATTTAAGATGACCTGCACTGATTCTAGAAGACAAAATTTATAGTCAAGTAATATTATTTTTCAGTGGTTTTGCATGAATTTGTGTCCAAGTCCAAAGAAAGTAAACAGCAAATGCAATGTGATACCAATATGACTACCTGAAGGAGTAAAGTTGACTTAAGTGTGCTGGAGAACAACAAAACTAACAGCAAAGCACTCTAGTAAATATTTTGAGACCTTTAAATGACAATCGAGTGTTTTCATATTTCTGAAGATGTTGTTAATAAACCCATAAGATTTAGTGAACAGTAAAAAAAAAAAATCTTCCAGAAAGCTTTTCTTTGGGGTCAAAGCTGCAAATGCATCGCAGCTGGAAGTTCATTTGCATGATTAAACGCACTTGCAGGTTTAACTGCTTTCTCTAGTACAATACACTGTACAGAAGATTACGGATCCAACAGTGCCACTGCAATACCAAAAGTATGATTCTTAAGGGTATTCTGCCCAATTAGATATGCAAAATGTTTTTCATTCTACAAATAACGAGGCATTTTGGAAAGTTTAAAAGTCTACCGACATAAATGGGACAACCCTCACCAGTCGGTGGTCTGAGGCAGTGCTAGGGTGTACCATCATAAATTCATTTAGCAGCTGGGTTCACGAGCAAGCAACTGAATTCAGCGTTAAGCCGCGTTTAGGCTCTGGCCTGCATGAAGAAACGGTTCAAGCACAGGACCACAAGCACCAGGATCCCCACCTCATCACTATCAAAACACGCCGAGGGAATTAATGGCTCGCTGGAGAGCTGATCCTGCTGCAGAGGGAGAAGCCAGCCTTAACGCCTGCCTTGTCCCGCAGCCGCCGCTCCCGGCTGCACAGCGGCCCGGCCCGCCGTGCCCGCGGCCGTGCCCCGCCGGGGTGAGGCACAGCCCCGCCGCCGGGGGGGCGCCAGGCCTCCCCCCGAGCCCCTCCGGATTACGCACAAGCCACCCAGCTCCCACTCTGTGACACACTGGGACGGGCGAGATTACTCACACGGGAGGGAAAGAGGGCGGGAAAAGGGGAAAAAAAAAAGTTTGCTCCCTTTCTGCGTGAGGAGCCGTGGCTGTCCCGAGCCTCCCGCCGGCCTCATCTGTGGAGAGGCGGGCAGCGGCCCCCGCCTCAGCCGCCGGCGGTGCCGGCCAGCGGGGGCAAAGGTGGCCGCCGCCTCTCCTCAGGCGCGGCGGGCAGCCCCCTCGCCGGCCCGTACTCACTTTGTAAGTGCTCTCCGTCAGCTTGTTCACCTCCTCAGGGTCCCGAGACATGGTGCCGGCGGGGAGGCGGCTGGTGGGCAGAGCTTCGTCCTCCGGAGAGCGCCTCGGCCCTAGCCCCGCGCCACCGCAGCTAGCTCGGCTTCTCCCTCCGCCGCTAAGAAACTGTCAAAAACTTGTGGAACCAGCCGGGCAGCGCCGCCGGGGCGGGGCCTGCGGGGCCGCGGCTGCCTGACGCGGCAGGACTGGCTCGGCGGGCGGGGAGCGCCTCGCCTCAGCGGGGAGGGCCAGCGGGCGGGAGAGCGGGGAGGGCCAGCGGGGGGGAGGGCCAGCGGGCGGGAGGGCGGGACGGCCGCTTCGCTTCCACCTGAGCCGCCGCCTGCTTCGTGCCGCCGCTCCCGCGGCGGTAGGCGCTGCCGGGCTTCCCCTGCGCGGCCTCGGCAGCCCACGGAGCAGCCGGTGCCTGGGCCGTGTGGAGGCCTCTTCAGGCGGCAGCGCTGCTGCGGGAGCTCAGCGAAGTCGGGGGTGAACTGTTCCTCCCGACAACTAAGCGACTGTTCTGTAAGAATTAATTCATTAGTCTTGTCAGAGTTAATTAGCGTAGCGGTGCTGGTGAGGCTGGGGATGGTCCCCTTTCTCCCTTCCACAGCAGCCCCCCGTGAGGGAGAGGCGTAGAGGTTTCCTCAGGGCCTCTTGGGCCAGGACAAAACTGTCTTTCTCCTGAATCCTGGAGCAGTGTGCCACCCGAGCTTTGTGCTGCGCGCTCAAGTTTTCTATTTCTTTTAAATATATAGCAATAAAACAGTGCCCACAGTCATCTTTCCTCTGTGAAATGACTCATGAGGCCTCCAGGGGCAGGGGGAAGGAAGGCTGGGGGGTGCTATAAATTTTTGTGGCCCATAAATTATCCAGAGATGGTGAGATTAATTTAAAGTACGCTAGCCGGAATATCTTTCTGATAATGTAATACCAGCACTATCTTGAAGGACTTGGTGGGAATTCCATAACCTTGGGTATTTACAACTTGGGCACAGTGCTAGGTATTGAGTGTGTGAGGCGTAATCGCCATCCTTAAACACTGGACATCCTTCTCTTGGTCGCTTTCTCTCCATTTCCCCTGCTTTATTGTAGCAATAAAATCATGGCAGGCATGCAACAAAAAGTGGACTTGGAAGAGAACCCTAGATGTTGGACTCTGGTGTGGGAGGAGGTTGTTATCAGGTTTCGAGAGTTGTAAAAATGTTTTCGTTCAAGCATGTGGAGACGTTTACAACGGCAGTTTACCTTCCGGGGAAAAAAGTGGGCACTTAAGAGTGTTATCTTGAATACAGCTAAAATGCTGGGCAGAGAGGGAGACTTCATGCTCCTAGGTAAAGTCTTTGGAGGCTTCCGGTGTTTATGGTGTTAGTTGCCTTTCTGTAATAATCCAATCTATGATGCTGTCCTATAGGTATAGTGAATTATTTTGGGGCCAAGTCTGCAATTTACATTCCTATTAAGCAGTGCTTGCTTATACAAGCAGCCCTCTTGAATGTGACATGGCTGCTTGCCTGAGCATGGGATGAAGAATTGCACAGTTTATTCCTAAGTCTTTTGTCTGAAGAGTTCTTTACAACTCTGGAAACACACTGTGCCTCGGTACTACTGCTTTTGTGTTACCTTATGCCAATGAAAGGATATTCCTCCCTAACAGGCTGGCATTCAGATTTGAGGGAGCAGATACCCAAAGGAATATGTAGAAAAGGAGTTTTTCTTCCCTGACTCCTGCTAAAGGAGCTGGGCGTATGTTGTGTAGCAGGGAGTGTAGTATTCCCGTTGGGGGCAAAGCTTATTTCCTCTGAACGTTATGGAGCTCTAGGAGCTCACCTAGGATTCAGTGTGTTTGTTTCCAGTTGGTGTGCTAAGTTCAGTCATAGTAAGCGACAGTATAAGCATTGATGAAATATGAATATCAGAAAGAAATGACATGGATGATTAATGTAGGCGGGATTGGTTAAAAATGTTGATACTTATATTGTGGGAATGCTCAACATTTCACAATATACATTTCTAAAGGTCTTTTTACTTCATAAGCAGATGTAAATATTTTAAAGGTCTACTGAACTTCATATTTTCTTGTGTTCTTGACCTTTGGTGTTAGTTTCTGCAGTTGTCCTGTATATACAATTTTTAGAGTTTTTATGTAAACTTTTCCAAGTTTTTAGTGCTGTAAACTATTTTAAAAAAGGAAAATAAAGATTGAAATTAATAATACAATTATGAAGTAGTGGAGAAAAAAAAAAGACAAGAAGAAAAAGCAGTTTTTAAACTGCTTTTAAGATTTTAAGATTTTTGGATTAAAGAATCCGAAGTGGGAAATCAAGTTAGCAAGGAAGAATCCTCAGTTTGGGGTAATGTTTCTATTAACTCTTCTACATACAGGTTAAAATAAAAATGACCATGAATAGTTGAGGCAATTAACATAGAGGCAAGTGTTAACAGATGGAAAAAAGCAGGACTGACCTCTCATTAAAAGTAAAAGAATTAGGAATGGTTTCTTCCAATTTCTGAAATAAGCATTAGAAGTAATAACTGAAAGAATCATTATAAGAGTATGTTGTGTGTTTATTGAGGAAAAAAGCAACAACATGCTTTATTATTGAAATTAGATGCGAGTATAAAAACTATAGTGTAAAAAATAATTTTAATGTCTTTATTCATGTTTTCCTTTGTCACCATAGTTTTCTATTGTTTTTCCCAAATCTTGAGAATCTTAAAAATGTGTACAGCATTTGGAAACATCTGTTTTCTTTCTGTTGTGGTGTTAGAAATATTTTATGTATCAAACATAATAATTAGTAGTGTTATTGTGTTCTAGTTTAGTGTTGTGTTTTACTGTGTGACTGAAAAACTTAAATCTTGACAGGCAAATCCAATTCTCAGTTACAAGTACCTGGACTTTTGCTGTAAATCATAAATTTTCAAATTCACTCAGAAGAAAAGTCTGCTTGGGTTTGTAATATAAATACAAATATTTTATTCTCTTAATAGGGAGGTTTTGACCTTGCATTATATTAAGGTTAATGTTATGTTACTAACTTAGCTGGAATTAATCCTGATGTGTGCAAACAACATGAACTTAGAACGGTTGAATGAGATCTTATTTTTGCAAGTTACTTAAGGATGCTCTTGCATTTAAATGTGAGTGCAGTAGCCCTCTAGAAACATACCAAAGTGTTTTGTCTGATCAGGACAGAATATTTAATAGCCTGCAAAACCGAAACCTTAAGGAATACATCTTTATACTCTGTTGCCTACATGCTACTTTAAGCGTTTATAATAACTAATATGAGATGTTTTGGGTTTATCATATTCATCAATAGCACTGAATTTTGGGTGCAGCAGTGTTTGAGTGCTCAGGGTTGTGCAATCTGGAATATTCTTAGACTCTAAAGAGTACTTGCTAACTTTGCTCTGGGGAGGAGTTCAGAGCAGAAGTCTAGCTGTGATCAGTAATCATAAATGCTGTCTGAACTGATTGGAACTAAAATTAATCTGATTACCTTTTTTTGACACTTTTAACATACTGTTTTATTGGCCAGAAAAGACAAAGAAGGAAATATTCTTACTTTGGTGGTGAAGCTGTCTTGTGGTATAATTATGTCTGTTGACGCTGGCTTTGTACTGCACCTCAAGCAATAACTGCACCACAGGAGTAATTCAGATTAGAGGGAACCTGGCAGGGTAGTAGCTTACTTGATCCAGTCTCCCATCAGAGTAGGGTTAATTTCAGCATTAGGTTGCTCAGGGCTTTGTCCAGTTGAATTTCAAAGCAAAAGTTGAGGAATAGAACTGTAATAGCTCTGTTTGAAACAACATGTAACTCGGCAAATAACAAATACAACACTGTAGACCGTTTTCTTTATGTTTTTTTTTATGTGGGGCTACCCCCTGAGCTATGTTACCCATCCAGCCGAGTTGCCTATTCTTAACAGACTTCCTCCATGTTGTAACTAGAGCTTTGATATTTGACTGTAACATGTTGCCTATAGAGAAAAAAAACCTTCTCTCCATCCTCACTACTCATCATTCTGCCTCACATAACACTTTCCTGTTGTCAAACAAAGATTTGTAGGCCTATAATTACAGTCTCCAGCAGACCCCTTGATAGTGGCAGTTTAAAAGAGATGACTTGGACTTCAGCATCTCCTGCTCTAGTCCTTGCAATGGGTAAGGTGCTCCTGGCCTTCCACAGGTACATAGCTAACAGGAGCAGCCAGGCGCAGGGACTGGCTTGGAGCCAAGGCTGTCTGGATCTGAACTTACCTTCCTGCATGTATTTCTGTGAAGTGCAATCTCTGGGCCTGAATCTAGCAGTTGATTCCATGTTGGCCAAAGGCAGAATTGCATAGGTTTGTTAGCAAAACTGCCGGCAAGGGACTAACCCGAAGTAAGTGCTTGTATTTATTCCATACAGAAGACCAGTTCTCCTCTGGAGCGTTTAAGCTTTGGAACATGAGTTCCAATAAAAATCTCCCCATGCATTGTCAGCTTTACAGAATTGAAACTGTAATGACAAAAAGGTATTGTTAATATATTGTTAATATATCTTTTGAAAAATACATACTCAGAAATATTCCTGTGAATAAATGTATGTATTTCTTTAAAATAAGTAATATTTTGATGTATGATTGTTTTCTGTAAGTGTCCTATTTGCATCTCAGTGGCATATTTAAATATTATTTGGAAATTATTTAAGCATGCTGTAATGACCCATTAATGTCACCTCATCATTAGATCTTTAACACGTGTTTCAAATAGCTTAATATGACTGTAACTAATTACATAGATTGTGGCTAAGCAGCAATCACATATGCATGATATTAGCCAGCTGTGGCCTATTTCATTCCCTGTGGTCATTAGCAGACGTTTAACTTGATTAAGAAAAAAAACCACAACACAAAGGTACACAGCATGTTATTTAGTCATAACAAAAATCGTTCAGAATCAGAATAAAATTGCCTTAACAGGAAATTGAAGTGACTCTACCAGCTTGTTTTTCTGATTGATATATATATTTTGTCCTGTGTTGACACTGATAAGGAATTTTTCGAGCATTTTAGCATTTTAATCCCCTTCAAGCTGACAATACAAAAGCACACCAAAACTTACAGAAACTCTCACAAAAATTTGAAATAATTTATATAAAACTTTTGAAGCCTTACTGAAGCTTTTGGTCTGATTCAGCTCTAGTTAGTTAAATAGATTTACTCCATTTTTAAACTGATGCAAGCACACACAAAATCATTTATTTCCCTGCTGTTCATTGTCCTGGGCTGGTTTCAAAGCAAATGAGCTGTAACTCAGACCCACAGGTCAATTCAATAAGATACTTAGCTCTCTGATCAAGGAAGACACTTGATTACATGCTTAATTGAAACATGTAATTAATTCGCTGTACTTTAGTGAGGGTGGTGGGTGGGAATCAAAGAGGTCCAAAATGCTTTTTATGAACTCTTCTTTCTCCAGACTGAAAAAGGGATGATGGTTTTGTCTTGGGACATGAATGCTTTGGATGCTTGTATTTTGTGTCTTAATTGTCCCATGTTGCAAATTATTTTGACAATATTATAAGAGTAATTATAATCTGATTTCTTCATTATGGTTTATTTTTTGAGATTTGAAAGTATATATGGTATAGAAGAATGCATTTTTAAAGTTTACTTGGAAGATTGCTTAGGATTTAGACAAAATTTAGCATTCAAGGGAATTTAATGGGCAGTATTGTTAGCAATGCTAATCTTTTTCTGCTGCTAATTGAAATATTTATCAAAAACTTGTTATACCCTCACATTTTGTAAACGGCTCATTTTTTTGCTGAAAGATCTGCTTACTTGAATTCGTGTGCTGTATCCACTAGATGGCAAGCAAGCTATGCACCATGGGACAAAATAAACGCGTAATCTGTACTCTAGGCTTTCTTGAAGTGCTTTATAATGTAACAAGATAGATACTAGTGGTAAGTAAATGCAGCAGCCTTTATATTGCTCATACGCAGCCTTGGAATTTTGTCTCAAGAGTGTAACTGCTGTTAGGATGTTCATGTTATTGAAATCTAAATATGCCTTGGGATCTGTAACTTTATTTTGAAGTCAACACTAGTAGCAAGCCAGCATTCTGGTGAAACTCATGTTACAAACTTCTAATCCATTTAGGTTCCAGATGACTCATTCCAAAAACACAGTATTTTAAATAACTGCATATTTGTTATTTTCTCTTTTGTAATTTGTCAGCTGGGGATTAACTAACAACAGGTGTACTCTCTTCTAAATGGATAAACTGGTTTTGCCTGAGGCTGAGTGTAGAGTACTGCTGCTAAACATAGCATCTGCACATTGCTGATTTTAGTAATATAAATAGATTGAGTATTATAACCAGAGTAAGAATGATCAGTGTTTGCCATGGGCTAGAATATAAAGACCTTAACTGGAATGTGATACTGTTGCTGGGCTGGGAACTAAACATGCACCAGGTGTTAAGTAGCATGTCTGTGAGTATTTTCAAAGAAGTCAAATGTGAATTTTGATGCTGTCCTTACCTCTTCCTTTTCACAGCTAGAAAAGGATAGAACAAGTACATGATACTGGTAATTTGATTGTCCTTGAAAAATGGCAAAAATCCTAGAACTGCGTTTCCATACTGAAAAGAAACTTGTAGCTTATTAACCCCTCTCTTTCATGCAGCCTTACTGTAATGGGGAATTACTAGAAAAATGTTCAGGGAAAAGTGTATTAATAGTAAACAATTCAAAGAAAATACCATTACGTTCTTCCTGTAACTTGACCATTTAGTTGTGAACATTTTTTAGAAGCTGTGCTGATATCAAAAAAAGGAATCAGTTTTTATTTTGTGGTAATAAAAATACGATGATTCCAAACCCATACATGGATATTTTTGGATTGAACCATACTGAAGTTTCTTTGTATGGACTCCTTATGAGCCTGCCTTCTCATCTTATGTTCAGTTGCCGTTCCAGGAAGCTGCTCAAGTAGAATGTAACACTGCTGTGCCTGCCCACTCCTTGTTTCTAGACACCCACTGGCTAGTGGCAATACTAGCAATGCTTTCTAGAAAATGTATGGGCAGTGACGGTTGATGCTCAACAATGCAAACCTTGGGAGCGATCCATGCAGCCTATGATGGATTTTCCTAATCATGCCTATCACAAGCGTGTGGGCAACCTGATGGTGTGTACTGAGTGTGCCTCCACAGCAGACTCCAAAGCAGATGCTGACAGTTACTGTCTCCTCTTGAGGTCTTGCCTCTGGCATGCAAACCATCTGAGAAGGTAGATGGTTGGAGTCAGTGGGGTGTTCTACAAAGATGAGAAGATGATGATTAGATTAGACTGGTGAATGCAGCCTTGGAGGTTTTGACAAAGAGGATGATTAATCTGGTTGTCTGAAAGATGGTAGCTCCAGGATCAAACTACCTCACTTCTAGTCACATTGAGATTGGGAAAATAGCATGGTTAGGGAAGTTATGGTGATTACAAGTGGCTTTTCAGCTTCTGATTAACAGTCTTAATTGTAGTCAATATAGTTCCTGTGGATTTGCTGAAAGTTTGGCTTGACATTCATAATTTCTGCTCAGTTTTCCCATTTGAAAATAAAAAATGTGGGCTGTATCAGCAGGAGTGATTCCTAGCCTCAAGGCAAAGTGGTGTGGGATGGCTCAAATCCACGTGGTTCTTGGTGGGGTTGCTCTAGGGCATACTGACTGCATCCATGCTGGCCAGCACTTGGTTTGGGTCACCGCTGGGCTCCACCCATAGGGCTGTAAACCCTTAACCATTACTTTGTTTTGTGTTTTTCAGTTCAAAGGGTCTGCACTGATCAGGGGGCTGTGTTGTAGCTTGCCTGAGTACCATTTGCGTGGGATGATACTGCAGGTACAAAGTGCATGCCCTGGGGCTTGGCAGGAGGGCTGTGAGAGTCTGAGGGTGGATGCTCCACTGTGTGCTGAGTGGAGGCAGCTAAATCCAATGTGATTGTATTTGTTTGGCCTTTAAGGTGGGTCCCTGCAATGAGCTTTACTCAGGGTGCAGCTCAAATTTAATTTTAAACGTAAGGTAACAGCAAAAGAGATCCTGCATGTAAAGTAACACGTGTTATGTAGATAATCAAGGAGACTGATATCTAGGAGTGAACTAAGGAGCTTATGTGTCAGCCTCACCTGACATGCGAGGAAAAAAGAGCACTTGGCTTCTGATAACTGTGCAGTGTGCCACTGACTTTGTGTAGGGTTCGAAGGCATAATTCTTCCATAATATTAAGCCAGTGGATTATTAGAGTTGTACATACATTATTAGGTAAGAATTGTTTGAGTTATGAAACAATATAGACAGCTGCTCAGTTGTATGGCTTCTGAGGAGGAAGCTTTTTACTATTTCTTTTGTCCTTCTCACATAAGGACTGTAGTTTCAGGGATTCCTGGGGATCTTTTAGAACTAACTGCCCTGGAACCAGAGAACCTTGCACCTGGATGCAGGAGATAAATGGAGTTGCTCCTGTGCTGCATATTACTGCCACTCCACCCTAGAATTCACTGAATCAAATATCTAGATTTTAATTAACTTCAAGGGTTTCTAATTGGATGATATGTTAAATTTCTTTTTTGTATAGAAAGCCTGTACAATACTGCTTGTCCAAACTAGGAAAGAAGGCGTGTAGTAGATATTTTTTGACCAATCTTATCTGTGAGATTCATGTCATTCTGTTAAATTTAGGACAAAATTTTGGTTAAACTAGAATCAATGGAGTTTTTGATGTATTTCATTGAAGCTCAGCTTTCATTTTTATTCTCTTGATTTGTGTTAAACTAAGTAATGTGAACTTTTAAGACAGAAAATAGTTCCTCAGGAACTTACAGTGATAGGATTTGTGAAACATACTTTGATACTATTTTCTCCTTTGACTCTTAAAAAATCAGGAGACAGCTGTTGTACACGCAACATTTTTATTGCCTGCTTTTCATCAATTGGTTGTGCTATGTATGGAGATGGAATTTCTTTGTAAAGCTGTTTTTCATTAGTATGAAGAAATACATATACTTTGCAGCTAAAGCCTTATATAAAGTTTTATCTCTCTGCCCACGTTGTTACTATTGTAATACTGCTTAGCAACTAAAAGTAAATCAAAAGAACAGCAATGAAGAACCACTCAAATCCCCTCTTTACGATACAGAGAAGGGCCTAAGCTGCAAAATTCAGATATCAATTTGGATCTGAAATTTTCAGAAGTTCAGGGATCTGCCATTGGTTTTATACTTTGAAGTGAGAAAAGTGGTCAGAGTGACCTGGTTCTGCTTTTGCCCAAGACACAAGGTTGGAACAAAAGTATTACCATATATAGTAGCGAATTAAAAAACCCTAATTACGGTTGTCCCCTTTTTTGGAATCCCCAGAGAAGATGCAATATTTTACTGGGTGCTTATTCCAGATCAGTATCCTAAGTCCCCTTCCTCCCCCAGCTGACAGAACAGATGGCTCATCTCCTACAATTTCTGCATCTTTCAAAATCGATGCTGTGAGGAACTGGGGATAGATCTTTCTTTCAAGAAGTTCTATACCTCTAGGCCATTTTAATTCTCAACTTCATGGCTAGCACTTCAAGTAACACTTGAAGTATTAACCTGTTTTGTTGAATTTTCTGGAAATTCCTAAGGAATGAGGTGGTGTGTAGAATTAATACTGCTGATGAAAAAAATATCAATAGAAGTAGTACTTCTTCAGCACTGCGGGGGAAATGTGCAGGGAGAGTATCTACAACTTCTTTTCCTGAAATTTTATTATATAAGCGTGTAGCCTTTCAGCAGCAGAACTGTATTATTGGGAGACCTGTGGGGAGCGTGACCAGTTTGGGTCTGTCTATTTCCCGCAGATGGCTGTTTAGGCAAAAAAGAACATTGCAAATTATAAAGGTGAGATAAGAGCTGTAACAGTGCAACAATTACAACATCACAAGGACTGCTTGTCCTCAAGGAGAGGGCTGAAATCTGGGTTTATTATGGTTGGCTATGTATGCATAATGGAATAATGCTTATAAAAGAATAAAAGCATCCTTGACAGTCAAGGACCAAAATCTGTACTCATGGAAAACAAAAAGGTGAAAGATAAACAGCACTGTAGCAAATGGACAGGGAGATCTTGAACACCTTCATTAGTAGCAACAATGAAACTAAGTACTGGAATAACTGCAGGCAAGGAGGAGGAAAAAGGATAGCTAATATCTTTTGATTTTCTTTCACTGTGGGGAATTTTCAAGACTTTGGGAGAACTATGGCAACTACCTAGCATCATCTCAGGAAAGACGTCAAAATGACCAAGTCAAATGGGCTGTATAATTGGGAATTTAAACCTATGCATTGCTTACACTGATAGGTAACTTTTTAGAGAGAGAAATGAACATTTTGTTATGGTGATTCACCAGCTAGCAACTGGATATTTTCCCCAAAATACTCAGAAATATTCAGCTGCTAAGTGCAGCCAGCAGTTCGTGCTGTTTGGGTAATGTCGATGGGCTAATATAAAAATGTGTAATATTTTGTTAGCTCTTAGTTTCTAGACAATGTGGGCCAAAATCACATCTTGCCTTCAGCAGCAGCACAAAGTAGTTGAAAAGGCAGCCAAAGCAGCTAGGTAGGATTTCCACTTACATAGGAGGAATCCCTCAATAACAGACAAGTACCACAGCAGCTTAATGTAAACTCTTCCCAAGTGTCCAATCTGTTGAAATTCCTGAGCAAAAGAGGTGGAGGTTTGTTTCTGAGTTACTCAGTTATCAGCACTGTCCACCAAGAAGGTGGGTAGCAGCACACGAGTTAGGGCAACACTGTAGCCTGAATTCTGTTTGATGTTAATGTTGGTCTGACTCACCATGTGGTGTAGATTCTACCTCAGCTGCAGTGAAGTTTGAGGTCTGAAAAGGGAGCTTCCCGGCAGCCACCCAGCCAGTAGTGTCAGATGCAGCTGGAATCAGGTATGCTTCAAATTCTGAGCTGCTGCTGCTTTGCCAATTTTTAGTCAGTCTCTCACTTTGTTTCTTTAATTTTCAATTTGTCCTGGCCCACCTACAGGTACTATTTGCCAATATAATAAAATGAAAATACTGTATGAAATAAACCACATACAAACTAAAAGAAGTCCTGTTCCCCCTTTTCAGATCTCTTAACATTGTGTTCCCTTTCTCCTTGCCTTTCCTGTTCATTTTACAGCTCTTTCCCATTTCAAATTCTCTCTTCGGTTGTTGATTACAGATAGAGTATTTCCTATATCAAATTCAGAGCTATAAAAATAGGCCACAACGCAGAAAATACTTTAGAGAGGGACTGGTTTAGTTGAGTTAGTGAGGTTATATGTTGAAGAATATTGATAAATAAATAACATATCTGCAGGGAATTGTTAGTGAAGTTTCTTGTTTATACCCTCTCACTCTTTCTGGTGACTCATGCTCACTTGTTTCCTGACATTGTAGTGACCATGTAGAAATATAATGTGACCTAAATAGCTCAAATTCATTACAACACGATTATCATGAAGCAAGAGGGCTAGCAGATATATTTTAAATGAGAATGTAATATAGATAGGTAGCTCTTTATTAAATGAAAGTGCAAAACTCTGAGCTACGTTGTTATTAAGTTAAGGCAACTAGGTTTTCAGCATGATTTGTGTACCTGCTGTACATGCAGTGATGTGAAATAAGCTGGAAGCATCATCCTTCCCACTACTGCCTCCTGCTTTTATTGATTTAAGTAAGGCTCTTGGGTATCTGATCCTGTCTTGATGCCTGAAGATTTATTCATATAACTCCCCATGCATGAGCGTGATATTATACCACTTGTTCTCTAGAGAAAATAATTAAGTGAATTACTAACGCATAAAATGCTCAAGTTAAAATGCTTAAATATTCCATTTGATGCAGTTATATATAGCTTAATGTAATAAGTGCAGTATCCTCTTAGTCAGAATGCCTTGTGTGGTATCCTCTTAGTCAGAATGCTTTGACTTTCATCTCCATTAAATGGAATACTAATTAACAGTTGATTCTAATTTTGTCGAGGTTGCTGTGGTGTTATATTCTTTGACAAGACCAGAAGGTGAAAAAGGACTAACCTGTATATAAATTAAAAGTAATCATCAGAGGTCAGTGCAATAGTGTTATTACTGTATATAAATGCAGACTTTTGGTTCCCACTTAAAAATACTGTGATGTCACACAGGGTATAATGAGACAGGAACTTAATCTATTGACTGCCTTGTAGCTGAAGTTGCTCCTGGGGAAGGCAAGTTAGTTTAGCTTAAGTACAGTTATTGCAAAGAAAGTGACAATAATAACCAAATACAACCAGTGATGAAGCAGGTAATAGAATTCAGGCTTTCATTGAATGAACAAGCATGAAAATGCAATTCTAGAAGAGCTGCATGTAACACGCAGCAGCTAGTAGATGCACATGAAATCCCCAGTATGTTGGCCAAGAAAGCCATCAAATAACTGCCAATTATGTATAAGCTACTGATAGCTGGAACAGTTAATTATTTTTTCTGATTGCCTTTTTGTTGTTGTTTGTTTTTGTTAGAAAGCCTAATGAATTCAAATTGAACTTTTACATGAGAGAGAGTTTAATTTTTGGAAAAAAAATAAAATAATTGTTTTAGTCCTGAAATTGCTTAGATGTCATTTATTACAGTGAAACAAAATCTTTCTATGTTTGCATTTCTCCATCTTCTTTAAAAAAAGATAAAAACCTGAAATAAATATTTTGAAACATTTAGTGTTACCTACTTCAAAAGCTTTTGCTGGATACAGTTCTGTTTGGTTGGGAAGAGACTGGTTTTTTTCTGAATTTTTGCCTTTTTGTCTTGTTTCGCTATGGAAACAGGCATTTTAAGCCCCAAAGTCTCTAGTGAAAATACAGCTGAAATTCTCCTTTTTATTGCAAAACATGTATGTGTGTGTCTGTGTATGCTGACTGTAATCAAATAAGCCATTGCTGAACACAAAATCCACTTCAAGGACCACATCCTAATATTCATCCAACTTCATGATTCCTGCTATGTCCTTTTCCATCTACTTAGACATTTATATAACAACTGTATTGTACTGGAAGTTGAATGCTGACTGCATATGGGAGAGGGACATGAAGATGAGGAGACAGAATTTTTCCAGTAGAGTGGTGTGCCTGTAGATTTCATGGTGCAGGTGCCCACTTCCTTCACCACATTCATTGAGCATGAAGAGTTTCATTCATTTTTGCTAATTCTACAAACTGAAATAGTGTCTAAACACAAAACTCATCTTTTGGAATTAACTTTCCTTTGGGTCCTGGTAAGAAAATTCAACATATAGTGGCTCTGTTTCTTTGTATTGCTTGCTGAGAAGGAGAATAGATCATCAAAGCTTGCTGATGTATTGGCAGCGTTGCCTTCCTATAGTGATCATAAAGCTCTATGTACTTTATAAGTAAATTGTATTGAAGCTAACAGTGTTGGCATTTGCTCCAAATCATACAGTTTTATGCTTTGGTTCAGAGAGGAAAATGAAAAATAGATGAAGCTATAGTATATTGTTACACTTCCTTTTTACCTAGTCACCATATAACAGAGATTTTGAACAGATTCTATGCTATGACAGTTTCACAGCTTGAGTCAATTTAGCAGGTCTGCACAAAATGTGAGAAACTAGTAAGTTTTGTTCATCTTTTAAGCAGCTTTTGCATCATTCTGTCTGTCCCCCTCTCTAATACTTTTCTCACCTTGATGCAAATGATGGGCTTTAGATCAGAGAAACCTAATGCTAATTAACATTTCTGGTCATAGAGAGATGTGCACATGTAAGAAGAAAATTCATATGCCAATGTTGATGTACAATGTAGAAAGTAGTGATGCATTGCTAAGATGCCTTTCATCTGAATAAAAAGGAGGACCTTTGATTTTATCTAAAAATGAAATGGATAGACCTTCTGACACCTGGAATCGCAGTTTAAAAGTATTATGCAACTTGCATGTTTGTGTAAAATATGAATATTATTTGTGTAAGATAAGACGTTCCAGTATTTTCAGACTATAAATTGAAAACACTGAAAAATACTGCAGGATAACAAAAATACATTGTGATAATGATCTATACGTTGTTTCTTGTTATTTGCCAAAGCTGACAATTTGTTGTTTGTTAACTAGGAAGTCCTTAATCTCTGAACCCACTTACGTTTTTGTGATGCTTACTTCTGTGGTTGTCTGTACATATAGTGAGTTCACTTTGCATGGAATCAGCTCTGAAGTTAGAGGCAGATTGTTCTGCTTTGGCAAAGACAGATGTAAGGCGCAGCTCCTAGTCATGGTTGCCTGGAGCCTTTCTTCAGGATACTGTTTTGTCTTGCAGTTTTGTCCGGGATATGGAATCTGTCTGCTGTACTCTTTCAGTCAGTGGCTCTGATCGACACATTCCCAGTGTTGTGACAGGAAGGCAGGAGGAAGGGGCGCAGACCTATACCCAGTTAGAAGATCACATTCACTGTAACCTGCCCTTTATCTCTTGTTTGTACTTTTCAATCTCTATTATAAAGTTAAATATAAGTATCCACATAAGTATAAATACATGCATAAGTATTGGCATGATGTAGATTAAAACACATAGGTGGCGTTTGAGCGTGAGATAGAATCTTCTGTCTACAGCAAGAAAATAACATAGTAAATGTCTAATGTGTGGTTTATTTCTAGAAGATCCTGTACCGAGATGGTTTGATCCCACCTGAGTCAGTGTTGTACTGTTTCCCACTGGTTTGCTCAAGGTGGCTTCCTACTCAAAGCTTTACCTGGGCTCTGCATTGCTTTTTGGAGGTGACTAGGCACTGAAATTTAGATGTCACTTAATCTACCTGAATGTACTTACTACAATAATATATTATCTTTTATTTCTTCAGGAACTGCTGGTGCTTTTTGCTGTGCTATTTCTCATCAACATATTAAACCTCTTCTTCACATGCCTTATTCATCTGTTGTACGAATAGCCTTCTAGGTGGTGTAAATTCATGGGAGTTTGGTTTGGGGAAAAGTTTGCAAAATGAAGCTATAAATTGTTGGGAAGCATTTAAACTGAGAACAGTGTTGCAAGTTTCCCATGGAGATTTAAGTCTGATTAACTTACAGAACTGAAATATATTTTTAAATTTATATTCAAATAATGTTCATTGTTATTTTCTTTATTATGAATTTTTAAGAACCCCGAGGAGAACATTTTACTACAGATATCTGTCGTCTTTACAATAAACCCAAGCATTGCCATTGACCTTGATTATTTTCACGAGAGGAGAGCAGGGGAGGCAAATAAGTGCAATTTCAGCCCCCATTTACCAGCCGTCTTTCAGCATGCCAAATGTCACAACTTCTACTAACTTTGAGGAACTCTAGTCTTCAAATGATATGAAGTCTAGATATGACATATATTTTGATTGTGTTATAAAATGACAGTTAATGTATTTCAGTTATTCAGGAATGTAATGTCAGAGCCAAAAAAGGTTCTAAGCTGAGTAAATTTAGCTATAGTGTAGGCTCTCCTGTCTAAAATTGTCGTCTTAAAACTTTGAGGCCTCAACTTTAGGACACCTGATGTTGTGGTTCTTTGATCAGAAGTGTGCTGCTATGCATGAAAAATATTTGAGATTTATTATTACTGAACATAAGGATGGGATGAACTAGATTGTAATATTCTAATGATGCATAAAGTCAGCTATGGGAGGAAAGGCTTTCAGTCTAGATCTTATTACTAGAGATGTTTCTATATTTTGTCTAGTTAACACTTATCCAGTAACTGTTTTATGTGAAATACGGAAACAGTTGATACTCTAATTGAGCATAATAATTTTTCCATGGGAGATGTCAGCTATAGGTTTGAGTTACTCCACCTTGAGGCAGGACTTGAACCTGGGTCTCTTGTATGTTGGGTAAAAGCTGTAAAAGTGGAAGTGGAATGAGCACAGCATTTCCAACTTTTTTTTGGAAGGATGTACATAGCCCTTTTTTCTAATCTTTTTTTTTTTGAAAGAAAACCAGCAGGATTTAGGTGATGGCAGTTCTTTCAAAGCATGGGAGAAGTACCTCAGTATCTATAACCTTTATATTAATTTTTCATTAATACTATGTAATGTCATGTCCCTATTATAAATAAGGTTGCAGCTAGTGTTTTGCAGCCCCCTTACTTACACAGGGATTGCACCTATCCTTATGGATCCCAATTTTTTGGTCTAGACAACTGCTTCAAGCGTTTACTTTAGTCATCTCTGTGTTTAGCATATTGCTGCTCTGCATGCTGTTTCAAGTGTTTTGATTTTCCTTGTATTTTTTTATGTAGGACACAGGTCATCCCTTAAAGCCAGCTGTGCTTAGGTTTTATGTTCCTGAGTCCTTTATTGCATCTTTTCTCCTTTATTGTAGCTTGTTTCATAAAAGTGAACCCTGTCATATTTTCTAGTTACTCAGTCTTAGAATGAGTATAGCATCTGTCATATTTGTTGTTCTGAGGATTTCACTAACAGGCTTTTATAGTGTTTAAAGCCAAGTAAATGTGTTTTCCAGTGCTGACCAGCATGTGTAGGCATCTGTCTGGTGTTATGGAAGAATCTTATCTGTGCTGCAGACATGCTGTTTTCTAGGAAGATAGTGGTTTGCCTTTCCATATTTATTTGCAGTTTAATTTAAAAGTAAAAAAAAAAAAAAACCAAAACCAAAACCAAACCAGCATGACCCGTTACAGTAGTGTTGGATTTATTTGAAGGTAGTTTTGTGTTTCAGTTAATGACAATGTGTTGGCACATCAACAGAGACATTCTGACACAGGTAATGCAGTTGTTCTTTGGGCCAAAACTGTTATAACTGCTGGTGAGAGTATACTGTAATTCATTACAAGTCTATATTTTAGGTAAGAAATGGTTGTCCCCTCTCACTGGAATTTGTAAGATAGCTTTGTTCCCGATCCATTTATTTGTATTAATTCAAAAACACTCCATTATTATCGATAGAAAAAAATGATTCTTTACACTGCTGTAGTATCTTTTAACTACAAATGCAGATGTTTTCAGTCAAAAACTGACAAAAGAAGGGAGGGGAAAAGTGAAGAAATCAGGCCTCAAATCTATATTGTGGTAAATTTTCTAGCAGAAGTTTTGATGGAAATCTTACAGAGCTTTTTAGAATAATAGTTATAGCAAGACCATGGTTTTCTATTACCAGTTGTGCCTATGCCAGAGATTGATGAGTACTCAGGTTTGTAGTCATCCCTTTAGAAGATAACAGTTTGTCCTAGAAGAATATGAGGAATTGTTGTTCAGAGCCAGAAAAGCATTTGAGAAGATCATAAAAGGTAGCATATATATATTACATATGTATTTATAAGTGGTATTATATAAAGTAATTCAAGGGAAAAATCCACATGGTTTCCTAAAAGTTAAATGACATCTTTTCAACTGCTACAAATTCTCGAAGGATTTAATGAAACATAGAATAAAAGATAACTGAAACGTATAATATATTTAGACATTTGAAAGGTTTTTGCTGAAGTAATTAATACAAAAATTATTGAGGAAAATTTGAGCAACTAAGGCAAAGGGAAAGTTTTGCCAGTCATGCAAAATGCATGAAGAGGTAGGAAACATAAAGGGCAAGATCTCTGACTGGGAAGGACTAGAAATAAACCAAACACTGGAGTTATCTGGGGCTTTGTACACCAACTGATATATTACTACATTATCTGCCTAGAGTCATGGTGAAAAGCAGGACGTCAGTACATGGTAATGTCATAAATTGTTTAAATTAGGCAATATTAGAAAGATTACTAAAAGCTCCAGGAGAATGTAATAGAACTTGGTAATAAAAGTCAGATTAAATTCAATTTAGATGAGTGCATGGGAATTGAAATATAAATCACTTCAGAGAGCACAGTTCTAAATTAGTCCTTAAGAAAAGTACATGTTATTATATTGGATTATTTGAGAAACAATGTTTTGATTATGTAAGTAAAGATTATAGAAAAAGTACAATAAAGGCATAGATATTTTAAAATTGTATGAGCTGTATATTTGCACTTCTTGATTGTTGATCATTGATTATAGTGATTCTATAAAGTGTTCCAGGTGCATGAGGCCGTGCCAGATTCAAGTGGCTTGGTACAAACACAGAAGTCCCATTCACAATGGACTGCTTGACAAGCTGATATCTGGCTTGCAGTTTTAAAAGTAAAGATTCAGATTTTAATGTAAATTTTGGGTCTTTTTCCCCTAAAAAAAGGGAATTTTTTCATGGATTTTCCAGACCTTGTTGTTTTGACACCAGACCTGTGTAATTTGGGGAGAGGTCTCTCATTTCAGACACGGACTCAGTTCTTGGCTCCTGAGTGGACAGAAGGACGTTAGACCTTTCAGTCTGTAGACTTCCAAAGCTAAATAGAATATATATCACCTCTCCGGTAAAAGCCTTAAATGCAGAGATTGTTGTAATCTTTAAACCAGAAAAATAGGTCTGTTCTGAAAAAGATATTTATGGTTTTCTGTTATGCTAACTAGGTACAGTAATAGGCTATTTTACAGCTCCCCAAAATGCAAAATTAAGATCCAGATGAGGGATGTTGCCATCACAGGCTGTGGGCAGTGTGGTGAGCAGCCCACAGGGTTGTTGTCCTCAGTCTCCTGAAGCTGCACCGCGATGCAAAATGGGCACAGAAAGAAAGCATGAATAGGAGCACCTGACTCTGCAGTCAATTTATTTCGGAATTACATGGACAGGGAATTCATTGGTCTGGAAGCACAAATAATCCAGGCATCTGGGAGTGCAACCAACATCTTTCTCTTCCTAGCTGTTTCAGTGTGAAGGGGACTACTGCTGTATTTGGCTTCCGCAGAGATACATAGGCAGTGGCAGCATCTTTACATACCATTTCTGAATTGTAATTAGCTAGGAATAGGTACTGAAATGCTTCTGAGCCTATTTGAGTGTTGATGTTCAAAACATGGGTGTTGGTTGAGTTTAGGTGCTTATATTTTTTAAATATTTCTGAGTTGTATTGGATTTAACCAAGCTTGGGGAAGCTATTTGTGTAAAGATGTGCAATTTCCATGGGCAGAGTATAGCCTTATAAGTACGTGGTAAAACTGTAAGCATCATTTTTCACTTTCCATAATGAAAAGATGGTTGAATTTGTATGTCCTAATGTTTAAAAATAACAGTTCTCAATTGGAACCAAGACTGGGAAATTTCAGCCTACCTGATGAAAATCAATATTTTTCAGCCTTGTTTAACTCTGCTTTCCTCAAACCACTGGAAACTCTGCTGCAGATGGTAAGCACAAGTTATCACCTGCAAGATTCAGACACCTGTGTGTTATAATGAAAATTCTGTTGTAATCTGTATATTGTGGCTGCTATCAGTTATTTGCAGTAAGACCTCTTACAACTAAGTTGTTGCAGATTTGACCCTAATTCTTTTCTAAGTTCTCTGCTAGTATATAGTGTAGCTCCTCTGGAGACCAAAGGCAAATCCAGTTTAAAATCTTGTCTGTGGAATAATCTTCTCTTAAAAAAAACAAACCAATATAAAGAGATTTAGATAAAATTTAGCCTTGTGCTTTCTTATTTATGACGCTTGTTGCTGCTTGCTACATTAGATATTTATATAATGAGGAAATTGTTTTTAGGTGAACCAAAACAAATTTGACTGGACTACAATTTCCCTTCAGGTTTCAAAAGCAAATTTTGCTATTACATATACATATGTAGTCATTATATACACAGGTATTTGCCATTTGGCTCTTTCTGGCTTTTAAAAATATCCTTTAAAAGGAGCAAAAGTTGCAGGATTGGGAACCACAGCCAAACATAAATAATGAAATGATACAATCTTGTTTTTAAAAAAAATAGTCATTCAGTCAGTTATGTATTCCCTTTGATTTCTTGTTTGCCATTGTAGGATCATAGAACCATAGAACAGTTCGGGTTGGAAGGGACCTTTAAAGGCCATCTAGTCCAACCTGCCCAGTAGTGAGCAGGGACATCTTCAATTACATCAGGTTGCTCAGAGCCCCATCCAACCTGACCTTGAGTATTTCCAGGGATGGGGCATCTACCACCTCTCTATGCAACCTGTTCTAGTGTTTTGCCACCCTCATTGTAAAGTATTTGTTCCTTACATCTAGTCTAAATCTACCCTTTTATAGTTGATAGCCATTACCCCTTATTCTATTGCAACAGGCCCTACTAAAAAGTTTCTCCCCATCTTTCTTAGAAATCCCCTTTAGGACTGGGAGCTGCTTTAAGGTCTCCTTGGTGCCTGCCCTTCTCCAGGCTGAACAACCCCAACTCTCTCAGCCTGTCCTCACAGCAGAGGGGCTCCAGCCCTCTCATCATCTTTGTGGCCTCCTCTGAGCGCACTCCAACAGGTCCATGTCCTTCTTACATTGTGGGCCCAGGGCTAGACGCAGTTTTCCAGGTGGGCTCTCACGAGAGTGGAGTAGAGGGGGAGAATCACCTCCCTTGACCTGCGGGCCACACTGCTTTTGATGCACCCTGGGATATGGTTGGCTTTCTGATACAGATCTTTTCTAGGATACAGATCTTTTCTAGGTTTTTCCCTACCTATCACTTATTTATATGAAAATAACTCATGGTAAACCTAAAAAGTGCAAAGTATGGAAAAAATTTATATTATTGCCCATGTTTTGTTACTGTCTTTCATATTTAATAATTTAATCTACTAATATCAAACACAGTCTATAGAAATAAAGCACAGCTGATATTACCATGACGATAGAGAAAAAAGCCATAATAAAGGAATTTAAAATATCATTACTTTGAGAATTAATGTTATTAAACCTACAGTGATTTACGTGGTAGAAAAGTAAATTTTTGCTTGTCTTTAAAGATATTTCTATCCAACAAACTCTGTATATCATACTGCCGATGAAAATCTGAGTAATTTCAAATAGCATTTGCTTTTGGTAGAACCTTCAAATCCAAAACTTCAGGGAAAGAAGAGCTTCCCAATTTGTAAGAAGAATGGGAAGAAGCTATGCTGCTGACCTGATTCATCACAGGTAGCATAAGGGAGCAGAGCTAAATAGAAATAACAGTACTTCTAAACATTAAAGCAACAGCTCCAAAAGGAGGAACAAATTTTGATGTTTCTGCAATGAAAGTAATAATGACTGTTTAAAAAATACTCATGCAAAATCATGCAATCAGAATAAAGTTGTGACCATTTATAGAAATTTGGCTGAGTAGAAATTACAATCTTATGTTTGCAAAATCTAGGACAGGAGCTGTAACTCTTTTCTGGCATTAAGCATAGAATTTAACTGCCAGCTCAGTTTTTCCATCTGATGCAATACTGTTGGATTATGCATAATGCTTATGTTGGTAGCGTATATCAAAACAGTAGTGCATGGTCCAAGTGTAGTACTGCCAGTCTCAGGCATTCTGAAGCCCGACTTACCTCCTGAAAATCATAGGATTGGCTTAAAATAAAACATGAGATTTTAAAATTGTTCGGGGTTATTCTGATTTTAGTTTTAAAACTGAATGTCACAAAACAGATTCTTAACAATGCTAAGATGAGACTGCATGTTGAATTTAATTTCTGGAATCTTACATAAAGGCTGGTTTGGCCTAGTTTACTTCAGAAGTTGCTGAGTTTAGATTTAAATCTAGGGAAAAGGTTTTTCAGAATCAATATCAGGTTCACATGTAGACCTGTAGACAAATCTGTAGACGTGGCATACATTTTTTCAAGTTTCAAGAGTATGTAATGCTGCAGGAACATACATAGTTGAAATTATAAATGTAATATGGAGTATGTCACAATTTTTGTAGAAACTTTTAATGCGTTTCTTCTGTTGATACTTTATTCAGTAGCTGTGATTTTATACATTTTAAGCAACATAATATATATCATCTATACATATGAAATTAATTAAACTCAAGAGGGGAGCAATCCTAGTGAGATGATGATGGGTTTAAAAAGGAAGGCCAAAACATACAGTTATTAACAAATACTGGGAAATTCCCTATATATTCATGTAATTCTGTTGCTGCAATGTTTTCCAAAACTTTCAATCTTTAAGCAAGGATAATAGCACCTTTGATAATGTGACTCTTAAATCGTGCAGCCTTGTACATATGTTGATTTGTTGCCAATGGAAGAAGTCATAGTCCGCTTGTTATGTTTGTTGATGATTCTGACATTGTGGACATTTACTTCGCTGTTTTATCAATCCCTGCTACTGTGTAAAAGTCTTGGTGAGGACTTCTGCTCTCTGCAACTCTTCAGCAGTCTTCGTGTCGTCCTTGCAGTTCATGTTCAGTGTGAAATATTGCCTTTCAGTATCCATTTATACTTGGGCTCCAGTGAATTGGTCAGCTTGTCAATTGAAAAATTCTGTATTTTAGAGAAAGGACACTGATCACTTGAGTTCTGTGTTAATAATAACTGTTCTCAAATCATCATGGATAAAGGTTGTCTTTTTTTTTTTTTTTTTTTCCCATTGCTGGCAAGACAAGTATGCCTAGTCACAGATAATTTTAGCTGTGGTTCCACAGCCATATAATGAATAAGTTCAGTCTCTATTTTTGGTTGTCTCCGGATATTTGAAAAAATTTGGAACAGTTTTTAAAGTGAGGTTTTGATGCCATCTTAAATGACATTGGTTGCCTTTTCACATAATTTTGATGGAATTCTTTGCTGTTGTACTTTGTTTCTCCAGTACAGCTAAATCTGTCATTCACTACCAAATAATACATGACCAGCTTGCTTTGCAAGGATTAATATAGACGGCTTACTGTTATATGTTATAATACTATCTGGGAAAAAAATATTTCTTCTCTATCTGTTTTCAGAAGCATTAAAATGTTTTACAATTTCAGTCCTTTTACAATGTCTTCAATAACTCTGTTGTAAAATTATGGAAGCAATAAATCCTGTCTATCTTTAATTGAAATCCTTTAATGTCACTTTTTAGGGCGGTCTGAGTTTTGCAGTTATTTGCACATATCTAGTAGGAAATGTGCGTCCTTGTAGTTTCAACAGTCTTTGTCCTTCAACATAGTTCATCTCATGACCCACAAATGTTTTCCATGTTGTGTGGTCTCTGTTCATACCCTTTTAATTTGCTGCACAGAGCTTATATTGCATCCTTTTTGTATTTGGACCCCACAGAAATAATTTTTGTGCCCATTCAAATCATGAGGGTCAAATCAGTCTTACACTGAGTTCCTTGCCTTGCTAACTCTAGTGTCTGGGTCTAGCTCCATGCAAATTAAACCAGCATTACCACTGAAAGCCCTGCTTTAACTTCTGTTCCGGCTGTGCGATCCCAGCTTCTTGCCTCTCCCTCTCTGGTGGTAGGATACAATGTTCAGGTGGTAAATGGGATCAGGGAGCAGATTCAGCTCATTAGTTATAACCTGTCATGTGGCTGTGTTTTACTTGTACAGGTATTTGTGTCAGCGTGAAGGGTGATTACAGGCACAGGGATTAGTACTTGGGACTGGGAGGTGCAGCCTCTTTCCATCAGCATTGCAGTTTGAAATTGTCAATGGATTTGTAAGGCTGGCCAGTGAGGACATGTTCTCCAATCAAGGAGGCTGCAGAAGCAGCCAGAGCCTGGTAGAGTGCTTGTGCTAGTGGTTGCATGTTCATCTAACTGGTTCCATACTGGTTCCACACTGTCAGTCTTCCACATACACTGTCTTTGGCCATGGGTCAAGGTGTGGCATCTTTTGCAGATGCAGAGCTTTTCTATAGGGAAGTGTTGCCAGTTTAGAAAAAGTATGTGTTTTTCCCCCGAGTTTCTGAGGAGAACCTTGTGTGGGCTTTTTTAGATTTTTAAGAGTTGTTCAGTATTTGTACCTGTAAAGTTTTTCCAATGGCAACAGTTAGGCTTACTCTTTCATATTTATTTTTTTTTAATAAAGGTAGGGCTGCTGTAATAAGATATGGCATGTGCATGATATCTTGCTATGGAGCCATTATAGCACTACAGTTTAGGCAGGGAAGGAATTTCTTTCCCTTTGCACTCTCTTTCAGTTTGTTTGTGGCTTTTTGTTTGTAAGTCTTTTTTTTTTTTTTTTTAGCACAGAAGTATAGCTCTATTCATAACCAAAACAATATGTTGTACCAACATTGTCTATGCAGTAATGGTAGTTTGGATGTTGTATAAACCCCTGAGCAATAACTTTGCTATTCATGTGCTACTTATCCTTTGCAAGTTTCTTTTCCTATTAAAAAAAACAACACACACACACACACACACACCCCCCCATAGAACACTGTAAGAAATAAAGTACAGTAAAGTACCCAGTAACTGGGATGGATATGACTGCACTGAGAAAAAGATGCCATGGTCATTTGGGAATTACTCAGTTTATGTTGCTGTTAATCACTGAACATGTCCATGTTGAAATATAGACTTATATTTACAGAACTCTGAACAGTGTCTAACTGAGTTTCAGACTTATGTAGTTAATAAAAGAGCCAATTCTCTTCAGACAGCCTTGAATTCTTATTAGATGTATAAGTTTCATTTTAGGCAGCAGGTTTCTACATACTGGAAGTCTCAGGCTAAAGCAAAAAGAAAAGGGAACTTGTAGATGTTTGTAAGTATAGTGCAGAAAGGAAAACTGCTGTTTCTGCTGCCAGGGCTTCAACCAACTCAGTTGTAAGGTGTTTTTTTCCCCTATAAGAAGGGCAGGTAAGAAATACAACTTGAGAAGAACATAATTTTATTTCTAGTGCTCTCAAGTAGCTAATGTATTTTTAATTAGAAAAAGCATTGAAGGGGGAAAGCAACTGCTGTTTCTTAATAAAAAATTTTCTATGTCCTACACAAAGAGCAATACAAGTCCACCTGAGAATTTTCACTAGAATTAATGGGGCTAGTTGTCGAAATGGCATGTGCTGCAAGGAATGAAAAAACAAGGTTTGAATTAATGAAGCCTTACAGTAGTACCGTGTAGTAAGTGCAGAAAGTTCTTGTTTCTTTCACAGCTTGAAACCTAATGCAAAGAGAAGTCATATGACTTGAATTCACTTCCTCGCTCTAACACAAGAACTATGCTATCATTAGCATAGTGTTAGAGCGAGGAAGTGAATCCAAATTCTTGACGATGTCTTCCATCCCACTTAGAAAACAGCTTTTTTTTGACACTTGAAGGCAATAAAATCATTGACATATTTTTGATAAAAGTCCATGTAGACAACATTCTCTTTTTTCAAAAGCAGAACTGAACCAAATGAAATAACACAATAAAAGCTGCATTTTAAGTAGGGTGCTCTTCATAGCCATACAGTGTACTTGTAAAACTTTAACTAAAATCAGATATTTTTTTTCTTTAGCTGAATTCAGGTAGTGCATCACTGAGAAGATATTCTCATAAATGAATGGCTGCTGTGGGCTTTGCCATTCAACTTAATTGCTTCCATTTCCAGGCAAAGTGGCTCTCCTGAATTCTGCATTGTTTTCTTATGCCTAACGGAAGGCTATTAATGCTTCCTCATGGAGGCAACCCCCTATAGCAGAAGGTCGGAGGGCATGTGGAGATGGATGTTTTAAAACTGCTCAGCTTACCTGCTGGCAGGTGGTAGAAGTGACAGCAAATTTAACATCAAAGAAGTAGGAAATATGTATCACTGACACTTCTGTTTAAGGCTGAATACTTCTAGGTGCCCAACACAACAGTAATGCTTGAAGCAGCTGCTGCTGTGAATAAACATATGTGAGTGTATTGATCTAGAATGTGAAGCTTAAAAAGTATTTTGGAACCGTATCATGGACATACGGTACAACATGGGATGAGCAGAATCATTGTTCTGATACAGACTTTAGAGATAACAGCAGCAGAAGAACGAAAACTCATGAAAGGTGCAGAGCCTTATGGAGTGATTTACAGAGAAGCTGGATGTGACAACACTAGTCAGTCTAAAAAAAATAAAAAAGCCCCCAAGTTAAAACGTTGGAGCAACTTTTCCTTAAAGTGAAATGATGAAGACAAACATACAAATGTGGGAGGAATAAAACAAATCAGCTGTTAACACCCTCTTTGAAAACACTTCTAAAAGAGAATAAAAATACTCTTTAGTGCCTTATAGAAATATTTTAAACTTTTCATCCTTTTAAAGAAGAAATTAAAGTAGCTCTTGATTCTCTACATATTAAGAATGAAGTGTTGCCCAATTCTGTGAGCACTTCCACATCATAAAAAGTGTTATGTCAAAATGACAACTGTTAGTTGTGAGAACAGATATCCTTCAAACCATATTTTTAACAAGTGCAATAAGATGACTTAACTGCCATCAGCTATCACGACTTTGGCCTCCAGTCCAAATCCATTTCGTGCAAAATTCTAGGGAGGAAATGGGCTTCATGCTGGGAAGAGAAAATTAAGAAATTTGGGTTAGAGAGTGTTCCAAGTTCGGTGGTTCTGTGCCAAAAACAGTCTTTAACTTTCTGCCTAGACTTGACAAATCAACAGCAGCATCTATAATTGTACTTCCAAGCAAAGAAGAGGACAGCATAAATACTGCTGATATATGATGCTCAGTAATGTCAGTTCACCTAAGTAAACGATCCCATCGTCCCTTCCAAATCCTGACAGAATGTTTCTGACCTTATCTCCATCCTATTTCTACAAAAACTACTTTTCTTTTGGTTTTGATTAGGACTTCCAAACTTGATTTACTGGGTCTTAAGCATTTGCAGCAAGATTAAAGTTTCTTTAGGTCTGTCTTTCCATGAAAATACTCTGTGCAGTATTTAAAATTATAATCATAAAATTGAAATTAATGATGTAGACTCTAGTTCTGAAGAAATGTAGTACAAATTAAGTAACTAGAGTGGCTCAAAGCAGAATCAAGACTTCCCTGAAGTTCAGAATGTGTATGCTGGTAAGGTCTTTTTTCTTCAGCTGTGATGACAGTACATTTTTTGTTTTAGAATAGATAATACTGTTAAGTTATATTTTTTGCAACACACCACTGAAAATTGAGTATTGGAAAGTGATCTACTTTTTTGTTCTATGTCCTAATCTCACAGGTTGATATTTAACTTTGCAACAACTGCCAAATCATTAAGTAGTGGAGTATTTTTACCTGCCTGTCCTGATAAAAGGGGATAGATTTTAAGCATCTCACCATACATAACTGCTGCAAACAGTTCTGTTGCTACAGCCTACCGGGTGCTTAAAAAACTTGAGCAGCTTAAAATTACTTTTCTATCTTCTTCATGTGTTGGGTTTTTTGGAGGTAAAGTCTCTTGTTTAAGTTTCTTTTCAGTGCAGTGTAAGACACTTTACAGAATCATTTTACAACTTTGGGTATTTTAGAGTGTTCCTTCCTGCATCCATTTTTTTCTCAGAATAGTTAAAGAGGGAATACTAATATTTAGAATAAATGCCTTTTAAATGGTATTGTAGACTTAATTTTCAGAGGATGTGGCTAAACAAATTAATGTTAAGGCATAAATGACCAAAAATTTATTTTTATCATCAGAATCACTGAAACTAGAACATCATAGACCAGACTGAACAATGACGAAGGTTTGGAAAAGGAAGGATCAATTTGTTTGTCTCCACACTGTGGACATGGCAGTGGGTATTACATAGGATGATCCTCACATGCTTACTTTATTAGTATGGAAACTTTAGGGGAACCCCAGCTTGGTTTCCTGGCTACAGGACACGTATATGAGCAGGACTGCTATGCAGCCACCCATCCCACAGCCAGTTCTTACCAATAATTCCCCTCTGAATCTAACCTACTTACAGACTGCATGAAAAACTTGACACTCAATCTTTATATTTGTATAGTCTACTTAAACATCCATATTTATAAATTAGGTTCTGCACGTTGTACTGTTTTATCTTCTTTTTTTTTTTTCCTGTGATTTGCCATTTTAATGTAGATTTTCAAATCCATGAATACGTTCTGGTAGTTTCAGCAAAATTTATTCCTTAGTAGTTAAGATGATGTATATTTGATCATTGCATGGTGGATGAGGTAAAATCAAATGCCCCTGTGGCATATATTCTAAATATTTATGTAGATGTTTTATTTGATAACTGCCATTCTGCTTTAGCTATTTAATAGGGGTTTATTGCTTATTTTGCAATCAAATACTGAGACCCAGGTGTACCAGAGGGCACTGAGGTATGTTGTATATGGTTTCACAGAACCATATTAGCGTTCCTTCATAATTTACATTGTGGTCATAGATCTTTTAAAATAACACACATGATTATAGGTCAGAAATGCATTAAGAAACTTAAACATAAATTAGGTGCGTGAACACATTGTTTAGAAGATCTTGTGGACTCCATTCCATTGCGAACACTTGTTATTAATGGTGGGAAAGGACAATTCTTACAGTGCTTTCTGTCTGTGGATTTAAAAAACGGTTTTACAAAGGATTGTTGTACCTATTTGCAGATGAGAAGATTGAGACAGAGAGAAAAGAAGCAATTTATCCAAGGTCACCTGGAAAGTTAATGATACAGCTGGAAGGAAAACTGATAAATTCGGAGGTCTGGGCCAGTTCTCTATTCAAGTGTTGTACTGCCTGCTTTGTTTCCAACTGTTCCTAGTTTCCTGAAGAAAACAAACATGCCCACTACAGTTTCCAGCCAGAATGTGGTAAGCATTCTGAAACTTCTGCTATAAATTTCTAGTTTTATTGTTTGTTTCTATCAACATTATACTATTAACCTCATTGAGTCCAATTTTTTTACCTAGTTGATACCACTGTAATTCCAATGTTGTTTTTTGAAATGGAGTTATTGTATATCTTTACCAATATAAATCAAGGTACTTTAGCCTAAATTTTCTACATGAGAATTCCTAATGTTCTGTCTTTAGAGAGATGCCTCCTGCTGCAATATATCTCATAATCTGTTTATATAAGCAGAAATTGTACCAAAAGCAAAGTTAGAGGAAAGGCCTTAACTTTACATTAAGTAAAGTTCTTATTCAGATTTAAGTTATTAAAAAAGCAGGTGTGTGTGTGTGTTAAGGAAAAATAGTATTATTTTTCTTATAATCCTTGACTATACATGAAACTGTTCAGTTTATTTCTGTGATTGGTATCCTGCTCCTTGGTGAATTCCTAGGACTGCCATTACAAATCTTAACTTCACAAGGTCCGTTTCTTCAAGACCATGCTGTTCTTGCTATGACATTAACAAACCCTGCATTTATATTTTAAACTTTCTGATGGAAACATTGCTGGTTAGAGTTGTTTGAAAATCTTTTAACAAATCATTTTCACCTATCTGGTAGAGCTGGTAACTTTTAGCTAGTCTCTCCATCTCCAGGTCTACCAAGGCTATTTAGCTATGGCCCTGTGGTTCATGAGCAGGATGTGTTAATGGGCTCGTGGAGGACTTTACGAGGAAGCAGGTAAGGTTGTCCCTCTGCACTGACCTCTCGGCTGTTGTAAGCAGCGTTACAGAGGTCTGTGGACTTTCAAGCAGGATTTAATATGACTAATCATGATCCCACTGGATCTGACTGACATTTGGTAATGGCTTCAGTGCAGCAGGAGTAAGTCTTTAAGAATCAAACATTTTATGTATTAAAAGGATAGTCTTCATATTACTGCAAGCCTAACAATGAGGAATGGTTATTTTGTGCACTAAAAGAAGAGATCATGTGAAAAGCAAGGTAACAACCCAGGGTTTCAGCATATACACAAGAATTTGCTAAACTGAATAAACACAGATGGATCTAATTCTGATGCTAACTGGTGCATACTTGACTTTACAACTTAATAATACTTTTCAAGACAGACTTTGCCTACGTTATCTGAAATTGAATAGGTACCTTTCTTTCTCTGGTTAGAAGTTTTTTTCATGAGGCAATGTAATAATAATCACAGAAGTGTCTGGACTCGTTAAAATGTATACTTTTTCCTGAAATTTGAAAATTATGTATTGTATATGCTTTGAAAATATTAATGCTAAATTTTTCTATGAAACATAAGAACATGATGTTTTTTGACATCCAGATACAACCTTTAATTTCTTTGAAAAACAAGCTTCCAACTTCAGGACTCTGTGATGTAATGTGTCCTGCTCATTAAGGGAGGAGATCTTAGCCTATTTTCTCTTCTGAAATCCAAATATTTGTACTTAAATTTCAATCCATAAAATTAATGTAAGAAGAACTTTGGTTCCAAGATCACAGTTAGTTACATGTGTTCAGACTCTTAATTTTTATTCATCATAATTTTATTGGTATTTTGTTCCTTGAATTCCTGGCTAAAATCAGTCACACCACATCATTTCGTGTGGCCTTTTCAGAGGTGGTGTTTGTTCTGTCTCAGAGTTTCCTTTTTCATATTATTCAGTAACATATGTTATCCCGAGATCTATTTTCTACAGCAAACTTTTTTTTTTTTAGCATTCTGGTACAATAAATGGCAATAAAATGAGGTGAGTTTTCTAAGTCATATAAGAAAATTGTGTCTTTCATGGTTTTTATTGAAAAAACCATTTAATTACTTTTTAATGCTTTTTTAGTCATCTTGGCAATGTGCAGTGCATAGAAGCTAAGAATATGTGACTTGAGAAAATGTGTTGATACTCATTTTGGAAAAAAAATCCAGTTGTATTCATACAGAGCCTGAGCTGAGACCCAGGGGAGCAAACAGAACACTGTTCATTACATACCGGAGAAAATCTGTAGCTGATGTAAATTTTCATAACTCAGTTGACTTTAGTGAAGCTATGCTGATTTATAGGAGCTAAGTATTTTTTTTTTTTTGCATAGTGGTGGTATTTGTTTACTTAAAAAACAGCTGTGCTTAATATTGGACAGAAGAGCAAAATAATATTCCCTGACATGTATCCCTATCCTCAGTGAAGTTTTTCTGGATTTACATTAATCAAACTAGGATCAGAATCAGGTTCAATATATGCAAAATACTGAGAGGCATATCTATTTTATTATTTTTTTCCCCCTTATTGCTTTGAGCCACTTTGTTGGATCAAAGATAGTTGAAAGCTAAGCTAACCAGATGGTTGGGTATTTCCCTGTGGAAGACTGTCGTGGGGAGACACAGAACTAGAATAGGGGATTACTTGATTGCAGAGGTACTGAAAAACATTTGGCTAGAGTATTGTTGAGCACAGGTGATTGTAAACCGCTAGTGACCTGGGGGTTTGGCATAATACAGAGCACCATTAAAGCTGTCCTTTATTGCACTGGGTTTGAGATGGCTGTGGGATTAGTGGAAAGAGGAGGTAATGTGCCCCCTCTTCTCCTAGCTATATGGGGTGCATCTCGGCTTCAATGAAAAATTCAGTCTGTGAATTTTAATGTTTACTTGAGAAACCAGAGGTTTATCTTTTTATTTTGAGGAATACTGTTTTGTATGCAAACCTTCTCAGGCATCAAGCTGAGAGTATTCTCTGAGGTGTGTTGCTGCTGCTTCAATTACACAGTTTTGCAATTCATTAAACTCTGCTCTCTTGCATGAAAATGTTAGTTCATATAAAAACCTGTAATGTACATTTATAAAATGGCATGTATAACCATGTTGCAGTACATCTCCATTAATTACATTTCAGTTGCTATGCAATTTGCAAATTTAACAAGTGTTACAGAACAAAGAATGTCCCTTTAGTGCTATTGAGAGAAACCTAGAATGTTTCAAATTATGATTATTTCTGTTTTATTATAATATTCCTACAACCATTTCCAATACAATAAAGAATTTTTTAGGAGTCCTTCATATTATTTTCTAATGGTTAAACCCATTAAATCTCTTAAGTCACAGTACGAATTTGATCTATAATGACCCAAAAGTCTCGACTGTGTCTACCCAAGGCACCACCTTGTTCTCCAGGGAACATCGTGACAGCTGAAATCTTTTAATAGTCTGAGCAAGTAATTACCGCATGCGAATGGATGACAGCTAACTTTTCAGTCAGAAGCCCATTGCAGCTGAATTGATGATGTATGTCATATTGTGGGATGATACAAGAAAATACATCAAACACAGAATTGACATATTTACAAAAATTTATTGTCATACCATTTGAATCTTTAAAAATTGTGCCTAAATTTAGATGCAATCAGCCTGTACTTCTGTTGTTTATATGAGTGTGAATTGGCACAGATGTGATGGCCCTACCCTATGCACAATTAACAGAAGAAGAAAGAACTGGGTGTAAATGTGATTTATGAAAGTTACATAAAAATGTAATCCCTTTGGCTTCTGCAAATATTTAGAGGAAATCTTGGCCACGCATCTTACTTGATGGTGGAAGATCACCCTTAGAATAAGGATTAATGTACATTTCAATTTTTATTCATGTGGGCTTTTCGTTTTCGTTTCAGCACATATCCATAGTTGCTTTCAGTCAAAACATCTGTCTTAAATGTGAGTGCTTCTGGTTGTTAAGAAAACAATTTTATGAAATGTGAGGATAGAATAATCATCTCTCTAATGCAACATTAAGAAATTCCCTGCATGGGGAAAGACAGATTTACATTTGCTTTGTCTTATGTGGGTGTAAGAGATAATGAGAGTATAAATCTCTGTAGGATAATAAAATGTATAATTTAGAATCTTTTCATGAGATTAATGCCACACAGGTTTGTTTTTTTGGTTGTGTGTTTTTTTCTTTTTTTTACTTCATGAGATCAATATTTTCATGGGGTTACAGTTGCCTTATGAATAAAAATAAACAATTGAACATAACCTAATGATAGGATTTTGCAATTTAAAAAAAATTTCTTAGGAATAAAAATTTTCCTTAATTTTAGTGTAGACTCTTAAAACTCAAATTTTATTCATTTCTCAGGGACTTTTTATTAGGTATATTTTATGGTACTGTTCAGGAACTGATGCTTTCTAGAAATATGGTACATTGTGATAATGAAAAAGTGGACATACAAGAAGAAAAAGTAATATGTAAAGAAGGAACAGTTTCTAGTGTGGATGTTGGCACTGGTTACCAACATGCAATAAAAATAAAGTAATTTTCTGAGGTACTTTGTATTACTAAGCCTATTACCAGATGCTCATGCTTCTAAAAATAAAAACTATTGTGTTAATGAACTCTGTTCAGAGAGAATGAACATCAGAAGCCTCTTAAAGCCCTTTGTTACTGCTTTGTAAGAAGTGTTGGAAGGCAGCATAATTAAGAGTTTGGTTACTAAACTAAAACAGAGGTCACTACTCCTGGCTCTCCTGAGTGGTTTGGCATTTCACCTCATTTTCTGTGTTTTAGTTTACTAAGTGAAAGTGAGGGTAGCAGTACAAAGCTGGTGAAGATCCCAGTTGATCCTGGCAAGAATATAAGTGTTACAGGATGCTGTTCTAAAATTCCATTGCTAGGAGTTGCTATGTTCAAAATACTTGTTCTAATAAAACCTCATTCTGTTCTTGTTAATCTACTTTGAAATACTGCTTCTTGTTGCATGAGAATACCTTCAGACAAATGATTCTTCTGATCATTTTGTCTTTTTAAACTTTGAATTGCTTATTGTATAACTTTTTTTTAATGCTTTGCAATTGGATTGGATCAGATCAGTTCTCTTTTTTAGAGATTGAAAATGGTTTCTCTTTGAGGTTAAACTTTCACATTCAATCTATAATTACACCTATTCTGGAATTTAGTTTTTATTTCTGAGTTGATGATAATTTAAGGATCTCATCCTGTATGCTTTTTACGTGCCTCTTAACATGTTCATTTAAGCTACTCGAACAAAAGAAATGCTTCAGTATTTTCTGGAATTCGATGATATTTAAACATTAGTTGTTGGTATTGGTGTGGAGTGTGCTGTGGTACTCTTTCCCAAAATCTTTTGCTGTAAGATCAGAATTTAAGCTATTTAGTTTTAGAACTTAGTAGAAGTATTTCTTACATATCCTTCAGTAGGAATGGGGGTGTGAAACATGCTGCAAAGCTTCAGTGATTCCAGCTGTTAAAGTACATTTTGCTCTGTCCAAGAAATCATTACTCGGTTATTACTCGTATTTCCAAGCTCTAGAGAGTACACTGAGCCTTACCTGACAGTAGCCTCTCCCCTCCACTCTACCTTGTACCGCCTTTGTTCATCATGTGACAGCAATAATGCCGCTATTTTAGAAACCAGTTCTTTACAAAATTAACCATTATAATCTGGTTACAGAGAAAAGAAAGGCCCTGAATAGTCTGTTTTTCCATTTAACAAAGATAGTCTTTTATAACTTTAGCCAATGCTCCAAAGTGAACAGTTTTGTGTACTTCGCAGAAAATAGTCATGGTTTGCCTTTGATCCTGAGAAACATACAAAATCAGCAAAAAAGAGTGAGGTGGAATTGGACAGAAGTGATGTGCCTGGGAAAATGCTTTGGAAATCCCTGGCACGTTGTGCATGCTGCTTTATTACAAAGACAAACATTTACTCCTTGTGAGCTTATGTTATATATCACTTCTGGTAGAGCTCAGTTAATAGAATTAGAAAAAGTGGAGATGCCATTGGAGGCAAACAAATCCCTTTAGCCTGTTCCTGAAATGGAAGATGACGGTACTCTGATCTGCTTTTTAAACATTACCACTGTACATTGTACCCTGTGTCCAGGAAAAAGAACAGACTTGCTTTGGATCATCATTCCAAATGTCTACTATAATATGAAATATTACCAGACAGATGCTTCCAAAATCTTCAGGGTTTGAACGTGCTTCCCCGCCCGCCCGTAATTTTTCAATCCATCTCTGTTTTACAAATGCAAATTGTAGAGCTTGGTCTTTTAATCTCTGTTTCTTTTATAAACGTGTCAGAAAATTGCTGTACGTTCTTTCCTCAATCTGACACAAATTCTGCAGCATTTTATTCTTTAGTAATCTTAAACCTGAATAATAGTAATAGCTAGCTTTTATGTTGTACTTTACTGGGTAAGAAAAAGATGTGTAAAAAATTAATTAGGGAAGGTTTAACGAATACCATTGTTTTTCCTTCTGCCTCTCATTGTGATAATTAAAAAGGATTTTATTTTTGTACTGTGAGAAGCCACACTGCATCAAGGCCAACGCAGTGTTTACAAAGAAGCGACAGATGAGTTCTGTGTAGCCATAAAATGTAATGAAGTAAGCTGACATTGACTTGGCTCCTGTAAGTTTCTGTTATTACAGTTTTGTAATTTTACTTGGAAAATTGTGAAAGTTTTTTTATATAAATGCTAGTGAGGTTGTTAATAATTGTGTCCAGGATCAGCATAGTACATCATTGATCAAACCCATTGCAGCTTTGCTCTGAATCAAATGTGAGAAACTTGACAAGCCCATAGCTGTCTACTATAGATTTTTTACTGATATGCTCCAGGTATCAAAGTCAGAATTGCAAAAATATTGAAGAACAAACTCCAATTTATGAATCTGTCAATAATGGCAGAAGAAGCATTATGATTGATGTGATAGAAGATTACATGGGGGAAACAGCACAAATTATTGCTGTAGAACTTGTTACTTACAGATTTTACAAGTAGTAACATTTAAAATAATGATTATCTAATATGCTTCTCTACAAAACCACAGATCGTAAATTTCAGCTATTGGTTCAACTTCCAAATTGGTAGCTCGTATTCAGATACTTACTGTCGACAATTCTTTAAGTCCTTTTAAGAGTCAGGGGTTACAGGGTTTAATTGTGACATTGCAAGCCTTGTATTTGACCGTTTAGAAGAATGTTTCAAGTCCAGTTTACCAAGCTAACTGTATTGTTGTGTTGTTGTTCATGGTTTTCTATTCTATCGAATCCTTGTTCCTTTTGCAAACATTATCAGCTTTAATTCCATATTTATAGTAAAAGAATACATTGTGTCATGGGCTGAGAATCAGTCCTCTGGGTTGCTTTTTACCCTAAATAATTGGTAATTACTTAGTAAGAAATGTAGTATCAAGAAAGTATTTTCCAATTTGGTATTGTCATATAACTGCTGAGTATTTCTGTCTCTCAGAATCAGAATTGTGTGTGGTATTGAGTTCAAAGCTTAAAACACATCCAGAAATACGTTGTGAACAGTTTCTGTCATTTGTTAGTGGGAGTATTTGATCTGACAAGACTTACCTTCCCCCCAAACTTGTTGGGTGCCATAAAACATAATTAATCCTTTAAGAGTAAGTGATGGTCTTTAAACAGATATTGCATGATTTTCCTTGGAGTCAATATTGAGGTGGATGACTCATAGCAGTATAAAGTCACACTATTTACTCTTTTGAAATATTGACAAAGCAATGAAATTCTTTTAGTCCTCTGGATTTTTCCAAGATAGATTTATTCTAAGAGAAGTATATCTGTTTTCTCAAATTGAATAAACAGGAAAAAATATATTTTGAGACATGTCTAAGATGCTGTCTGTCTCTGGATGGCATTCTGCAACAGCAGAGAGAATTGGATTGGATTTGGCATAAGTAAGTTTGACTAGGAAAGGATTATTCATGGGAGTTTGCTGATAGTGCTCTAGTACTTGGAACTTACTGATTCTTTGGAGATGCCTTAACAATCTTGTGACTTTTTTGAAATGCAGCAATGCATACCTATTCAACTGGGCTCACAGAGCAATGTGAACTGTTTCCTTCCCTTTTGAACGGATTTGAATATTAATGGATTAATAGATTTTTAATATGAATATTGGAGGTTTATATTGCCATAATCTCGATTGTCAGGGTGCCTTTTTATAGGCAATGAAAACAAAATCTGGGGAAGAAATCTGGCATTATATACTTGTGCTTCTGGATTGTCAACAGTGATTGAAGCTGAAGTTTGAAACACAGAGATATAGACCTCCCTACATATGTCAGTCACTGCTGACTTCCCTAGAATATCCAGCTGCCCTAGATTTCCCATGTCCTCCATCTTTTTAATGTGTTATAAAAAAAAAAAAAAAAGTTCCTTACATACTATATTCTTTCCTATAGATGAGTAAAAAATCCTCAGACTGGAAAGTCAACTACCTTTCTTCACTGGTGAGAAATGTTATACACCAAGCTGCTAAAACCTTGGCATCTATTATTGTGCCAGACTTGAGCATAGCTGTGGTGGGACCCTCAACGGATTGATCTGTGAACTCTGCTCAGCACTCTTGAGACAGTACAGAAGGAAGCTTTAAATTAGAGTCATAGTCCATGATCCTGAAGGTATTCTAGTGTCAAACCTTTTGTCCCCTGACAAGAAGACTGTCGTAATTTGTACTAGTGTCAAAAGTCCCATATAGGGATTGCAGGGTTTAGGAATACTTTTCCCAGCTCTCTACACCATGTTCACTTCCCGCTCAGCAAAATGCAGGAGGCTTCTTATATTGGAGAAGTTGTCCTCTGCAAAGATCCTTGGGACAGTTTTTGGTTTCGTACCATAGAAAATTTACTAAGTTTTGAGGCACAGTGTTTTTCACAAAGGTCTGATAAAACTGGATGGTGGGAAACCGATAATCAATATCCATCTTAACATTAATATTTGATAAAACTGGATGGTTGTAAACCTGTAATCAACATCCATCCTAATATTAATATTGTGATCCAACAGTAGCAAATACATATCCCTGTTCATACCTGCACTACATTGCTTTGATGCAATAGTCAATTGAGTTGTAGAGAATAATCTTGTGCCTGACCTCAGTACTTGGGGAGTACTTAGAAACATTTAATCAGATTTGTCAGATCAATGGAAAGAAGTTTGCATAATGCAGTGTAAAGAACTTGTAGTAGTATTAGTTAAATCAGATAGAGGAGTTTAAATTGATTCTTATTTGTTGTTTACTATTTCAGCTTTATTAAGCTCTTATCTCTTTCTAGCATTATTTAAAGAAGATGCTGTCTTCTGACTTGTCCTTTTTAAATATAATTTTTTCCTATTTTAAGCATTCTTACTCTAATTTGTCTTTAGTCTTCTAACCTGGGTACTTCCCTCCATTTTCTGTGTTTCAGAAAATTTTGGCTCATAACTTATTTCCCAGGTTAGAAGTTAACTCCTTACAGCCCCACAGTTGGCCAACTAGATGCTTGTCTCCTTACATCCACCCTTGGGACCCAGCTATATATTGATGTGTATTAATTATTCAGCATCTGTCAAAATGCTTACATCCATCCTAATGTGAATATACACCTTTCTTTTATACTCAGGGATGCCCAGAATATTCAGTGCTTTGTCTTTATACTTGCTGGACTAGAGATCAGGGGACCCAATTCAAGTGCTGAAGTTGATTTTTTTATTCTTCCCCCTCACCCCCTGCCATTTAGTGATCGGTAATAGAAGCCTGTCTTCAAACGTATGCACACATACATATGTCCATGTGCTTTCCCCCAACAAGTCGCCTAAAAACTGCATTGAGATCATGAGCATAACACAGTCTGGTAGCTTCTGGTCCAGTAAAAAGTCCTGTGGTATTTATAATTACTTGAACTCAGTGTGCTATTTGGGAGATGACTGTTCCAGCCAGTGGCTGGTGTGGATCTGACAGAGGGAAGAGCAGTACTTCATAGATGCTGCTAGTTCTTACAGCCCTGTGATTATTTTTTTATCTTCTATGGTCTTCTACACATCTATGAACTTTTCAAGGATGATCCTGCTTAGTTTGTGAGATCGTAAGTCATACTGTGACTTTTCCTGAGTTGATGTGTCTGGTTTTAAGGCCAGTATTTATAAGCAATTTGGAAGGAAGTCACATCTATTACAATTCTAATTTGTAAATGGTTTGGTTTTCTTCTTATTATGTGCTAATGAAGTGAATGCTAAAAAGTCTGTAAATGATATCCAAGGATTCACCAGGGTTTATTATTCAAGGGTTCATCAGTGTTACATTTAATGTGTAACTGCAAGCTGCTTCCAAATTCCCCTGTTTTTTGTTTTTATCTGTGCATTGCTCTTGCATGCCTTATGTGACCATACAGCATCTGGGGGATGATGGTGCATGGGCCAAGGGCAGCACAGGACCACCTTTTCGCTGACAGTTCACTATTTAGCTTGGATTAAGTACATAGAGCCCTAATCTTAATGTTGATTGTTGTTAATGTGTGGTGTAATGTTAAGGTGAACTGCCTTACCTTGGTATGGTGTGAACTGTGAACCGAACCATGATGAGCCACTTTTTAAAATTAACTGGACTGAACTGTTTTTCTCAGAAGTGCATTACATCTGTTTAGGCTAGCTTTTCTGTTCTGGTGAATGAGTATCTGTGTTGGTGTATACAAAGACATGATGTGTGAGGAAGGAAGTCCGTGTGCGTGGAGGGGAGTACAATTGGTGTACCAAGTGAGACCATTCCAAGTACCAGCTGGCTTGGTAAGCTCTGAGGCATGGTGGTACACGCAGATTTGTTGTGCCAGAAGCAGGCTGGAGACACAGACATGTCTCTCACAGTTGCAGTTCTTTGCTAACTCACTGTTTTCCGCAGAGCAAACCCATCTGCACTGAGCCTATTCAGTGTTACAGGTTACTCCTTTATTGTAGCTTGTCTGCCAGTAATGGTTGCTGCTAACAGGACTGAGGTCCACCAGCTCTTTTCCCCTGGGCTCTTTCCTCCTTGCCTGCATCAGCGAGAGAGTAATGACCATGGGAAAAGTCCTCTTTTCCTGCACCTTGAGCCCTTATAGATAGACAATGTGAGCTACAGACACCTTCTGATAGCAAATTATATTTGGAGGCAGTCTTTTTCTTCCACTGCTTGTGCAATGGAGGTAGTTGTTTCTGAGCACTAATGAAGCCAAACACAGTGTGTTCTCTTTTTTAGAACACGTATTTCCTTCCCCTCACCCCCTGCTGCCCTAAGGAAGTATTTCAGCTACATCTTTAAGTTAGTCCCTGATGCCCAGTGTAGACTTTGCTTTCCAGCTAAGTATAAATTGGTATTTTGCCAGGAGCATAGAAATCTGTAAAGTACAGACTGACTTTTTAAAGAGATGCTTTGGGATTGTTTTTATCAGATTTGGGGAAAACATACCTTATTAAGTGGGGTGTTTTTTTCCCCTGCCTGAAGGCTGCAATTTTTTTTTTCTGAAGTACATCAAAACTAGAACATGACAGGGCAATTAATTTTTTTTAATTTATTCAGTAGTAATCAGTAAACAGATACTTTCTCATACCCACTCAGCATGCTTTGTATACGCAGTTTGGTTTTGTGGAGGCAGATTGCTGTCAAGTTAGAAGCTTCAACACAATTAGTAGGATCTCTTCATTAGTATCTATTGACAGGAATTTGATCATATACTATTAGCTGAAGCTGGGACTGAGTATTGGCTCTGGCAATGTTATTATTTGTTCCTCCAGCTGATATGTTAGTTTGGCTGTGCATGATAAATAGCCAATGGCAAAATGGTTTCAGATTTCTATTCAATAATTTATATGAATAATAGCATTACATTTGCTTTTTTACTTTCATCTGTGAATCTTGCATCCTTTCTGTGCAGCAGAGCAATTGCAGGAGGAGGCTGCCTGCTCTCCAGAGCAATCACAGACTGGAAGCTTTTCCTGGGACAGTGGGAGATGTGGTTTGCAGGCTTTCAGGCTGAAGAGGAAATTGAATCTAGGTCTCCCACTACATCAAAGAGTTTTCTGATTGCCAGGTTATTATTAAAATACACATATCAACACAAGCACCTGTAACTCAGAAGAAAAACTTAACAACTCTGTTATCCTGGCCACAGGATGTCTTGAACATACCCTGAGATGAGACCCCTCAGCAAACTAAGTTTTAGAACTGCTCAGAGTGGGTGATTGGAGCTGTGCATCGAGGAGAAGCTCCAAGTGTTCAGGGAGCTTCAAGGTCAGGAGTGCTTGGGAAGCAGAGGCTTATCACTGGTTGGGATGCAGCTGTGCAAAGGCTGTTTGTTTGTAGTTTGAGATGTACATGCAGAAATTGTTCCAAATAGTATAAATTCCTTTTACAGTAATTGAGGTATTCCAGTACTGTCTTAAGGGTCACGGGATAATTTGCATTTTTACAGTGTGAAATAAGGTGAAGACTAGATGACAAGTGCTTTTCAGCAAAGCTATTTTCTCCACTGAGGGATAGCTGAATGGTTCTCAACAGCTTGTTGAGATGTTGAAATGCTATTTTCTGTGCATGTAAGTACATCTGTAGTTGCAGTGCATGATTGCTGTGTCTGATAAAAGAGTAACATAATACAAATTATGCAGGCAGATTTTAAAGTAACTGTGTGGTTTTGCAAGTTTGGTAACTTTTTATACTGTTGACTTAGAATGGTGCTCTGAACAGTCGCTTGCCACGTGTGCACAGTCAAAAATCCCAGACAGCTTTTGTGTCAAAAATACATGCTCAGTATTTTGGACCAGCAGTTACATGGATAGAAGTAAAAAGTGTTACGGTTGTTTTTCTGTGGTAGAATGCAATACGTAATTCATGAAACCAACCTGCCTTGGCAGGCTCAAATGTATTTCTAGTGCTTAACCTCAGCTATATGTCCAAATCCATAAATTATAGTGTGACATAGCAGCTACCACTTTGATCCAAGCATATCTTAATAAGCCTCTCACATCTCAGTCAGTCATTAGGAAGAATGTCAGTGGCTAGCCTGAATGTTACTAGATTTGAAGTTTATTGGGGGGAAAAGTCTTTGGCCGTTGCCTTGCTAATTCATCCTCATTTCAAATGGTAAACATGTTGGTAGATGTGAATGAAAAGCCTCCAGAGTATAAATAATAAATGCTTCTTCCAGCTGTACAGAGCACTTTATGTTTTTGAAATGGTGCCAGGTTGTGGGGTTTTTTTTCCCTTTTAAATGGATTACATTGTTACATAGTAGTGCATTTTCTGCTAGACTCTGTGAAGGTCTTTATCCATGTTCATAACTGTTGATTTTATATAATTACTACCATAAAACGTCATATGCTGCAAATTAAACACAAACAAATGAATATTCAGGGAATTCTTAGTAATTTGTAGTATTTTGTATGAGCTCAGTGCAGATGTTAAGGAGTTTCTCAGTTCTTGACAAGTAATAGATTATTTTGTTCAAAATGTCTGAATTATGAATATATTTATGTGTTTTCTTACTAGGATAATGTTTATGAATTTATCTTACCTGAGTTACAATTATTCCATCAAATCCACACTAATGACAACACTTGAAATCAAAATGCATCCCTTCCCTCCACCCCCCCTCCCCATCCCCCAAATAATTGAAGACATGTTGTGGCACTGTTCCTTTAGGAGACCTTCATCCTCTCCAGTTTGGCTTCCTTAATGTACAAGGTTCATGTTAGTGTACCTTAGGCACAAGACAAAAGTATAAATTAGCCATCCATAAATTTCTTTGAAAAATCACGGTATGAATCTTTATAAGGTTTCAACTCTCACTTAGGAGGCAAAGACTGACTTGTCTAGCAGTGATGAAGGTAATACCTATCAGAAAACCACAAAGTGAAGTCTTGGGAGCAAAGATTGAGTTAACCTTGGATTTCTTGGCAGTTGTAGTATACTTTCTTTGCATAGATCTGGGAGCTGGTCAGTAGTGGAAGCAACTCATCTTTATATTTCATAGTAGTGATATCAGTACATAATACTGAATATACATATAAAGCATTCAGATAAGATGGTATGGTGGGTCTATAGTGTATAAAAATAAAAACACGGGCATTGCACATTTTAATAAAAGTTATTTTCCCAGCGTAGTCAATTTGTATGACTAGTATTTCCAGAAAGAATTTCCATTTGAGCACTAGAAACTAGTATTTATTGCCTGTCAGCATCCTGTTGAGATATAGTTCAAAACAAAGCATATAAACCCAATGATGAGTCTCTGTGCTGAACTGCTGTTTATTCTTTGGATGAAGTGAAAAGAGGTAAGAGAAAAATGCTGTGTGTTGAAGAGTATTTTGTGGGAGTCATAAAGTAACCAAGTCATACCAAGCATTAGCTGTTGCATGGTTTTCTCTTTTTAATGAGAATGAATCTATTGCTAAACCACTGTCTGCAGTTTCTTTCCTGTATTGTCCCTGCTTTAATACATGGATGACATTCCAGTCAGAGACAGTCGCCTTCATTTCCTGAATGCCTGGTCTTATAATAGGACTCTGTATTAAATAGTATCTGCAGATAAAAATTAGATAATGGCACATGAAAGATTACTGTCCCGTGGAAGTAAATGGCTGTTGGAGACATCTGTGTCACTGCAAGTGTGATTAAGGCAAAAGTGCATGAAGATTTTCAAAGGCGGCAAAGCTTTAGTGACGAATGAAGGATCTTGGCTGTCAGAAAGCATTTGATATACAACAGTATGGTGAATTCAGAGCAGAGATTTGATCTCTGATTTGATTATATTTCCTTTAAAAGAAAAAGCTTCCTTCTCTCTTTAGGTATAGGGAAATCTCAGGAGAAATTGGTCATACTTAGACTGCAGAATGAGGTGCTTAGCTGCTGTTTTGCTGTATTTGCCACTCTCTGGACATGTATTGCCTCAGGCTGTTCATTCTCAGCTCACCAAGACGTTGCAGCTCTCACAATTTCTTATGCTTCTTTTAAGGGCAAATGTATTTGATCTCTACTTTGTGCAGTGCAGTGTTCTGGCCCTGTTTCATCATCGTGAGTTAAATCCTCTTCAGACTTCTTCAAAACCTCAAAGAGTCTTGACACAGCAGAACTTTTGCAGCTGAACTGTATTGTGCACCGGGAGTGCATCCCTCGCTCTCTGCAGGAGCTTTCTGTTTTCCAGTGTGCGGAAGTCTGGAGAAGTAGTCTGCTCCTGAGCCGTATCAGAAGAGAGCTCAGGAGTTACTGGAAGCAAGTGGCAACTGCGGAATAAAAACACGCAGTCAGTAGACTTGGGCAATAAAAGAATAGTCGCTGAATCTGTGAACTCATTTAGGATTTGGCTCAACAGTAGCAGTAAATGGAAGCAGATGATAATCAGCTTCTGCACTGTTGGTGCAGAGGGTAATGAATGAACATTTACTGCTTCTGTTCCGAGAAGCCATACTGAGTTAGCAGCAGCATTTGGCTGGCTTGGCTTTGATTTTATTACAAGTGTCAGGAGCTAGTGTCTAGACGGGTGCTTTGGCAGCTAATTGATCTCCAGCATTTGATATGCTAATTATTTCTTTCATAATATGCTAATATGTGTACAGTGAAAAAACACCTTTTAAATGCTAGAAGGATATCTGAGGCATATTTTGAAATGGCAAGTGAGACTTGTAAATCTTGATTTATATCAGTACGATATAAAAGTGACTGAGTGCTTATAGCTGTGGGAATTGAGCTTGAAAATGGGGTTCATACAGTGACTGTACAGGGCATGTGTAACAGGCTATCCTGTGCAGCCCCAACAGCTAGAAAACTGGTATGGATTAGGGAATATACTACTCAGTTCAACACACTTAATAGACCCTGGCAGCTATTTTGCAGCTACTACATGAATGTTCTTTTTGTGAGATCAGTAATCTGGCCATCATAGTTTTTATCGTATTTCCTGCAGTTGGACAATGAAAAACTAGTGGTAGAGAAGTGTAGTTGTGTCACCTCCCGGTTCTCCAGGATAGCACGTACCTCTCTACATTAAGATTACTGCTCCAGGTAACTGAATTACTTGCTGGCTCTCTGAATTCCTAACATTTGACCATTCAAAAGTAGATTTACTTGACTGCTTTGAGATGTGCTCATATGCTAGATAGTTCATTCCCAATTTTTTTGTCCTTTTCCTTTTTGGATTTTCCTTGCACTCTGAGTACTTTAAAATACAATCTGATGTGGCTCAGTCATTAGCTTTCTGTAGTTCCATGTGGAATTTTAATTGTACGTGTTCTTCAAACTTTGAAAGAAAGGTGCCATCAGGGAGAGTTTTCATGCACATTTTCTGTTGTCTGTCACTACTCAGCTATTTTAAAAAATACTTTTATTAAATACATAAAACCATAAATTTTTTTGAAAGCTATCAAAGCAAGTCTGCAGAAGGATAACTATTGAGCAGCTTTCCTAGGACAGAGCTGCAAGAACACATTTTTAATGTAGTACAGAGCCAGAGGCAGAACCAGGATCCTTACTGACCTTTAGAGATCAGCCACATTTGGCAACTGAACAATTTAATTTCTTTCAATATTTTTAAAGGAAACCTGCTAGATTTTCTTCTGTACAGACACCTTTTGCATAGACTAATAGTCTGTCCCAGTGCCATTAGGTAGATAGTAATTAGATTACCAATATGTACTTAAAGTTTTAAATAATAGGAAAATGTCTGATCTACGTTTGGCTTCAGTCCCTGGCAGCAGATCAGCTGAACACCTATCAGTGTTACAAGTCCATGAGCAGATTCTGCAGCTGTGACTGGAAACAGATTCCATGTCTGCTGTAATAAGCTTATCTGTATGCTCAAAGCCCTAATCACCTTCTTGTTGCCTCAAGAGGACTTCGATTTTATCTACAGGGGTATAAGAAACTGATTATTTAGCTCTGCAGACCAAACCAACCAAAGTAAAACCACCCATTCATTTTACAGCAGAAAGTTAGTGAACTGATTGCTGAAAATGAAGTTAATGGAGCTATGCTTACTAAAGGCCAAAGCAGTAAGTCAAAATGTTTTCTTATGTCAAGAATTTTTATGTACAGTGAAATTCATCCAACTACAAAATCCTGCAAATGATGTGGAATCACAACAGTGTTCTGGGCAAAGAGGGTTATATTTTTATATCAAAATGTAGTGTGTTATATTTAGTTTCACTTTGAGTTTCTTCAGAACTGATATAAAGCTGGTGACAAAGTAGAACAACTCGTCCTGATATGAGTGCAAATGATAAAAGGATCTGGTCTTCCATAGATGACATACATTCCTTCTTGTTCTAGCTTACTTTTCAAACGTTTAATTTTCTTCACTTGCAAAACTGATTTTTGGAAGCACCAAGTATCTGACATTCTGAATCTCCTTCTTAAGCTGGGGTTCTCAAAGGAATAATTTTAATTGAAATTGAAGGATAAAATATTTTTGCATCAACACAAGGACTTCCTGATAGATTTTATTTGTGGCCTTTTACTTCTGGTTCAGGAAATGATTTCCTGGATGCATTTGAACACTACAGCAGTAGACTTGAGAATTAATACTTGTCATACATTGTGGGTCTTTTTATCTTTTAGCCCAAAGAATTACATCTGGTTGAGACTATGTAGTTATATGGTAACTGCTCCTTTGAGGCTTCATTGATGAGGGTAAAATCTTTGCCACTTTCATCTATGCACATAATATTACAGATGCCACATAAAATAATGTCTTAATATGCTTACAGATTATTCAAACATAGCACACAGGCATGTTATTGATACAGCTTTAATAAGGGACATGTTTGGACTGGTTAGATTATTGAAATACAGCTTTAATAAAGGCAATAATTAAAACTTGTGATTTAAACAAGTGTAGTGACTTCACTATAAAGAAATCTAACATGCTTCAGAAGTGTCCCTTGCAGCTAAGTAGACTTCAAACAAATGTATTTTGCGACTGTTTGTTTCAATGTTGAGTTGAATTTATTTTAGCTGTGTTGCTGCTTCTTGCATTTGCTTTCTAGAAATATTCTTAGGGAATAGGATTTATGAGTGGGAGTGTTCACAGAAAAAATCACAGCATAACCTTTGTAAGCACAACAGTCTCCATAAGATACAGCATCCACACAGAAGATTTGATGTTATAAATTTCATCCTATCCACAAGAAAAAGAAAATATATCATTGAAGAATTAAGTCAGTGAGTCAAATTTATGATGCTAACAACTTGGAAGAAAATTCTAAATATGTCCCACAAATAAATCAGTGGGGAGGAGGAAAGCTGACATATAAATAATACCACATGAGACCAGTGAATGGTCAGGAAGAAAGAAATCACGAGTAGAGCATGAATTCCAGATAAGCTTGTGTATAGAAGAGTTAGAAAATTAACAAAAGTATAAAGGGATTTCAATTAAATGTTTAAAATTATTTTCCAGAAAGCTAATGTGGAAAATATATGTTCCTTAATATGACATCTATTTGCTTTCAAATATAAACATGCCCTATTAAAATTATACCAGTTATCTCATGCGGTCACATCATTATGCTCAAATGCAAGGTGCTGTTTCCAAAGTATTTGTTATGCAAGCAGTACACACACATCGGCAGTTGGATTAATGGTACTCGATGGATTAATTAGAGGCTGCCACTGCAGTACATTCAGTACTTTCTGACAATTCAGTAATGCACCTAGGATACATCAGCTTGTATCCTGTGAAACAAATTATTCCAAAGTAATTTTCTCACGTGTGATTTTTTTAAATAGTAGTTGCTAACTTGTACTCGTACTCCTGTGAGTATTCACCGAGTTTGAATGAGTACAGTTTAGAGATAAATACACCTTCCATTTTTACGTAGTTCTTCTGGACATTAGTGTCCCCTTTGGCAGTATTCATGATTATTGATCAAACTGAAAATAAACATCTTCAGTAATGAAAACCAAAGCTCAGGAGAATAATGTTGAAGTGAGAGTGCACGCCTGTTAAGATTCCGAATTTTGAGCTGTGATATTTCCTCTCTGTTACTAAATATCTCGGAAATTTTGCCCAACCTTTTTAGCAGCCACAAAGAACTGTGCTGTAGATAAAAAGTCTTGATGGTAATTGCTTTTTAAGTGGTTCTTCCTGGAATAATCTACTTGTCATAATCTAGAGCCCTCTGGTTGCTGCTCAGCAATCCTTTTTGTATCAAAGTTACGCGTACTATGAAGATCAAGCCATTTATTCAAGAGTCCCAGAGCTGCAGCCAGTAATGATATGCTCATACAAATCTTGCCTTTACTGCATTGGTGGAAAACTGTGCAGCAAATCTGATTTTGTAATGAGCCTCATTCACAAGAGCTCCCTCCCTCTGCCTTGCTTTGGAGTATGCTTACACTTGTTCTCATTCTGTTTTACTTTCTCTTTGTAGATCCTAAGCATCAAGACCTTGTATCAAAACTAACCAGGAGAACACTTAAAAATCAGTTACCAATAAGTAATTCTACACTTGAACTTTCTTTCCAACAAAGCAGAAATATTACAACCTCTAACAAGTGTTCCTTAATCATCAGAAGAGAAGATGTTTAGTTTCCCCAGCAATTAGTTTCATCACTGTTGCATTAACTCCATCTTCTACCTTGGCAAATGGAGGAACAGGCTTGGTGATTGAGCACAGTGCAGTATGTTATAAATCACAACTCTGAGTTGTAGCACAGTGGCAAGTAAGTCAGACAAGATTTTAAGAATATTCCCTTACTTTTCCCTTTATTTTTAGAATATTCCTTTTAGGGACTTTCATTCATAAACAATATTTTATGTAAGTATGACAAGACAACACTAAAAATTAAATGTGGATGCAAATTAGTAAATCTTGCAGCCTAATGTTTGTGGCGCTTACAAAAACATTAAAAATATTCTTGCCAAAAAATATATATATTTGCAATTTCTTCATATATTAGGGAAGAGATTCCAAAATCTCCTCCTGGTTTTAAGAATTTCACTCATCTCTTCACAGCATGGTGATGGCACATCGAGGTAGACGTATCTGTAACTTGTTGCACGCTACTGTGGCTGGCGCCTTTGACTTTCCAGCTCAAACAGCTGAGTACTCTTTTACCCCTGCTCTGACTGAGTGTGGTCTTTAGCACACAACCCAGGATCAGGATTTGAACGTACACTTCTGGGTTTGTAGCACTTCCTTGAACAGCTCTGCCACTAAGCCCTCTATCAGGTGAAACAACAGAAAAGAAATTCCTTATTTGACTGTGGTAGCTGCGTGGCTGTGTATTGTATTAATTGCCATTGATCCAGACTAAAACAGCATCATACATAAGCTCACATGTGCTGAATAACTTCCAAGTCATAGTTTTTGGAAGGTAGCTGGTTGCAGCCATTTTACAAGCAGAAAGAAGCTAAGGTGATTCTCTCAGTCTCATCCTTACAATTTTAACAGTCTGTGAAATAATATCATACTTCCATAATCACAGATAAAAATTAGTTTGGTGTATGCTTAATGATGCACAGTTAGTGAAATAAATAGATGACTAAGGCTGTTAGCATTGTACAAACAGATTGATTGGATTTTGATGTATAGACATCTAATTATTTTGAAAATTTGTATGTAAGTGCTCTACTTCATCTCTGTTTATCATCACTATTAACATTTTGGATAGTTTTATGAGGGCTTGGATTTTGGTGCTTTAATCCTCAGTTGTTTTTCAATCATTTCATTTAGAAGGGGTTTATCTTCATAAGAACTGCTGCAAAAGTGAGCTTTAGTTAAACCTGTGAAGTGTGAAAATCATCTGTCAAAGCAGATGTACAGCGTGTCTACTGTTAATATCTCGTTGGCCTTTAATCCTGTTTTTCCGGTTTGTGTGGGCACTGACAGTTAACTCAAGTTTCCATTAAACCTAGCCGAATAGGATTCTTTCCTGCCCTACAGTCAGCTAGTCAGACAATCAGTGATTTTTTTCACACTATTCACAAACTCATTAGACCTTTGTTCAGACTGGCTGAGGCACAGCAAGGATGTAGAACATACTTTTTCATAGTCCAGGATATTTTTCACAGGCTGAAGATTAAGGATTTAAGGGCAAAATATTTTCCATTTTATTTGAAAATTGAATCGATGTAATTTGCAACTCAAATTTTTGACATGAGTTATAGAATGAAAACATGGGAGTGGGATCTGTTTCACCAATAAATTGCTTTAACGCCATTCACTTGATAATACTTAAAATATTTCTAACCACTTAAATGCAAAGTATTGAAAAATTTTGCATTGCATTACTGCTGTTTTGGTATATGTTTTCTAATGAACATCCACTGGTCTGCAAAGAAAGAAAAAAGGTCTGTGACATCATTTCATGATGGCATACTGTGTGAAAGATACTGAACAAAGCCATTAAATATAAAACTACCAGTGAATTCCGATCTTAGATAATGAAGATATAAGTGAGGGTAATACCATTACAATACTGAGTATTTGTATTTGATATTATGGGGGGTGATTATGAAGAGTTAGATGGGTACTATAAAACACGTAGAAAATAGAAAATCATTTCCCCAAAGATCTTGTCATCTTAAATGATGAAAAGCTACAGGATAAATCAAAATGAAACTGCGCAAGTGACAGGAAGGGTAAGAAGGTAAATCTGTTAAGAGCACTAAAATCAAGTAAGTTTATTTAGATCTACCACTCTGAAAATATGATTGCAGCCTGGCCAAATCGAGTTAGTACCATGACAAGCAAATGCATTTTTGACGATTATAATCTGAAAAGATTTCGACTGGTTAACTCTTCTGACACACAAGTATCTCCTAGTACGAACAACCTTACCAGAGCTAGGGAGCAAAGTACCCTACACAGGTCCATACTGGAGCTGCTATTGATTACAGCAGAGCCAAAATACTTCAGAATCTAACCGCCAGTGTAAATAAATGAATCTCCAGATTCAGTATCAAATCTACAGCCTGGCCCCAGGTGTTTTGTCTGAAACATACTTGGTGCAGAATCCTTACCTAAATTTTGTAATACCCTTTATTTTGTAATTTTCTTGTGTTAATTTTCTTCCATCTGCGTCCATTCTAGTTCTTGCAAAAACTGTCTCCACAATGACTTTTTTTTTTTTTCGTGGCCTATCAGAACCCTATGGAGCCTCTCCATGGATCATTACTTTGTCACACTCATTAGAACTTGAGATGAAACCTATTGAGGTGACTTACATTGTCTCAGAACACCAGGTGCTTTGGCATTTCACATGTTGTTTGTGTCAAGACATAATATCATTTCTAATTGTCAGCCACAGAATGAGACACAAAAATAGTGAGAGAAGGAGGGAAATCCCTGTAGGGAGAACTCAAGGTTATCACTCCACTTCTGACAGAACTGAAAAACTTAACTCACCAACATGAAAGACCTGAGCTTCTCCTATAGTAATGTTTTCTAATGGAAAGGCACTGAGAGTTCTGCCTTTTGTCCTGGATTTCTAATCTCTCATGTGTTCTTTTCTGTCATTTGTTGTCACAAGGTGGGTGCATTACATTCTCTTCTGTGAATTCTAGCTCTAAATCCAGGTGTGTATTTCTGGCGTGGTGACTTCAAAAAACCATTTAATTTAAGATATACATGTGAATGTGTGCATGCGTCTAGTACACACATACAGTAATATAAATGACCGATACCAACATATATTTGTGGTTTATGTAACTGTATCACAGAAAGAAAACTGAACTTTCCAATACCATAATGACAGTGAACCATCTGGTCAAAGGACACCATTTCCTAGCCAGCAACAGGGGAATTAGAACTAAAAGGATTTCAGGGGACTCTGGTAAGCTTATTGACTCTAGAAACCCACCAAAGCAGGCCCAAGTGTGGACTGTAATAGTTATCCATACTGCGGTATTTGGAGATGTAACAGGAGGGAATTTATCCCCCTCCTGCGCAAAGCACTGAGACGTCTACAATGGAGTTTAATAACTGTATCACAGCTATTGCACTGAAATCTATAGTCCATGTGGGAAGTGGTCCCTGTGGAGTTAGTAGAGAGAAAATGCATCTCACTTGCTAGAGAAAGAAGTGCAGTGTTAGGTCTTTTCACACTAGCATCTTATTTTGCAAAACCACCAAATCTAAGTGGACTAAGAGTTTTGAAAAGAAACTTGAGCAATAAATATCCAGATCTGAACATGTAAAAGCATTTGATGCTTTGCAATATATTTTATATATATGGAGACTTTAAAATATATCAACATGTACTTTGCATATCTCTAGCCAAATTCTGTGTTCTGCATTGCACTTGGAACTGGGCAAAATTCTTCCAACTTCAGGAAGACAGGCATTAATAGGAATTGAGTAATAAAGGGGAAGGTCTCAGGGTTTGATCTCCATGCAGCTAACCTATTTCACTTCTCAAATTTATCTCTAAGCCTGGCATTTTGGGCTAAATGTCTGTAGAATACCAGGAAGGTAATAGGTCCTGCAGTGGCTGACCCCATGTTTCGCTGACTGGTGATGGACAGGCAGCTTGTAGGTAGTCCTGGAAAAGTCTCCTATTCCTGTCCTTTAGTCACTGGCAGCGTATGGGAATACCAGAGGCAGAGAGTTCTCTTTCAAGTATCTGATGTTCTTTGAAAGTTCCTGCAGTGAATCTCTCTGACAAAGTTTTTACAGTGAGTACCTCTACGGTAAGTTCTGTTTTCCTTCTGCTAGAAAGAAGATAATCCTAGCTGGTGATTCACAGGAAAGTAATGTATCATTTAGACGATCTAGAGAAATCCTGACTTTATTCAGATCAGTGGCAAAAATCCTCTTGACTTAAAAGGGAATACATTTTCCATTTATGATTTTCGTAGACCAGCCTAGGATATGGAAAGAAAAAGGGAGTATGTCTCTTAATGATTCGTTTCTTCTAATATTCTATTTGTATTTTATCCATAAAAACTATATAAGATGGGATTATTAAGAACATCTAAAGTATGTTGAACAAAATCCTCATGCTGCAGTATCCCTGGATGCCATGACTTTTAACTTCTGTAGGCAAACCCAAGTTTCGTAATTTTTTTTCTCTGTAACTGGCTAATTGTCTCTGTTCCCCCCTAGATTTCCTGATACTAACACTTGCAGACACCAAGTTTCTTGACACATGCTTAAAAAATTTTGAGTTTAGTTTTGCAGCACATCTCTAATCAGTAGCCAGGAGACTTTTATGCTGTCAGAAGTAGCTATTAAAGATTAAGTGAAGAGCCTGTTCATATCTGATAACTTCAGCAAACGTGAAAAAGGATACCAAACAAAATTCATAATTTCAGGCTTCATTGCTGGTGAATAGTTTTATAGTTTTGCTAGACTTGTTATGATACAAGTGAAACTGGTCTTTTTTTGACAAAATGATACATGCTTAAGGAATGACTCAAATTATTATTAGTTTTTATAAACTTCTGGGAGTTGTAAATAGCAGCCCAAGTAGCATTTCTTAGAAGCAAATTGATTAAATAAACTAGTATAACCCAGCTAATATAAACATTACTCTGATACAAATAATAAGCATCAGGTGAGACTATGTCCCATTGTGATGCACAGACATAGAGAAATAGATTTCTGCCTGGTAAGAGTTTATAATATGAGAAAGGCTAGAGAGGAAAGGGAATAAATAATATGTTATTTTTATAAACAGAGAAATGAGGAATGGAAAAATTAAAGATACTTTTTGCAAACATCCCTAGGGCCGGGCTGTAAAATTTATGTACTTACTGACAAAAGTTGGACAGTTGTAACTTTTGAAAATTTCATTAGGCAGCTAAATGCTTAACTTCCATTACAATAAGACCTGATTTTCACGTACAAAAAGGATTTAAACCTGGATCTGTAGGTCTAGGCTAAGTTGAGCCTTTCTGATAATGAGGCCAATATTTCACTGAACATCTGGACAATAATGAGTGGAACATCAAAAAAAGAAAAAGAAGCCTACCTTTCCTCTAAAGTCACTTGTATATGGCCTTTCACGTGCTTAAGCTACACTTTAAAAATGAGACAGTCTCCTAATTTATTTAAATTTTTCTGCAAGATTGTGTTACTGATAATGGCGAGACACAAGCATGTTAGCAAAGTGTTATGTCAGATCTGAATTCCAGACCTTCATACTAAACGCAAACCCCTTATATTATTGAGAATCCGAATGCATTTTACATACATATTGAAGTTTCAGTATCAGATCTCACAGTTGTGCATCAAAGATAAAGACAGATAGCAGCTAGCATGCAAATGCTATTTCCAAAGAGAATAAAGCCCTTTTGAAGGCAGTAGAAACTGTCAAAGTTAAATTAAAAATTAAAAAAACATTCTGTGGGCTGCAGAGATGCTAAGCTGCCTGACAGCCACAGAGCCAGAAGTTTTAAAAACCTCTCAAATACAATAGTAAGTCATCTGTACTCGCTGTGCTTCTCCCTCTACCCCATCAACTTTATGCTACAGTGAAACATAATCACTGTGTCTATGAACTGTTCCTCTTGGTCATAAGGAAAAAAACACTTCCTTTTTTAAACATCTCAAATTATCAAGCATTCAGCTTGGTTATGCCTTAACATGTAATATACTGGTGTGAAGATGATTGACCTTCTAATTTTTTTAATGGTATGTGATTTATTATTTATGATAATGTCCTGCTACATGTTAGTCACTCAAAATGAAGGCCTTCCAACATGAAAAAATACTGGCTACAGTCAGTGTTTCAATGAACTAATTATATGCATTAAATTTAGGTCTCAGAATCTGGAAGTGGGGTAAAGTGGGGTAATTTGTGTTATTTGGGCATTTTTTTTTTTGAAAGCGCTGAAGTACCGTAGAAAAATATTAAGGGTGTTAAGAAGGACAATGAATAATCCCTGGCTTTCTCCACATCTGTCCACCCTTCCTCCACATTTATGCCCCCACTGTGCGGTAACTGACATTTCTGAGTGTCTTTGTTGGGATTCTTGCCTGTTTTACTGACCTCCCCTGTCAAAAAGAAACAGTATAGTAATAAAGAACAATAATTCCGTTGTCATGAGCAATTTACCACCATATACCTTACAGAACTTTGGAAGTCAGATGTTTATTGCTTGCTGCTGCTTGTATTACTTCTCAGCTTGCCTGAATAAGAGATTATGACAAAAATCTATCTATAATTAAGAAAAACCTTCAAGCTATACATTGCCTGAATTTAAAAAGAAGCAACGCCTTTGTCGCTGTTGTGCATCGAGTCAAAAATCCATTTGAGAACAACTCTGAATTGTGTAGTGGGTTTTAAAATCAGGATCAGAATTTTATTTTTAGTAATGTGAGGTCATTTTCATAGGGTGCCATCACAGTTCACATTAGAGAGGATGGAATCAAGCTGTATAAAAGCAGTAGACTACTGTTGTCCTACAGTAGTGTCAGAGGACAGGCAAACTATTATTGTAGAGTTACGAAGTTTTTTTCATACTTTTTCATGAGACATTCAGGAGAAATGAGCTGTAATGTGGTGCAGATGTGACTGCATGATCTTACATGTAGGGCAGAAATTTTGGTATGTTATTGCATATGGGCTTTAATATTTCTTGGACTTATGTGAACTGGAAAGACACTGTGTTGACAGATGAGGTGCTCCTAGTGTACTTGCATGGTCCTCCTCATTGCAGCACCCTGAACTTTAATCAGCAAAATAATTAAGCAGTGATATCCTGTTGATCTCGATGGGAGTTAAGTCTCTGACCAGGAATCACTCCGAGCCTCTGTACCTGAGTGGGTATTTCTTTGCCATTCAACCGGGATGCAGTATAGTCTCTTGAGACCTGGTTTCCAGGCAAAAGAAGTTCAGACAGAAATCAAAGCTTCTAGTCCCTTGTTGAACTCTGTCCATCCTGCGTTCTCTCCCCTGGAATAAGCAACATGAGCTTCATCTCTCACTTGTGTGGTTTAACAGTGTCTGCAGTGAGCGTTGGCTGACGTGGCTTTCAAATGGGACGTTGCTGGAGGAGAAACTGGACTTCAGGAAACCATTTCACTATTGCTGTGATACACACTCCTTCAAACTTGCAAACTCATGCGGTAACAAAGCAATTCACATGTTGACTGAAAAAAACAGCTAAAAATCTTTTCAATTAAGTATTCTTTATTCCTTTTTTTAATTCATTATTACTAAAAACAGTTACTACGAAATACGTAAGAGCTACTCACCCTACGGTAAAATGTCTTTAATTTCCATATATATAAAATTCTACAATTCTGAAATTTTACTCGAAGGTTTTGGAGTCCCAAGAGCAGCCTCTGCTGATGCGTAAGGAAACTGTTTCCCTGGTTTTCCAGTAGAGGTAACAGTTTCCTTTGTGTATCTCTTAGAAGTTTGCAAGAACTGTTTGGCTGATGTTTGTATGGCACTTGGGAAAAATATACGAGCCCTCACAGATGATAAATGTGAAGTCATTGTGAACAGCATTAAAAATACTGGATACCACAAACAATATAGCTAAACCCACAGTGGTCTTACGGTCCCACAGCAGGCTTAGGGTACTCTGCCAAAATTTCTTAAAGCATCCCTGTCCCTTTCCATCATAAATCCCAGTACTGAGCTAGACCTTGACCGTACCTGGTGTGTGTGTGACAGCAGTGTCCCGGCCTCGTTAGCAGGAGCGCAGTTGGAGGGCGGGGAGAGATGGTCCCCTTTGGCCGGCACGGGCTGGGTCATATCGCGATACGGTGTCCCGTGCTGCACGCCCCCCACCCCCCCAGCACAGGGAGAGCTCGACAGGCCGGAGCGATCTCGGGAGGGGAGCCCGTCCAGCCGGAGCCGTGCAGCGCGCCGCGTGCGGGAGGGCAAGGGACAACGGGAGCGCGTTGAAGCGGGAGCGGTTCACGCGGGGCACAGGAAGAAGCTTGCTCGCCGTGGGGCCACCGGACCAGAGGCCGAGGTTGCCCAGGGAGGCCGCGCAGCTGCCACCCCTGGCGACGTCCAGGACCCGACTGGACGAAGCCCCGGCCCCCCCGGGCAGGCAGGACCGCGGGGCGCCCGGCGGCACACGGCGGACGGGGCAGCACCGCCCCGGGGTCGCGCTGCCGCCGCCGTGCGCCCCCCCCCCCCCCGGCCAGTCCGCCCCGCCGGTCCCCCCGGTGCCCCCCCCGCCCCGGTGCCGCGTGGCGTCAGCGCCGGCCGCAGCCAACCAGCGCGCGCGGCGCGAGCAGGGCGCCCCCCCACCCCCGCCGCGCGCGCCCTGCCGATAAAAGCCGCGGGCCGGCGGCGAGCGCGGGAGCGGGACGGGACGGGACGGGACGGGGCGGCGGGGCTGGCTGTGTCGGCGCGGCGGGGCTGGCCTCCTGTCAGCGCGGCGGGGCTGGTCTCCTGTCGGCGCGGCGGCCCCCGCCCCGGCGTCCCCTCCGAGCCGTCGTGCCGCTCCGCTCACCGGCCGGGATGTTGCCGGTGGTCGCCGGGCTCCTGCTGGCCGTAGCCGCGGGCGGCCGGGGGTCGGCGGCGGGGGACCAGGAGAGCCCGCCGGGGAGCCGCTTCGTGTGCACCTCGCTGCCGCTGGACACCGCCGGCGCGGGCTGCCCCATGCCCCCCGTGCCCATGCAGGGCGGCGCGCTGCCCCCCGAGGAGGAGCTGAAGGCCACGGTGCTGCAGCTGCGGGAGACCGTCCTGCAGCAGAAGGAGACCATCGGGAGCCAGCGGGAGGCCATCCGGGAGCTCACCGGCAAGCTGAGTCGCTGCGAGGGCGCCGACGGCAAGTCCGCCGCGGGGACCTGGAAGCCCGAGCTGGGCAAGGGCAAGGACACTATGGGCGACCTGCCGCGGGACCCGGCGCAGGTCATCGACCAGCTGAGCCGCACTATGCAGACCCTGAAGGACCGGCTGGAGAGCCTGGAGGTAGGGCCAGCCCCCCGCCCGCCCGCCCGGCACTTGGGACGGCTTCAGGTGTGACAGGGTGACAGTGGCCTCGGCGCCCTGGGTGGGCACAGCCAGCGCGTGTGTCTGCGCCAAGCTTAAACCAGCCTGGCCGAGCCCGGGGAGCGAGCTGCTTGCCTGTCTTGTCTTGTCTCGGTTGTTTACCTGCTCGCTTTAACGGTAAAACCCCCGGAGGGCTTGGCTGTGATGTGTTCTCCCGCTGCGTGGGGGGAGATTATGGTTTTCCTGTCACCAGCTTAGTTTCTGTATTAATATGACTAAATCTCTCCGGGAGTGTGACTCCATGGGGTTTGAGGTATAAAGCTGACGTCTTGGGCAGTAAGACCTTGGCATATGGTGCTGAACATGCCAGTGGTAATGAGGAGATTGTGTTGGACAGATTGTGAAGATAAGATGATGTATTTAGAGCTGACATAGAGTAAAAAGAACCTGATTCTGTATGCCTGTGAATAGGAAGGGGGCTTGGTCCAAACCTACTGGTAAGTAATTTCCATCAGCCTTTGGACCGTGCCGTGGTTGAGTGGCACTCACAGAAATATTTTATAGAGTATTCACACAGGAGTAATGCTGGATGTTCTTTTGCTTTCCACACCCTGTGAGCGACATGTGTCTCCTCCTGCTGTCCTCCAAACAGTCGCTGGTGGTGTGAGGGTGGCGAGTAACTTCCTAAAGGTTATTCTATGAGGTTTAAACACTCTTTTTAAACTGCCTTTCAAGTACAGTTTTGAATAATCTGGTACTGTAACATCATTTTTTACTGTTACTGTCTTGTTGAGGCATTTTTTTTTAGGGTTGTAGAAGACAAACTCCACTAGAATAGTAGGTGGAACCATTGGTTTCTTAGTATCCCTAAAGATAACAGTTTTATTTGTGAAAGAGTGTGGGTTTTTTTCAGCGGGATTTATTTTTTTTTTTTTTGTTTACATAAAAATACTTTCACTGGCTAACACCATTGCTCTAAAGAGCATCTGACTTCTTTACTCTGCAAATCAAAACTGAGGAAACTTTCATTTGGTAAATTTGCTTTCAAAGTAGCTTGATTTTTGTTTTAAAATGAAATAATAGTTTTTACTTATATTGGCAATGTCACTTGCAATACTTAAAGCAAAATCTGACTACTATTTTCACATGTACCTATACTAATGGAAGTGCATCACACCTGGCTCCCTACATTGATTATTTTGAACTTAAATGTATGAAGGCTCCTTCGTATGGAACATGGAAGCCTCTAACAAAAGTGCTCTTTTGTTTCAGGAGCTGGTTAGCTACAGTGCTAGTAAGAGCACTGAACGTGGCAAGTGTAAAAAGCAATGCCTCTTTTGTACTTGCTGGAGAATGTGGTGATCTTGCTTTCTTCCCTTTGAATCAGGAGCATATCTGCATTTTGCAGTTTCTGTTTTAGAAATGACAATTTTTTTTTTCCTTCTCATTTCCCCTGAAGCACCAACTCCGAGCCAACGTGTCATATGCCACACTGCCTAATGACCTTCGAGAGATGCTTCAACGGAGGCTTGGAGACCTGGAGCGCCAACTCCTGAGCAAAGTGGCTGAGCTTGAGGATGAAAAGTCTTTGCTTCATAATGAAACGTCAGCCCATCGGCAGAAGACAGAGACAGCCTTGAATGCATTGCTAGAAAGAGTGTCTGAATTAGAAAAAGGTAACCTGCACAGAATCTAAACATTTCCCCATCAACTTAATTTTGTTTACTCCCTCCTTCTAGTGCAGTAGCCTAAACGTGGGCCTTGAGGGAAAGACAGTTAAGGTGCTGGACTATATAGTAGGTGGCAGCACAAATACTTGGATTCTCTTTTTGCATTTGTCACAAGCTTCCTGCTTGACAGGCCTCTGCATGGCTTTGGCTTCCTGTCTCTTAATTTGGCATGTGTGGGTGGTTAGGATGAAACTTAGTGTTTGTGGGGATGGAAAGATTCTATAAGGAGGCAAGTAGAAATAAGAAGTATTACACTGGTGTCAGGTAAATACCTGCATAATGTCAAGTATGCATCTAAGTAGAGCCACTTTTTTTTTTTTTATGTGGACTGAAAATCATATAGGCTAAATTTAATTAGCACAACTGCCTTTGATGTAACGAATGGCCTTTTGTACCAGAACAGTTTCCTGCTGCTTTGGAAGTATTGCTGGTGGTCTTTCCTTTCATTGCTGCTTATGACTTTGAGTAACTGCAGATACTTGAATTGTGTTCTATCCCAAGCATATAGCCTTCAGAGTTTACAGCAGATTACACATGGTGCCACTGGGGGACACTCTCTTAATCCTAGTCATTTATTCAGATGCTTAGATTAATTATTACTGAGATCTCTATGCTTGAGTAGAATCTGTTTATCTGAATTACAAATGCCCATGGAAGTGAGCTAAAGAACAGAGCTATCTTTCTGTATTGATTACATACACCTACAGAGTGGACTGTGGAGCACTAGATGCCAGTAAATACCACTGCCTAGTCTTTAAATGATTTTCCAAGGTGAATTGGCTCTCTGCTTAAAAGCAGCTTAATGGACATGCTTTCAAAATGGTGCAAACATACATATCTCATGAATTTTAAAATGTGACCTAATGGAATCATTTGTGTAATATTGTATCTATTTTTTTTCATTTCAAAAGTGTGAAGGAGGGCAAAAGGGAAGGAGGAAGAGATCTTCTACTGGCTGTGTCATTTAGTGTTCCCTGAGAGCCAAGATAAAGCCTAAACTGCAACTAAAGTTCTGGAGAATTAGTGGCCTGTTAATGTCTTATGTAGCAAGTATTGCTAGTCCTTGTCTCTGAAAGATGTGACTCATATCAGCAAGTCAGAATGAGAAAGGGAGTGGTGGGAGAAGGAGAATGTGTAGTTTAGTTAGGTTAAAAATAGCCTGTTCCCACCTTTATTTTTTGTGTGGGGAGAGAGCTGTCTTAACTCACCAGGGAAGTAAAGAATTCGGGCCAGGAACCAAGACACAGGCTTTCTTTTAGTTGTGTAATTTGTTCTCTATTACAGTGCAGTTTAGCTGTTCTGTGCCTTTGGTTCCTCTGTCAAATCAAAGTGATGGTAATAATGATCTAAAAACTTTTTAATGATTTTTTTGGATTAAATACAGACAATATTTGAAGCGATCTGACCTCTTTTGAAAATAGTATTTCTATTGTGCTTTTATTTTAAATGCCATATTGTTCAGCATCAATTCCTGACAACTAACTAGAGTGTCACAAGCTCCCCATCCTCGGACTAAGTAAATTGAGGAAAAAACTAACGTTGTAAGGTGACACCATGAACTTTGGGTTTATTTTTATCTGTAGTTGTGACAGCTATCTTTACCAGTGGGACTGAAGATTTTGAAGTTTGTACAACTGTTGTGATTCGAAAAGGCTTCTGGTAATTCCTTCACCAGTTGTCTCCATCAACAGCATTAAATGCATTAAAAAGCAGTAGTGGGTGGAGGAATAATCTTGCAATGAATAGTGCCTGGACTTAAATTGATTCCTAGCTTTACTGGAGACATGAACAGGTCACTTGCTACGTCAAAATCCATTTTCTTCATCTGTGAAAGGGAGTAACAATATTTCTTGCCCATCTTGTCCAAAAATAATTCGGATCCTTTAGGAAAAGGATTGTCTTATCCTGCGCATGTGCCCATTGCCCAGAACAGGAGGATCTTGTTATCATTTGGAGTTCTGGATGTTTCCAAGTCATGAGAACAAACCAAAAAATATAAAAAGATTAATATTGTTTGTTCTTTTTGAACCCATTATTGCTTCCTTAAGTTCTTTCACAGAGTGACTAATGCCCTTAATGGAGTATGCTTCTTTTTTTCATACATGAGATTGGTTGTACCAGCCTTGTGGAGCTTGCTCAATGTTAGCCCTAAGACACTGAGAGGTTTTTTTCTGAGAATTTAGAATATTTCAGGTTTTGGTCTGTAAGTTCCTCAAGACAGATGCAAGCATCAGACAAGCTTTTTCTTCTTCCACCCCCTTGTTCTGTGAAAAATACAGTCAAAACACTTCAGTTGCTTCTGGGATTGGGAACTGAGAGAATGCAAATGGTTTAAAAATTACATATGAGAATTGTGGCAACCTTTTGTGACAACAGCTCTTCATTTGGATTGGAATGTGAAGCTTGGCAAGGGGATTGAATTTGTTTCAGGAATGTGAGTAAAGGAAATGAGTGGGACTCAGAAGAACAGGTTGCTGAAAGGTTGAGGGTGACACTCTACTACAGAACTGTGGGGTTTTATTTTGTGGCACAATGTGGGATTTCTCTTTTCTTAATATTTAATTCTAGAAAATTACTTGTAGGCAACTACATTAGAACTATACACAAACTATAATAGAGAGTATTGCAGCTTTAGAAAGTTTTGGTCATAAGCGTTCTCAATTTCATAAACATTTCTGGAATAACTTGCTGGGTTTTATCACATCTTTTAGAAAAAGCTAAACAATAGTTTCTTTTATATTAAAACAAATATCTAATGTTTTTGTAGTTCATAACTTTATATTGCATTTTTCTTAGGTCACTTTGTACTTCAGTTGTATGTTTTTGTTCAGATCTCCTCCTAATTTGTCTGTGGGGCAGAAATCAGTTCTTCTGAATTTAACTCTGCTTTCTGGAATATGTCATCTTTTTCTTATATCAGAGTGGCCATCCAAAATGAGACCATCAACCTGTTTCTCAGCCTGCTATCTGTAAAATGGGGACACTGCTGCTAGCTCCCTGTGTAGCAGTAGTAGGAAAAGAAATACTGTTTCTGAAGCACTGTGATACTTTCATAATGAGCATACCAGAGAATCCATGTTTAGTAACAGTAAATATATTTTAAAATGGTTTGGATTGTTTGAAATAGGCAGGCCTCCAGCCATGAACTAAGCAATGAAGGAAGAAAATATTTAACACCCTCTCATTAGTTGTCTGCCATGTATGTATTCTTCTGCTCTAAATGAGCAGGAAAAGTAAATGAAGTAATTAGCATGATGTGTATAAAATCTAGTTATATTTTTCTGCTGCAAAATCAACATTCAGTAATACTACTTCAGTATATTTTTGTGTGACTCTCTAAAGTGATGAAAATTCCCAAGATTCTTGATACCAATTGTATGGTTTCTTAACCTGACTTACAAATACATTGTTTTGTTTAATGTTAAAGGTTTTTCTTCCTCAATGTAATTCTAGGTAACAGTGCATTTAAATCACCTGATGAATTCAAAGTCTCCCTTCCTCTTCGCACAAACTACTTATACGGGAAGATCAAGAAGACTCTGCCAGAGCTGTATGCTTTTACTGTATGCTTGTGGTTGAGATCAAGTGCTTCTCCTGGAATTGGTACTCCATTCTCATATGCTGTTCCTGGGCAGGCTAATGAAATTGTCCTCATAGAATGGGGGAATAATCCAATTGAACTGTTAATTAATGATAAGGTGAGAATCAACTAACTCTTCTTTATTGTCTGCATAATCAGAATATGGCCCAAACCCATGATACCTTTCTAGCAACAATTTTTATTCTCCCTGAGAGAAGCCAGCTCTGGACCTGTGAGATGGTAGTGTCTACTTGTTGGTTGTTGTAGGTTCATAAAAGTACTCGAAACAAAGTCAAATGGTACATACATTTTGTGTGTTGAGACAAAGCAGCATGACATCAAGATGTGCACACACTTATGTACGTCCTTTGAGTTTACAA